>NC_081326.1:39890504-40191598 GCF_026419965.1 Kogia breviceps
TCCCTAAGGTCATGTCACTTTAAATCACCACATTCCCAGATAAATTTTATTGAGTTGGAGAGAAGGTGTTCGTGTTACCTCGAGGATCCCTGGAATCGAGACACACAAGGGGTACACTCCTGGGAATGTGTCCTGCGTGTAAACACCACCCATCACGCATGCTGTGGCAGCAAACAGTTGGATATCACTCTGTTCACAGTCTCAGTACACGTCATGGTCAGAATTGTATGGCTCTTTGTTACTTATTAACGTATAGGTATTCCATTCCACTGTTCTCTTTTAGCCCTGAACATTATGTAAAGCACACTTACACACAGAAAGGGATATTCAAGAGTTTTAGTGGCCAAAGCAGTGTTCCTGCACAGCATGATCTTATAGTAAAGCAGACTTAATGAACAGCACTGCCATTAGTTTCATTTCCCGCTCTCTATTTCTCTCTCCCTCCCTGACTCTGTGTGTGTGTGTGTGTGTGTGTGTGTGTGTGTGTGTGTGTGTGCACGTGGTTGATTGGTTGCTTAGTGTAGAAAAAGAGTTTCTGGTTCTGTGAACCAAAGGTACAACTGTGTCTAAGATCCGCCCTAGATGGAGTGCTAATGATTTCAGTGTCATGGCTCTATGTTCAGTCTGGGTACTGAGATTATTCCACTTTATAATATGCCACAGCCACAGCCTGCGGGCCCTTAAGCCCCACCCCTATCCCACCCTTTAGCCTGTATCTCCCCAGTACACGCTATGTTCACAGTCTAGACCAAAAGATCAAACCTGACAATTGGTATGGATCACTGGGAACTCAATGCTACTCAAACTCTTACTTATAATCAAAAACACCTACTACCAACAAGATAAAGGAAAGCTCTCTGCAGTGGCATGTTAATAATTCCCAGGCTCTAGAGAGCTGTGTAAATCCACATTGTAGACCCAGGGTATATTATGCACCCAGATGAGGAAAGGGATCATACAAGTTTTCCAGGCCAATAGGCAGGCCGTTTCATCTGTTTCTCCCTCCCGCACGCACTTACCACCTCTGTTCTTTACTGCTGTCTGACTTTGATACAGAGACTGTACTTTTAGATTTGGGCAAATCCTTGGGCAATATCCACTAGACAGTAGGAACTCTGAAATCTACCATTCCTCTTTTCACCTACAACCAACAGTAAAGAAAAATACAGGGTAAGGTTGACTAAGAGTCCCAAATGTATCAATCAGCTATTTAAGGTAAATTTTCCTTTGTCTTTCATGCCCCCCATGCTTCCTTCTCATATAAATCTATCACCTTAACCTTCAACTACCACTTCCTTCTCTCTCTCCCGTGTTATTACCAGTTTTATGGTTTATCAGTCCAGAGGCTTTCAGGTGCTAGTAGCAGAAATCCAACTGGCTAAAACATCAAAGAATTATGTTGACTGCAAACCCAGAGGTAGAGAGGTTCTGCTCATGATACATTCAGGGCTCCATTTTCTGTGAGCCTCTGCCCTCTTCCACCTGTTAGCTTTATCCTGAATCTCACCTCCCCTCCAGCCATAAGATGTCAGCCAGCAGCAGGAGGTACGGAACATCCTCCCTTATTTCTATCCCTTGAAAGAAGAAGCTGACTTTTGTCCTGCTCTCTTAGGGACAAGGGAAAACTTTCCTTGAAGTCTCCAGCAACCTTCTCCCATACGAGAATTAGGTCATATACCAATTCACAAAGCATTCACTGACAAGTAGATTAGCTTCCTGTGATTGGCCAGGATTAATCGTGTCTCACTTCTGAAGATGGAAATGGGATAGCTTCCCCCTAAATCATATGAACAAAACTGAGATATCATTGTGAATAAAGCAGAGAGTGGATGCTGAGAATAGACGATCAACACAGTCCACTAGAGATATTCAGTATTTTCCATACGAAGTTCTGCATCCTTTCCCTGTATCTGTTTAGATGATACATTGATGTAACTAATAAACGAGAATTAATTCATTGTGAAGCTCTACTCCCTTTTCTTTTGGGATTCAAGGAGAATCCAGAGAGCTTTGTTTGAACAGTGGACACCACATCTGAAAGGTATTGTGGTCCTTTGAGTTCGTTCCCCTCCCATCGGGCAGCAGTCACATAATGAAGTAACAACCAAGCCTGAAGCTTGCCCGAACTTAAGCTCCCTTCCTAGAGAATTGGCCAAATCTACATTCCCATGTCGCAAGGCACTCGGGCCTCTGCCTGCAAACTCCTCACTCCTAGTATTTCAAAGTGCTGGCCATTCCTCAGATGGGATAGGCAACTGGACAGGGCACAGGTACATAGCTCACATTTTCCTCTTCATGATCATCTTTCCATTGACTCAAGTAGCAGCTGCTTTTTGGAGGACCATGTTTGCTTACGATGACACAGACTGTTTCCAAACTCTGAAGTGGTCATCTTCAGATTGGCCAGAGTGATATAATCTCTTTGGAATCTGACTTCTGTGGCCCTGACTGCCCTTATGATGCTAAAATAGGACCTAAGGTTGAAGAACCATTCATGAACATGTAGACATAGCAGCTTCTTCCAAGCAAAAGAAGAAAGGAACCAAAATTGTTATCGCCAATCCTTTGGCATTGGCTGGTCCACGGTTGTCCTCATTCAGCTAATTCATTCCTGTGTTCATATCCTGTAAGGTTCCAAAACCTCTCCTCCCTCACCTCAGCATGGGCCCCTCTACAGGTTCAAGTCTGTCCTCTGAAACCTTCCTGCCTTATTCACAACTCTACCTTGACTACCCTAATCTACCACCTCAGTCAACTCCAACCCTCCTTCCTTTACTCTGAAAAAAAAAAATAAAGTATATCAGTGCTACTATTCTTGGATTCCTGACTTTCATGTGAGCAAGTCCTATTTCCAGCTCTGCTCTTTCAATCTGAAATTATGTCCAGAGTACACTGGTTTGTACAATTGAAAATACCACACAGAGCGAATATAAATGTGGCCTCCATCAGTTACTAACTATGTGAACTTAAGCACATTTTTTACCTCTCATCGCCTAGTCATTCTGTATTTATCAAGGGTCACCTATGTGACAAGCACTGTGCTAAGCTCTAAGACAGTTCCTGCATCTATAAAAAGGAGCATAAATAATAAAACATATCTCATAGGGTTGTTGTAAGGGTTAAATGAGATAACACATGCCAGATGCATAGGAAACTTTCATCAGTGGTGGCCAGTTTAGCTATGATCATTAATGAGAAAGCACCTGGTCCATCTGCAACTCCCTACAATACAATCCTCAGAAGGAATTCAGGAATTCCTCAGTCTCTTCTGCATTCATTCCCATTTGTCACCCTTCCCGGATATCCTCCACCTATAGATTGGGCAGCTACTTAAAATGGGTCTGCTGGAGATGTCAACCCAAGTGTGTCCCTACACATGGTGCTTGCTGCAGGCTAGGGTGGCTGGACCTGCTCCTGATAGGAGACAGTCACAAGACACAAGGCTCAGCCAGTTCCAGGCTCAAAGCTCCAGTGTTATGTCCCTGGTCTGCCCTGGAGTGTGAGTGGTGCACCTGTGTAAAGGGCGCGCACGTCTTTAGCCGTAAGTGCTGCATGGCTGTTATAAACCGTGAGGTCTGGTAACACCAACAACAGCTTATCTGGTTTCAAATGGACCACTTTCTTCCAGATTTCCAGATGCTCTTTTCTCTTTCTCCCTCTCAGCCCCATTTTATCCCTATCTGCATTCTAAAGTGCGCCAGATTGCTTACTGCAACCTAACAATTTGAAATCAAGTTGAGTAAAACTTCAGAAGGGGAGAACCAGCTGAAAGTTTCTATTTAAGGAGAAACAGGAGTGGAAACTTACCACATTCCTCCCTGTGCCATGTGGTTCTCACAGACCATTCATGGCATATGGAGAGACCAAAGGAAGGGGACTCAATGCAGCCCAACTTACAGGAAAGGAATGGATGAAATTTACAACTTATTTCAAGTTCCTTGAAGGAAAGGTGTACATTTGTCAGTATAGAAGATCTATTCCGTTAACAAAAAAATAAACCATTAAAAGGGTCTGCTTACTAGAAACCACATATGGTCTCTTGACTGCAAGGAAAAATCCCTTCTCCTGAGACAAAATCTGGGTAACACCAGCCCTGATTGAAGTGTTACTACTAAGAGAGAGACGACGTGGGTAGGTGACTCTTCCTTGACTTGTCTTTTCCTTTGTGAAACAGAAATCAAAATACAGCACCACCTCTAGCCCATCACAGTGTTTGAGAGACTTCTTTTGTGCTTCTTGAGAAAATTCTTAAGACGTCTGGTTAAATCAGCATAACCCTTAGAAGGAATTTCATGGAGAATTCACCCAACTGGGAAATTATTCTTCCTGTTAAATGACTGCTACTCATTGGCAGAGGGCCAATGGATGGCAACAAGAAATCAGGAGCTTGAGCACCTCTGCCTGGAGTGGTGGTGACATGAGGCAGTCAGTGTCAGCGGCAGAGTTGGGGAAAACCTCGTAAGATGTTGGGGGAAAAGAAGCAGGGATGGGGATTTGTGTTAAAGGGATGGGAGAATGTGATTTGCTGAATTCCACTGGGCTTCTCTGCTCCTTAAGATACACAGGGAAAATTAAGCCACCCAGTCAGTAATACACTGTTACAACAGCCCTAGGAAAAAACTAACACAGATTTTGGTACCCGAAGTAGAGTGGCTTAAAAGAACAGAATTTGATTGTCTCATCTTTCTGGAGACTAAACATCTGAAATCAAGGTGTCTGCAGAGTGCTCTGCTCCCTCTGAACCTGTAAGGGATAAAATTTCCTTGCCTCTTCTTAGTTTTTCACGCTAGACATCAATCCTTGACTTTTTTTTTTTTTTTTTTTTTTTTTTTTTTTTTTTTTTTGCGGTACGCGGGCCTCTCACTGTTGTGGGCTCTCTCGTTGTGGAGCACAGGCTCCGGACGCGCAGGCGCAGCGGCCAAGGCTCACGGGCCCAGCCGCTCCGTGGCATGTGGGATCTTCCCGGACCGGGGCACGAACCCGTGTCCCCTGCATCGGCAGGCGGATTCTCAACCACTGCACCACCAGGGAAGCCCTCCTTGACATTTCTTGTAGCTGCATCACTCCAAGCCCTGCCTCTTCTATCACATGGCATTCACCCTATGTGCCTGTGTCCAAATTTCCCTCTTCTTATGCGGACACCAGTCATCTTGGATGAGAGCCCTTTCTAATGACCTCATCTTAACTTGATTACATCTTCAAAGACTCTAATTCTAAATAAGATCACATTCACAGGTGCTGGGAGTTAGGACTTAAATTTTGTTCTTTTCTTTGTTTTTTTTCTTTTTGGTGGGAGGGACACAATTCAATTCTCAATCAACCTCCCAGTAGACTATGTCATACGTCTTCTGGTTGGCTACAGTTAGTAAGTGGCCACTGAAAGTGAACTTTGAAAGACTAACTTGCCGGTGAAAATGACACAAGCAGGCAATGAAAGTGGATGCTGGAAGTAGAGGACCTCCAGCTCATGGGCAAGATCCCCTCTTTATTTACTCAACAGCTTTCCAAGCTCTGAAGAGACCCCGGGGAGCTCCATGGGAAGTCAGAGACCTTTAGCTCTCTGTGAAACAGATGTAAAGTTGTGAAAAAGTGGTAGAATGTATCAAGTGCTTTCATGGGACCCTGAATGCTTGATTCCCAGCAGGCAGTCTGATCTCTTGAACTCAAAACATTGAATTTCCCAAGACACGGGAGAGACATAATCACAACTTTCAGATGTAGAAATCATTCTGGCAACTGAGTTTCCAAGAAGCAAAGGGTTCCGGATTCTTTTTTGCTGAAGCAAATCTAAGTGATGACACAGAGGAGCATCAGGACGTTGTGTGTCTGTCATGGTCGAGGGGTACGTTTGTACCTCTTCTGGTACAAGTTTCAGGTGCAATGGCAACTCTGAGCTTGATTATTTCCTCTCCTCGAGCAGGGGCGGGCTTTATAGAGGCACTTTCAGCATCTGGCAACATGGATTTCATGACCACAAAGAAAAAATGAAATAACGCACATACCAAAACATAAACACATTGTAAAGTACATTCAGTCTCAGATTCCAAACCCAGTAACCCTGCATGAGTTAACAAAGGGGAAGCCAGACTTCTGTCCCAGGGGGGAGAAACAAGGCCTCCAAACTGACAGCTGCTATCATTCCAAAATAAGTCATTGCTTATAAATGAATATTCTTTGTGATAAATTATTAAATTACATGAAAACTCTATGATTGCCTGCTGCTGCCAGATTTGGTTTTGGTCTCAAAAGCCAGCATAGAATGTACTACAGAGAGCAAAATTAAAAACTGCTGGTATTTTCTCACAAAATTCTTCTCCGAACTCTCAATTTCCCACTAACCTGTAATGCTAGTTCTGGCTTTGGATGCCCAGAGGTTCTTTTGGGACATTTATAATATATATGGTTTTAGATTAGAGACATTTTGATCTATTCTGAGAAAACTGCAGGTATGAATCACAGCTCGTGATTTACTTTTGATAATTATTATCTCAAAATCTAAAAGCAAAGAGGGACATAATTTATTTCATGAGTATCCCCTAAGTGCCAGGCTGTGGGCTTCTTGCTTTATATAGTTATCTCATTTAATCCTCACAAAGCCCTGAGTGGTCATCATTATACCCAGTTTACAGATGAGAAAACTGATGCCTGCTGAAGTTAAGTGATTGGCCTAAGTTGACACAGCAGTAAAATGAGAAGATCAGGTCCGGCATGCGGCATTTGATTCCAAAACTCATATTCTTTCCTTGATAGCACACAGGTTCCCACCACAGCTTCATAAAGGACTACATTTATTTATTTATTTATTTATTTATTTTTCTGTGGTACGCGGGCCTCTCACTGTTGTGGGCTCTCCCGTTGTGGAGCACAGGCTCCGGACGCGCAGGCGCAGCGGCCATGGCTCACGGGCCCAGCCCCTCCGCGGCATGTGGGATCTTCCCGGACCGGGGCACGAACCCGTGTCCCCTGCATCAGCAGGCGGATTCTCAACCACTGCGCCACCAGGGAAGCCCAGGACTACATTTAGTACTAGTACTCAAAAAGAACAGTTTTCCAAGCTCTCACATTAATTCCTTGTGCATTATCTTTCAAGTAGGCCTGTTTTAGAAAAAATAACATTGAAAATGAAAAAATTACTATCTTCCTTGATTCATCTTCCCCTTCAGAACTGGATTTTCCTAATTTTTCTGACTAAATTTCAAAATAGCAGCACCTTAAAAACACCTATTGTACTGGAGTCATCCTGTGAAATGCCCAAATTATATCCGCAGCCCCTTCGTGTGTTTCTCTCATGGAAACAAGACTGTGCCCCTAGCCTGAGACAGAAAGCCCAGACCCCCATAAGCACCACACAGAGCCCAAACAAACAATCTTGCATTTGCTGTGTTGACCCATGTGAGGAGAGAATATCTGCCTCACATAGAACTTATATAATGTCCAGGAAAAAAGTGTGCTCCAGGAAAACGTTATTGCTGCAGGCAGACATTGAGTCCCAAGAACAAGAACTCGTGTCACTCAATCTTTCCCTGTTCACAGTTTAACAATCAGCCTTAGATTTTACACACAAACAGTGTGTAAAATTACACACATACAGTGGCTTACACAAGATTATTTCTCTTGCATGTAGAAAAGACTGGAAATGCATCAGTCAGAGCTGACCTACAACAAGGACCCATGCTGCTTCAAGTTCCCCTCTCCACTGTCCTCATGGTCCAAAATGTCTGCTAGAGCTCCAGCCATAACATGTGAGTTCCAGCCAGCAGGATGGAAAAGGAGGGAAAGAGAAGTACACGCTCTCACTTTTAAAGAGAGCTCCTAGAAGTCCCACACAATATTTTATTTATATGTTATTGGCTAGAAACTAATCATATGACTGTACCTAGCTATTAAAAGGGGCTTGAAAATATATCCCTTTAACTTGGAGGCAATGTGCCTCGCTAAACATCAGGTTCTTTTACTAAGAAGTAAGGGAGAAGAGATGTTGGAATAAGCAACGAGTAGTCTCTTGTTCATGTTTACTCATATCTGTACCCTAATTCATCAGAGGCTAGAGAAAGAGAAGGAAACGAATGCTTTTGTTTTTTTCTACCTATAGCTCAGAAGTCTTTTTTTCCCCATTCATCTCCTGTGGGTAAGAGGAGAAGTTAGCAGCTTATGGGTTATTACGTATCCTTTGAGAGTCAAATAAAAGGAACTATATCTGTTTCTGAGATGTGTGTACAAAACACATCGTGATGTTCTGATCATTATTTGGAAGACAGAGACAATTATATATGGTCATTACTAATATTATGTTAGAAGTATATGGAAGTTCTTGTCTCTCTAGATGCATTTGTTTAAATGCAGGGGTATCAGTTACCTACTTTGATGAAAGTGAGATATGCGTCTGACTCTGGCTGATGCTGGGAAAAATGGGGCGGTGGGGGGGGCGTTCTTTTTCCTTTCCCATACCATCCATCTAGACTCTGTGGCATGGAAGTTGGAGATCTGTTTATAATATGAGTTGCATTCAGAAGGTTTCATGTGGGCATGCAAATGTCTGCCTGCAGCCCTGTGCCTGTATCCTCCACCTCTTGTTCCTATTGGACCTAGTAAGTAGCTGGTCAGGCATCAGGAAAGAAGTCTCATGCAGACAAACAAGGATCTTCATCTCTATGTTTTCCAAAATGGCAAGCAGTAAAGCCAGAGACACGTATTAACCTACAGAGAAGCTTTCCAGTGACAAATGAAGAAGCCACACAAACATACAAGGCACGCATGAGAACATAGCCACATGCTGAGGATGACTGTCAAACAACGTCCAGAGATGAGATGCATCCTAGCAACCGCAGGCACACTCCCATCCCATTTTAGACCCAAAGGAACAAAAGTGTTCTTGGACATTTCATTTAAATGTTCAATTTGCAATTCTACTTTAATCCTGTTTAATGTATTCTTCCATGACCAGATATACCAACCCCTCCCACCTGAATTCATCCCTGTAAACCTAAAATCCTTGACCTTCCAGGTTTTAGCTGTCTTTTAACATCCAGATAATCCAATGGATGAACCCAGGCCTACAATTAGTTTAGAAGTCAAGGAACGGCATGAGATATTCTGCAACAATCGAGTGTATTCAGTGACAGTTGGAAATTCGGGAAAATACTTTTGGACAAGCCTGTCATAGAACCAAAATCCTATGCGCTCAGATCCTGTGTGCTGTGCATTTACCCTGAGAACATGACTCACAGTGGACCCAGAGAGTGAGGGAGGAAGCTACTCTCTTTTAAAACATATTGTTTCTTAGTTGCATCGGGGTCACTTTCTACAGCCTTGCAGGGCTATGAATTCCCAGGCCAAGTCAACCTCTGGCAATACTTACCTCTTCTCAAGTCTAGCTTTGGCCACTATAATCACTGTTGCTGGGGAAAGACCACCCAGATTGACCCTGTCTGAATGCTCTTTCTGGGTGGAGTAATAGAATTCTTTTGATGTTTCTCCTTCAAGTCATTTAGACACATAGCCCCCCCTTTTTACCTTATTTAATTTTTTAAAAAGTTATTTATTTATTTATTTGGCTGCACCACAGCGGAGCATGTGGGATCTCAGTTCCCCGACCAGGGATCAAACCTGCACACCCTGCATTGGAAGCTCGAAATCTTAACCACTAGACCACCAGGGAATTCCCCCCATACTTTTTTATTGAATTATAGTTGATTTACAATATTGTGTTAGTCTCAGGTGTGCAGCAAAGTGATTCAGTTATATATATATGTATATATTTATATTCTTTTTTCTATTCTTTTCCATTATAGTTTATTACAAGATATTGAATATAGTTCCCTGTGCTACAGATTGCCATGTCCCTACATCTGCCTCAGTTATTCTGCTATTGATTCCTTCTAGAGAATTTTAAATTTTAAATTTCATTTATTGTGTTATTCATCATTGTTTGTTTGCTCTTTAGTTCTTCTAGGTCCTTGTTAAACGTTTCTTGTATTTTCTCCCTTCTATATCCAAGACTTTAGATCATCTTTACTATCATTACCCTGAATTCTTTTTCAAGTAGACTGCCTATTTCCTCTTCATTTGTTAGGTCTGGTGGGTTTTTGCCTTGCTCCTTCATCTGCTGTGCGTTTCTCTGTCTTCCCATTTTGCTTAGCTTACTGTGCTTGGGGTCTCCTTTTCACAGGTGCATGTTTGTAGTTCCCATTGTTTTTGGTGTCTGCCCCCAGTGGCTAAGTTTAGTTCAGTGGGTTGTGTAGGCTTCCTGGTGGAGGGGACTGGTGCCTGTGTTCTGGTGGATGAGGCTGGATCTTGTCTTTCTGGTGGGCAGGTGGTGTGTTTTGGGTTGTCTGTGACCTTATTGTGATTTTAGACAGCCTCTCTGCTAATGGATGGGGTAATGTTCCTGTCTTTCTAGTTGATTGGCATAGGGTGTCTAGCACTGTAGCTTGCTGGTCATTGAGTGGAGATGTGTCTTAGCATTGAGATGGAGATCTCTGGGAGAGCTTTCACCTTTTGATATGACAGGGAGCTGGGAAGTCTCTGGCGGACCAATGTCCTGAACTCAGCTCTCCACCTTAGAGGCACAGGCCTGACACCTGGCCAGAGTATGAAGACCCTGTCAGCCACGTGGCTCAGAAGAAAAGGGAGAAAAATTGAAAGAAATAAAGCAAAGGAAAGGAAAGAAAAGAAAGTTATTAAAATTTTAAAAAAATTTTAATTATTAAAAATAAAAAATATTAAAATGGTAAGGAAGGAAAGAAGAGAGCAACCAAACCAAAAAACAAATCCACCAATGATAACAAGTGCTAAAGACTATACTCAAAAAGAAAAAACCAGAAATGAAAAAAGACAAACAGAACCCTAGGAGAATGGTGTAAAAGCAAAGCTATACAGACAAAATCATACAAAGAAGCATACACATACCCACTCACAAAAAGAGAAAAAGGAAATGTATATGTATATCTATATATTTTTTAAAAAGTAAGAAAGCAACCAAATCAATAAACAAATCTACCAGTGATAATAAACTGTAAATAGTAAACTAAGAAAAACATAAAACCAAAAACAAATTCAATGCAGAAAGCAAATCCCAAGTCAACAGTTGCTCCCAAAGTCCACCACCTCAATTTTGGGATGATTCGTTGTCTATTCAGGTATTCCACAGATGTAGGGTACATCAAGTTGATTGTGGATGTTTCATGTGCTGCTCCTGAGGCTGCTGGGAGAGATCTCCCTTTCTCTTCTTTGTTCGCACAGCTCCTGGGGTTCAGCTTTGGATTTGGCCCAGCCTCTGCATGTAGGTCACCTGAGGAGGTCTGTTCCCCACCTGGACAGGACGGGGTTAAAGTAGCAGCTGATGAGGGAGCTCTGGCTCACTCAGGCAGGGGCGAGGGAGGAGTACTGAATGCGGGGTGAGCTTGCGGTGGCAGAGGCCAGCGTGATGTTGCAACAGCCTGAGGCGTGCCGTGTGTTCTCCCAGGGAAGTTGTCCGTGGATCACACGACCCTGGCAGTGACGGGCTGCACAGGCTCCCAGGAGGGGAGGTGTGGAGAGTGACCTGTGCTTGCACACGGGCTTCTTGGCGGCTGTAGCAGCAGCCTTAGCATCTCATGCCCGTCTCTGATGTCCGTGCTGATAACCACGGCTCGCGTCCATCTCTGGAGCTCGTTTAGGCGGTGCTCTGAATCCCCTCTCCTCACGCACCCTGAAACAATGGTCTCTTGCCTCTTTGGCAGCTCCAGACTTTTTCCCGGACTCCCTCCTGGCTAGCTGTGGTACACTAGCCCCCTTCAGGCTGTGTTCAGGCAGCCAACCCCAGTCCTCTCTCTGGGATCCGACCTCCGAAGCCCAAGCCTCAGCTCCCAGCCCCCGCCTGCCCCGGTGGGTGAGCAGACAAGCCTCTCAGGCTGGGGAGTGCTGGTCGGCGCCAATCCTCTGTGCTTTGCCCTCTGCGCTCCTGTTGCTGCGCTCTCCTCCATGGCTCCGAAGGGTCCCCCCAACCTTGTCTCCACCAGTGAAGGGGCTTCCTAGTGTGTGGAAACTTTTCCTCCTTCACAGCTCCCTCCCAGAGGTGCTGGTCCCGTCCCTATTCTTCTGTCTCTGTTTTTTTCTTTTTCCTTTTGCCCTACCCAGGTACGTGGGGAGTTTCTTGCCTTTTGGGAAATCTGAGGTCTTCTGCCAGCATTCAGTAGATGTTCTGTAGGATTTGTTCCACATGCAGATGTATTTCTGATGTATTTGTGGGGAGGAAGGTGATCTCCATGGCTTACTCTTCTGCCATCTTGAAGGTCTCTCCAGCCCAGGTTATTTATTTATTTATTTATTTATTTATTTATTTATTTTTGCTGTACGCAGGCCTCTCACTGTTGTGGACGTTCCCATTGCAGAGCACAGGCTCCGGACGTGCAGGTTCAGCGGCCACGGCTCACGGGCCCAGCCGCTCTGCAGCATGTGGGATCTTCCCGGACCGAGGCACGAACCCTGATCCCCTGCATTGGCAGGCGGACTCTCAACCACTGTGCCACCAGGGAAGCCCCAGGTTATTATTAAAGAAGGAAAATATAGATGACATCCACCAGTCCAACCCTGCAAGCAAATAAAAACCAAAAAAGCAAGAAAACATTACAAACGACAACATGTTAAACACCACTCTGAAGGGACAGGCTATCCAAAGATGTTCTCCTTCAAATTTTCCATGTAGGTTGGCTAAAACTAGGTCCTGGAATGTAATTGGGACATGATCACAACTAATGGACCAAAAATTTTGAAATGCCTCATGTTACCAGTCATTTAAACCAGATAGTTAAGGGTCCAGTTACGGTCAGGTTCAAACTGGGGCTTAAATCTAATATATTTATTGCAAGTAACAGTGAACACTCACGTACCCTTATTTTAAACCTAAACGACACCATGTATCGTATCCGTTTCCTGCATCTTTGAACCATGCTGCAGTTGAATCTGTCATCTTTCTTCCTCATTGGGGAGGATTCAAAGTGACATCTCCTACTGTGTCACTCTACCTGGGAGAAAATGGGGAGTTTGGTTGCTGTGCACTGTTTTACATTAGAAGAATTTCGGCTGAGAATCTAACACAAAGCCAGTAACAAGTTGCCTGAGTTAGAACCAGGATAGCATATCAGTGTCATTCTTATTTCTTCGATTTTAACCTTTTTGCTTCATAAAAATATTTTTACTTTCCTTGGTCCATAATTATGCCACTTCTTTTTTTCCCTAGAACTATTCATTGAGAACCTGTACGATATATGGAAATACAAATACAAACCAGAGCTAAGAAGGGCCTGTGTCTCCTGATGTCAAGGTTTTTGTAAAGAAAAATACAACAAAGGTAGCCACGCCTCACTCTGGTTTCCTAGTAACCCCAGAAAAAAATTCCAGAAATGTGTTTTCATTCTTTAGTCTGAGTGACAAAAAGGCTCAAATGTTTCCCAAAGTCCACTTAAGAATCATTCTGACCTTGGGAACATGGATTTTGTTAGCCCCAAAGCTTATTAAGATTAATGGCAAGAGGGGCTCATTATTCTGCCAGGAAAATCTACTCACAAATCTGAGAGGAGAGTTGTATTCTGTCAGTTTCAAAGCGAGGGGACCCAGAGTGTCTGACAAATACCCATCGGGTACAGGGTGCACTTCAGATACATGGCAGGGATCCATGACTGGGACGCTAACTTGGGGTGATATTGTGCAGGCCAAGAAAGGATCTTATAAGTGATTTCTTACAGAGAGAGGTCTCTCTGCTCTCCATCGTGAAACCCACCACCTTGGCCACAACACCAGGCTTTATAGCACGCAGAACGGTATTCAGAAATGGGAGCCTTATTCAGCTATAAACAACTCTCGTGCCCGTTGACCTTCTCGCCTCAGCAGCAGGGGGCTACTGTTTCTTATTCAAGTGCTCAGTCACTGCAGTGACCCCACCACTGCTTGGCTTCTGCCGCCTCTGTTTCTGCCACTGCTGACCAACTGACTCCCTGTACACCTTGAACAGAAACTCACAGGGAGCATCCTTGTAATCTGCCAGTTCACCATGCAATACCAAGAATCTCTGCGGGCAGCCCCCAGCTGCCTCACAGGCTCCTAGACACTCATGGATGGTAGAATTCTGGCCAAGCGCTCATCCCTGGTCATCTTTGCAGGGCAGAGCACAGAAGCCTGTTGCTAAGAGACAGGAATTCCCAGACTCAGTGATGGCTAGACAAGAACTCTGGCTTTGATTACCAGCTCACGGAATTGATAGGAGGCAAATAGGAAGACTTCTAAGTTTTTAAGGAATTTGTTTCAACCCAAGAAACACAAAGTTGGCTGACAACAGCCTGTGATTACTCTACTCGTAAGGCAATTCCTGGGCACCGGCCCCCAAAATTTGCACCAAAAGGTAATGAGCTCCAAAGAAGTACAGATCCCAGAAACGGCACCTGCACCAATATCCATCTCAGATAAGCAAAGAAAGGCAATGAACAAGGGAGATCCTTCCAGAGAGCACAGCCAGGGTTTGTCCATTTGGCTGACCAAAGAACTCACTGCATTGCCAAGGCTGGCACTGACCCTGTCAAGCAGGTTGTGATATACACAATGAACCAGCCAATGCTAGGTATTATTTTCTTACTGTCCACTTCTTCAAATGAAAGTTTTCTTGCAGTTCTCCTCCACCATTTTATATTTAACATGCTGTATGAAGAGGGCTTAGTAGTTACAACAAAAAGACCTAAACATACAGTGGCTCAAAAAAAACCACAAGTTTCTTTCTCTTTCATATACCAGTAAAGAGCAACATTATCCAATAGAAATAGAATGCAAATCTCATTTGTAATTTAAAATTAGCCAGCAGCCACATTGAAAAAAAGAAACAGGTGAAATTAATTTTTTAAATACATTTCATTGAGCCTAATAGAGCCAAAATATTATCATTTCAACATGTAGTCAATATAAGACATTAAGGTATCTTACATTCTTTTCTGGTACTTATTTATAACCCATCTCAATTAAGACTAGTCAACTTGAAGTGCTCAAAAGCCACATGGGGCAAGTGGATAACATGTTGGACAGTACAGAGGTAGATGAAGGAGTGCAGTCCTGGGCAAGTAGGCAGTCTTCTCCTCAGGGTTAAACAGGGACCCACAATTCTTCTATTTCATTACACTACAGAAAAATTCCATTCTAGAACAGCGGTTCTCCACCTCAGCACTGTTGCCATTTGAGACCACATAAATCTTTGCTGTAGACGACTGTCTAGTGCATTGTACAATATGTCCTTTCACACAACCATTGTGCTCCTGTCCTCTACGCACTATATGCCAGTAACATAATCCCCTCCACCCCCATATTGTAACAGTCAAAAACATCAGCAAATGTTGGGCCGTGAGGGGAAAAAGTCACCCCTGGCCATGGTTCTCAAACTTAGTTATGTATCAGAATAACCCTTGTTAAAGGAGAGATTTCTGGTCCCATAGTTTCTGAATCAGTGGGTCTGAGTGGGACCCCGAATATGCATTTTTTTTTTTTTTTCGGTATGCGGGCCTCTCACTGCTGTGGCCTCTCCCATTGCAGAGCACAGGCTCCGGACGCGCAGGCTCAGCGGCCATGGCTCACGGGCCCAGCCGCTCCGCGGCATGTGGGATCCGCCCGGACCGGGGCACGAACCCTCATCCCCTGCATCGGCAGGCAGACTCTCAACCACTGTGCCACCAGGGAAGCCCACTGAATATGCATTTCTAATGGGCTCCCAGGCCATGCTGATGCTCTTTGAGAACCTCTCCCTTAGTTGTTTTGCTCCTCTGCCTGGCTGGCTCACCACCACATGGCGTTCTTGCTGTCAGGAAGGGAGACTGAGAGGAAATAGAGGACAAATAATGTATTTTAAGGAAGTGATGGGGAAGTTGCACATAGGACACTTGCTCACTTTCCATTGTTGAGAATTTGGATTTATGGTCACATCTCAATGCAAAGAAGGCTGGGAAGTGTAGCATCTAGCTGGGTAGCCATATGCCCAGTTAAAATTCAGGAATTCTATAACTAAGGGAAGGATTGGGAGATTGGTTAATATGAACTATTTGCAGGCTCTTCCACAGGAGTGGATAATTTTATTTAACTGTGAGTTACTAGCTTGTGAAGAGTTCCATCCAAAAACTGACCTAGAGGAAGACATGTCAGCCACACATCCTAGATTTGGAGCTCAAGATGAGGCTTGAGGGGTTTCCCTTTGATGAAAAGATATGAATGGTTCATGCAGGCACAAACTTTTGAAGGTGTGTGTATGGGAAGAAAGGAGGAATTCAAGGAGTGAATTTGTCAACGATTGTCTCCTCAATATCCATTTCTCTCCTTCATTCCTAATAAGACAAGAAATTCCTCAGTTTTGTGGTTTGAGAAGCTTTAAATCCACCTCCCAGCTTCAGAAGTTAGCCTTGATTGAGCTAAGCCAATCAAGGAATCATATTTGCCTAGTCACAGTGGTAGACAGGTTCAGTGATGGGCCCATGACCTAAACTGGCCCAACCAGAGAGAAGTTTATAACTGCTGTGTGGTGTCTGGGACAAGAGAAGCTTTCTTTCCCCTTGGATGTGAATGAAGAAAATATGCCCCGGAGCAGCAGGCAGCTGTGTGACATGAGAAGCCAACAGAAGGATAAAGCCAAAACATGAAGGAGGGCCACAGAAAAACAGACCTGCAACCCTGACAACATTCTGAATCTGGATCAAACCATGCCTGACATCCCACTTCTGGAATTTCCAGCTAAATGAGCCAATACATTTCTTATATTATTTAAATCAGTTTGGTTTAAGCTTCCTGTCACTTGTAACTAAAAGTACTCCCAATAATGGTTTGACTGGAATGTATTTCTTTCTTGCATCTAAAAGGGTCTAATAAAGGGCAAGTTTATCTCCTGTGCATCTACTATAAGCACCTCCCTATGTGACCCCTTGAAATGCATTCAGTCATGTACACCTCCCAATAACCCTGGAGGTAACTACAAATCAGGAAACTGAGACTCAAAAAGATTAGCTAACCTTCCCAATGTCACTCAGAATAAGTGGCTGAACCGAGAATTGAGCCCAACCAACTCTAAATCCAATGCTCTTTCCTCCAACTTTGGCCTCATTTATTATTTTTTGAACCATGTATATAAATAACAAAGGTTTATATGTTTACTCAAACTCCACGTGGAAAGCCATTCTGACTTTTGAAAATCTGATTCAATGATCAAAAACACATGTAGAATATTAGTTAGAAGGTGGTGTAGACTGTAGTACGGTTTTATAGGCATCTTGGGCAGGTCCTTCAGAGTAATTGGGATGTGGAATGTGGAAGTCATTTTTACAGGAACATTGGGACACGGCCTCCTGTAGGCAGCCTCAGGCTAAAGAGGGAGTATATCAAGAAAAAATAAAATCACACTGAACCTGGTGATAAGGTTCATGAGGATGTTAATTAAAAGAAATCTCAAATTTCAAGGCTGTATGGGTGATACACTTTCAAGCAAGGGCATGTGAACAATACACAACAGAAATATACCCCAGGATGTCCGTATTCTTTTGAAAACTGTATGTGTGGTTTATAAACCATCTGTAAAATTCCTCTCCTGCTCACCTATCTTATTCCAGTGCTTGCTTATGCTTCTCTTCAAATAGTCTGGCTCAGGCACAGAAAGTAGAAAGATGCCTTACATTTTGCTTGGGGACGATAAAGTTTGGCTCACCATGCTATTTTAGCCAACTCTAAAGCCTCTTATTTGTACGTTATGCAAAATGATCATTCTCTTGTCAGGATTAGAAATAAGAATTGTTCATTTTTACGTCCACAGTAGCACTGGGTTTGTGCTTGAAAATTATCCCTTGGGTTGAATTAAATACCTGATCTATCCCCTAAAAAGGAGGGAAAAACACATGCCCTTACCCTTACTCTATCCTTTCCTATGCTCAAGTTCCATTTTCCTATAGAAAGTTTATACTGAAAATGCCCTCAAAGCTCCCAAATTTGTCTTAAGGAACTACAGCTTCCCCAGTGTTCATCCAATGATAAAAGTGCTTGGTCCAGTAGGGTATTTAGAAAAGGCTGCTTTTACCACCTACATAGGCACAAAATATGTCTATAAATAAACGCTAAAATGTTCATGAAAGTGGCTAGATGGGATCCTTTAACATCAGGCACTGAACTATAAAGTAGATTTAATGCCTTTACCATCTCATTTGTGTTCTTAATTTGTCTCCTATGAAGTAAACCGTGTTGAAAAAATGTTTTTTTGCATCCAGCCTTTGACATTCTCTCTGTTTAAAAAATCCTCTATATAATTATGCTATTTTCCCCTTTCTGGCCTATGGCAGAGATTATCTAAAATTTGGATGTTCACTAGACCTACTTCCCCTTCATGGCTACTCAGCTAAACCACATTTTCCACCTCCCTTGTATGAAAGTGATGCCACATGAGCAGCATTCACCATTGACACATGAATGGAAGTCATGTGTCACTATTGGATGGAGATAACTGACATCAAGGGACCCTTCACACATTCTTTCTTCATTTGTTGGCCAGCCAGATGCAGAGGACCCAGAGTCCTGAAGGGACAGAGGAGCCACTAGAAAGAAAGAGCCTGGATCCCTGAGTGACAGCATGGACCAGAGCACCCAACTCCTCCAACTCCAGCTGATCCACGTTGGACTGGAACTTAAGCCATAAATGATTCTTCATTAGATCAGTCACTGAAGGTTGGGAGGTGCTTGTTACAGCATTACTTCCATCGACTAATTCATTGCCCTATAGAGAGAGAAGTTGAATATTATCCAACTTGAATATTGTCCAGTTGAATTCACTGCCCCGTTGTGGGAGCACTTGAAAAGTTGGAAAGCTAACAACAGACAGGACATCAACCAAGCCAGCAACTCCACAGCTCTGATAGTCTGAAGCATGCCAATTAGCCCTTGCATCCCTCCTGCCTTGCATTAGCCTCGCCTCCACATCACAGCCTCAAGCATCTGGAAAACAAAGTCCTTGTCTTATCTTCTGCTGTACAGTGCCTACCACAACTAGCACCATCTTGAGTAGTTAACCATAGTGGTTAGTGAATAAAATATCTGGAAAACCTGCTTAAATTTGGTTAGAAAGGAGCTGAGATAGACGAGAGGAAGTAACATTTATATAGACTCCATTATATGCCTGGTGCCTTATAAGTTGAAATACAGATGTCCTTGGATAGTGTCAGATAGGTAAGATCACCCCAAGCCTCCCATTCCACATTCTGGAGAAGTCCAAATCCCTCCTTGCAAATTTTCCTGCAAATTTCCAGAGGCAAGGATGGTGTTCCCATTGTCATCTGCAGCTCTGAATTCCTGTCCCTGCTGCACTCAACCAGTTTATGGATCACCTTTCTCCACCCTGCATGTGGGTCCACCTCTCATTAACTCAAGCATGAAATGCAACCCCTCCCTCAGTTTCTACCCAAAAGAAAAAGAGTCACACTCTTAAAAGGTGTGTGTGATAGACTTGATCAAAGATTCAGCCAGAGGTGAGACGGTTTCATTCTAGGAATTCACTACCTAATTTAAACACCATCATTCAGTTCTTCAAGGCTCCTGACCATCAGGATTTTTTTGGTGGTCCTCCTTACAAACTCAGCCTCGGATCATCCTCCCATCACCCTCCTGCACTCTTTCACCCCTCCTCCTCATCTCTTTCCTTCCAGGTCACCCCAGCCAAATTCCCAATACAAATCCCTTTCACTCCATAATGACAAGGGTCTGGTTCACCTCAGATCCTACTACCTGAGACTCCAGGAACACACTTGCATGTATTAATCCAGACTCAGCTGACCCAAAGGGATTTCCCTTCAATGAAAGACAGCCTTCTTAGAAGGTCATTATGGCTCAGTTTTTTTTTTCTTCCTCTATTACACACATAAATGCATATAACAACAAAACGATTAGCCTTCACACTGCTAATTCCAGTGGTTCATTCTCAGATTTCTTCTTACTTTGACTTTTCAGTAGCATTTGGCTCTAATGGGTCATACCCTCCCTCTTGAACACTTCCCTCATTTATTAAAATTTATTTTATTGCAGTGTAGTTGATTCACAATGCTGTGTTAATTTCTGCTGTACAGCAAAGTGATTCAGTTATACATATTTATACATTCTTTTTTCGCATTCTTTCCCATTATGGTTTATTTTAGGATATTTGATATACCTCCCTGTGCTATACAATAGGAACTTGTTGTTTATCCATTCTATATATAATAGTTTGCATTTGCTAATCCCAAACTCCCAATCCATCCCTCCCCGACCTTCCCTCATTTTTGACTTACAGGATACCACACTCACCCACTGGATTTTCCTCCTACCTCCCTGCCCACCAGACTCCTCTGCTGGCATCGCCTACCATCCCAACCTCTAAATGTCAGTATTTGGATTTAATCTCTCTGTTTTAAAATCTGTACTTATCAACATTAGACTGGATATTGTTCTCATCCAGTCTCATGGCCTTAAATACCACCTGTCTGCAGATGATTCCCAAATTTCATTTCCATTCCAGACCTCTCTCACAAACTCCAGACTTATATAGCCAACGGTCATTGGATACCTCTACTTGGCATCTTAAATTTAAGATGTCCAAAAACGAAGTCCTGATTCCCACTCCATGTGCAAAACTGACTTCTCCCTAAATCTTCCCATCTCAGTAAATAGCATTTCCATTCTCCCTGTTATTAACAACTCACCTTTGAGTCCCCTCATTCTTCAATCCCCACATCCGAGCCATTAACAAATCAGCTCTACCTTAAAAATACGTACAGAATCCAACCACTCCTCCCCACTTCCAATGTTACTGCTCTAATTCAAACCACCAGCATCTCTCAGCTAACTGTTCTCCCTGGTAATTCCCTTGTGTCCCTACAATCCATTCTGAACATAGCAGACAAAGTGATCCATTAAAATGCATATCACTCCTCTATCCAGAACTCTCCTCAATCAACCTCAACCCTACATGATCCGGCCCTTGTCACCTTTCAGACCTCATTGATTACTATTTCCGTAGCCCCTGCCCTGGATATTAACTCCTCTCTAGCCAGCTAGATGGCCCTACTCTCTATTTCTCGATTGTGCCAAGCATACTTCTGCTTCAAGGCCTTTGTAATTATCTTCCACCTGCCTAGAAAGCTCTCTCACTTTCTTCATTTCTTCACTTAAATATCACTTTCTCAAATTGCACACTTCCTTCCTGCTACATTTTTCTTCTTAGCATTTATCACCATCAGACACATAGATATTTTACTAATTTGCCTTATTTTCTGTCTTCCCTACCAAAATATGGGCAGCTGTTTTTATCAGTGTTGTTCACTGCTGTATTTTGAGTGCCCAGAACAGTGCCTGGCACACAGAAGGTCCTCCATAAATATTTGAATGACTATCAGCAACAGCCCTGCAAGGGATTACTGTCCCATTCTGTAGATGAAGAAAGTGAAGGTCAGAGAGATTATGAAATTTGTTCAGTTAGTAAACAAAGCTGAGATTAAAATTTGTTTCAGTACAAGTCTAAATGCTGGAATAACTTCATAACACAATACTATCTTCCAGAAGAATCCAGAGCTTTACAGTCAGCAGAGGCCTCTGACACACTTCTGGGAGCTGTGAAGCCAACTGAAAATTGATTGAACATATATAATTCTCTAACATTTTGTTTACAGTACCTCATGCATTCAGTCAACAAATATTGAGAATCTACCATGTGACAGCCAGTGCACCAATGACTAAGAATTCAAAGATAACAAAAACAGACTAGATTTCAGCCTTCCCAGACCTGAACTGAAAACCACAAAATCAATGGGAAAATTGTACCTGAATAAGGGCAAAGAGGGAGAAGAAGTCTACAGGGGTCGACTTAGTCTAGAAGTCAGAGAAGGCTTCTCTGGGGTAGGGACACATGACCTGAATTCTTCTCAAAGGTGGGTAGGAGTTAACTTGCCAAGAAGGGGAGGGGGGAATATTCTAGACAGAGGGAGCAGTATATGCCAAGGCCCTATGGTAAGAGGGTACATGGTGAGGAGGGATGGGGATGAGGGCATAGGAGGTCCATGCTGCAAGAGGAGGCTGGAGTGAAAGGTAGAGTCTAGGCCTCACAGGGCTTTCTAGCCCAGTTAAGATGCAATAGTGTTTATCCCAGATGGGCAGCCAGTAAAGGATGTTAATCTCAATCAAGGCTCAAACAATTTTACTGAGCCTCAATTATTTGCCGAACACAAATAATTCTTCCCCTAGGAAGATATTACTAGACCCATATCCTGGCAAATGAAACTGGGTCTTTTAAGAATTAAGTGACATTCTCAAAGTCACATGGCTGGCAAGTGGCAGAACTAGAATTTAAAACCAGACTGGTTCAATTTTAAAGCCCAGGTCTTCTCATCCAGTGAAGGAGAAATGGATAGAAATGATGAAGAAACCAGCATTTGTCCGTCATCTGGGGCAAGATGGGTGCAAAAAAAACAAACCCAGCCACCTTCGGGATTCCTGAAAGAACCTCTGTGCTCCATCCTTCCTCTCTCACCTGTCCCGAGAAAGAGGCCTATTTCTCAGCTCTCTGACCCCCCAGGGCTGCTCTTCCAAGTCTCAGGGGCCGTGCCAAGGAGCAGGTGCCATCAGAGATTTCCAGTCATTGGTGGGATTAAAGAGACTGATAAGTAGAGGATCAAAGAATCGCATCTAGTCTCAAGAATTACAAGAACAAAATACCTCAAATCTACATTTCACTGGCTTGTTCTGTTTTTGTTTGGGGAGTTGTTTTGTGATTTTTGTTTGTTTTTGTTTTTGTATAAGCTGGGGACAGTTGAAAGAGCATTGGATTTGGAGCAGAAAGACCTGCTTTCGAGTCTTAGCTCTGCCATTTGAAAGCCTGAGCTTCAGTTTAATGACTGAGGAAGGGTTGCTAAGAGCATTAAAATAGGTAACGCGTGTGAAAGTGCTGTTAATAACCCTTCAGACAGGAGACCATTCTCATACATAGATGTCCAACTTTCACAGTATTACAGGACACAGCTATCACTGTGTCTGTTTTTGGAATACAATTATATGCTTGGTCTCTCTTGACGGCACATCCTCCAGCAAGCTGACCCTTGAATGTTGGGGTCTGCAGAAATGCTGTCTTGTTCTTTTCTCCCTCTACTCTCTCTGAGTGATTGTATCAGGTCCCAAGACTTAAGTACTGACAATTTCAAAACCTCTCACAGGAGATCCAGAGCCATTCTCCAACTAGCTGTCTCACACAACATCCTGCAGGTATCTCAAACTTTTTTGTTCAAAATGGAATTCACTGTCTTTCTTCCATTTCTTCAACACCACGCACACCATCTTAGCAGATGACACCATCAGTTATTCTCTCTCCCTCTCTCCCCACCAATCTCTCTCTCTTTCTCTCCCTTTCTCTACATTTTTAACTTTGACACAGAGTAACATAAGTAATATTTATTGAGAACTTACAAGCGTTCGGGCAACGTGCTAAGGATTTTAGACACATTTTCTGATTTAAGCGTTAAAACAGCCATATAAGGTTTCAGTGCTGCAGCAGCCTGATTTCTTAGACAGGGAAAATAAGGTTTAGAGCGATGTTAGATCACCTGCTTGTGGATCCCAGGGTTGTGTTACTTCAGAGGCTATCTGCTCACCATAGCCTTATGCTTCCTGTCACAACATTTCCCACACCCAACTGGTCACCAAAACCGTTTACATTGTACCTCAAAAATAAACATTTCTCAATTCCTGGCAGCCCTTCCTATTTGGTCTTGACCTTCAGTAATTCTTACTAAGACTTATTTATTTTCACTTAACAACTATCCAATAATACACATGCTATGTACCCAGCATTATTTTAAGCACTTTAAAAAATATGAACTCAATTCTCCTAGCAATCCCCTGAGATGGATTTGTATTATCCACAATTTATAGATGGGAGACTGAAGCACAGAGCAAATAAATAACCTGCCCCAAATCACATAGCTAATAAATGATGGGGTTGGGGTTTGAGCCCAAGCAGTCTGGCTCCAGGTTTCACACCATGGTGTCCCTACAATACAGTTGCAGTGGTGTCTTTGGTGGCTTCCCTCCTCCCAGCGGCTCTCTACCCAGTCTGAAGAAATTCTCCAGAATTTGCTTCACAAAAGTATAACTTTGATCCTTTCCACCACTATGCCCCCATTGACTTTCTCTGGTTAGAGCCACCGTGGCCTTTTGTGATCTAGAGGCAAAGGTAACATCCAGATCTCCTTTCCCATCATGCACTACGCCGATCACTCTAAAACCATCGCTTTGCCAGGCGCTATTTCCCACCCACATGCGCTTGCATATGTCCTTGCCCACTATGACATGCCCATCCCCGATGAAATAAGTCCACTCATCCTTCAGGACTCAAATGTCACCTCCTCTTCAGGAAACTCATTTCTTTCATTTAGCACGTGATCACGTTACTTTCTACTAAGTTGTCACCCCCTCCTCTGCACACCCTCCTGCCCTGCATCCCTCCCATTTGAGATGGGGCTGATGAACCTTCTAAAGCTGACACCTATCTTGTACATCATTCCAGCCTTTTCAGTGAATGTAGTGGTTTCACAGTCTACATTTGCTGAATGATGCTGGAGGATTTATGCGATTTGTCCAGAGCCTCAAAGGAGGAAGTTGGAATATTAGCGCTCTGAAATTCCAACTTGATCGGTGGGTGAGTAGTTCAAGAAAAGGAAGGAAGAGATTAAATCTTGTATTTCTTTCTATGGACAAAATCAGAGTTAAGTGCGGGTATACGCAATTTGAGAAATAATTAGAGCCATCCTTTGGAGGAGTTTTCTTTTGGTTCGACATTCCTTACATAACCGCAGCATGCTGCCTGGTAGTAGCCAGAGCACACACACGACTCTCCCACCTTCCCGGGGCTTATATTCCTCCAGAGAGTGGGAAATCTGTATGGAATTCATGCTCACAAATATTCCACAAACATCCACTGATGTCTTTTCATGGTTGGTCAGCTCTTCTGGTTTCTTTTTCCCCCTTTTGTTATTGTTGTCTTTTGTATTCTCCTTTTTGTTTTATCTCTAGTTTTCCAATAACGATAACAGTAAACATTTATTGAGCACTTTGCAAGAACCTGGCACCGTTCTAAGGTTTCTGAAATCAGTGTGGGTCTTGTGAGCATTAGAGTAAGATAAAGTTACTGAATATGAAGTTCTGCCAGACAGTAAACACCTTTGAACGTATATCTATACATCCTGGTGCTCTTATTATGTCAGCTAGAATTCCAAACATGGGATTTCGGTGTCGGGAAGGTAAGCAGTCCTGCTTTTGAAATACATTACGAGGCGCAATACAGATTCCCAACAACAAGGCACAGGGGTATCCGTTTGCCTAATTTTTGCCAGCAAACAGCGTTGACAAAGTTGTTCATTTTTGTTAATCTAATGACTAGAAACTGTAGTGAATTGTTTCCGTTTGCAGATCTATGATTCTAGAGAGCTGAGCATCTTTTTATATATATTTGGACATTTTCAATCCCTACTTCGTGAATCTATAAATTGTGCCCATTTACTATTGGATTTTATTTTTCTGACCAACTTGAGGATGTTTTTAATACTTAGAGCTGATCATCTCCACCCCTTGGGGTTGAGGAGGGGGGACTGGACATAACTAAATGTACATCAATAGAGCATTGGTCAGATAAATTATGACACTGCCGTGCTCTGGAACATTGTATTAAAATAAAATGGGTTAGGTCCATTTGTATGGACCTGGAGGGTCTGGGGCCTATTGTCAGTGAAAAGATGCAAGTTATAGATAATATATTTAGTATGATACCATTTTTGTTTCTAGAAATTAGAAAATAAACCTTCCTATGTGCATTTATATATGTGTATATATGTATATACATAAATATATATACATAAAATATATATAAAAATATATATATTAATATAATATATATTTTATATATATTAAAAATATATATTATATTTTATATATATTATATATATATTATATATATTATATATATAATATATAATAATAATATATATATAATTAAATAAATATATATATTTATTTAAATAATATTATTTAAATAATATTATTTTTAAAAATAAATAAATGTGCTAAAAAAATATTATTTAAATAATATTTAATTAAATAAATATATATATAAAATATAAAAATAATATATATAATAATATATATATAATATATATAAATATATTATTATATATATATTTTATATATATTTTATATTTTATATAAATATATATATATTTTATATATATAAAATATATAATATATATTATATATATATTATATATATTAAAATATATATATACATAAAAATATATACATAAATATATAAATATGTATATGCATGTATACATTTTATTACCTATAAATTATTAATTATATACAAATGTATTTGAACATTTATTTTATATATAAAAAGGTATCTATATGCATACATATATATATAATCGATCACATATATAAAATAGATATGTTTATAAGAACACAGGGAAAGTTGTGAAAGGGTACACATCAAATTAATATCTTCAGGAGAGTGGGATTCAAGGCGGGGAAGATTTTTTATAAGTCACTGTATTTGATGATTTCCTTCAATGAGCATATATTAGTGATATTTTTAAAAAATCTAACAAAAGCGGTGAATTTGAAAAGAACACTGACCATCGGTAGCTAAACCCCCTATATAAAGGTATACAACCCCAGAAACTTTTTTTATGTGCCAGAAACTAGAAAATCTTTAGGTTATTTTACCTTTCCTTGTCTTATCTTATCTTCAAAAAATAGTTCAGTTCCCTTAAATTACGGTTTAGAGGACCCTGCAGTTTTCTTCATATGGATTATCAATAACACATACGTAAATGAAATACATCCAAAGCTAAGGACATATTTATAAACCTGAAACTCTCAGAGTGTGAGTAAGCCAAAGGAGGATGAAGGGAAAATTCTTCAACAGTTGTGTCCTGCCACGGCCAGGCTGGCCTTTTCCCATAGCAGCTACCTCGGGTGTGGGATGCTCACTGGGCCCGAGAAAGTTTCCCAAGTGAAAATGTACCTCAACTGCCCAACTGCCCACTGATTACAAAAGTTCTGCCAGGAGAGCTTTTCACTCCTTTTGCTTAAGTCTTTCCTTCCTCTCTTTTTTTAATTAATTAGTTTATTTTTTTAACATCCTTATTGGAGTATAATTGCTTTACAATGGTGTGTTAGTTTCTGCTTTATAACAAAGTGAATCAGCTATACATATACATATGTTCCCATATCTCTTCCCTCTTACTGTCTCCCTCCCTCCCGCCCTGCCTACCCCACCCCTTTAGGCGGTCACAAAGCACAGAGCTGATCTCCCTGTGCTATGTGGCTGCTTCCCACCAGTTTCCTCTCTTAGATAGAGAAAATTCCCCTAGGAGAGGCTATATACAGAAGACTGATGAGCAATTTGCGCCTCACTGAGAATGAGTTTGTTACTTTCTCGGGAATAGGATTTAATAAGAGGGAAAGGCTTAGGAGGCACCTACACATGGGGGAGAGCATAAGGACAGCACCAGAGGAAGAAATTAGAAGCCAGGGACACAGGGAAATAAAAACTGTGCCTAAATCACTTTTTTGCCTGAGGCTGAGCGACTCTGTTTGACACTAGCCTGTTTTGGTGGGAGTGGAGAAGTAGGATGGTTAAGAGAAGAGAAGAACTCACATGATTCAAACACACAGACACCTCGTAGGTTTGAGTCCTGAGTGGGTGAATCACCAATGACCATCCTGCCTTTCGATGCTATTTTGTCCACCGTCATTTAACACCATCTTGCATGTTTCAAGAAAGACATTAGGCATGTAAATATGTATATAAATGATATAAAATAAGGATAATCCAGGCTCAGCCAAGTTACTTAACATATCTTGGTGACAACTCTCTTCAACAGTAACATGAGCGTAGGACGACTTACCCCTCAGAATTCTGAGGAGGACTAAATGAGGTATCGCCTGCCAGCACGATACCCGGCCCTCAGTAGAAGTTAGCACTATTCCCACTGACCTGGGGGGGTCCAGGCAGTCCAGGGGAAGGTCAAGACTAGGGACAACAGCCCTTCTTCTCAATTAAGGCCAAAGTATTTTTGGATGCACGATCCATGTTAATTTGCGTAATCTCTCGCCTATTCTGTGCTTATTCTGGGGATAAATAGATGACTTCAGCCGTCAGCACTGTTACTCCAACGTATGCCAGGAACATGTATCAAAGAAAGAAAGAACAAAAGAAAGAAGGAAAGGGGGAGGAGAGAAGAGAGGAATAATAAAACTGGTTTGTTGAAGAAGCTACTACACAAACTAATTCTTCTCCTCATAACTTGACTGGCATTTCTGTAACACATCACACAGAGGAGCAAGGACCCTGGCATCATGCCAGGAATATAGAGGGTCTCCAGTACATGAAACAGGTTCTCTTTCTCTCTCCCTCCTTGCTGTTGCCTTTTGACCACAAGTGTTGGGCTGGCACCAGACTAAGAAAATCTTATTTGTTTTCTATTCAGATGGTCCCTTCACTCTACCACGCGGAGTATCACAAGCCCTTTGTGTTGTGTAGAAGATATTATTCCACACCCTGCTGGGTCATTTTTCAAGCTCCCCCATCCAGGCATGAGTCAGACTGAGAATGAGTAACTCAGCTTGCTAGGCAAAAAATTACTTTCAAACTGAAAGAAGAAAGTACCACCGCATCTTAAAAAAGCAAAAAAATCAACTTCTAAAATCTTCTTTGGTTGGGGAGGGTGGGGGGAGGTATTGATGAAGGGGACAAAGGGATTTAACGTTTAATTTTGTCTACGTCTATTTTGCCTCTCATATATTATCTGGATGTCATCCTCTCTTGTTCTTTCTCTCTTGTTCACTCTGGCTTTTGCTCTTTCATGCATCGAAATACTCTCTAATTTTCAATACACACACACACACACACCCCTCCCTCATTCCCATATTCCCCTTTATCTACCACCATATTCTCTGTTTTCCTTTGCAGCAAACATTCTGGAAGAGTTGTCTATTTCTCCTATCTCCTCTTCTCCATTTCCCTTCTACTCGTTCTTCGACGAAGATTTTACCCATCATCTCCTCCCTTGTCAAAGTCACCAATAATCTCCTCATAAACACATCTGAAGAACACTTCTGTGTCTCAACAGTCTTTGATGTGGTAGACCACTGTCTTTTCTCTCCTTTACCCTGTGGCTTCTCTCACTGTGTTTTATACTCAGTCCACAGAAATTCCTCCTGCTTTGGATCTGTTCCATAAAGATGGCTCCTCCTCCCATGCATCTTTTCTTCCTTTCCTTCCTTTCTTTTCCTTTCCTTTTGGTCTTTCATTCTTTCTTTTATTCCTTCTTTCTTTCCTTCTTTCTTTGATGCATGTTCTTGGCACTCATGGGAAGGACTGGCGTGACAGTGCTGATGGCTGGAGTCATCTATTTATCCCCAGAATTAAAGTTAGAATTCTCTGGGCTCCTTACCTCTCCATCTACTTCCTCTTTAAAGGATCTTATTCATTCCATGGTTTTAAAAACATATCTATGTAAATGATTCCCAAATCCAGAGATCTGTCTTCAAAGTTTCAGTCTCATAGGTACAACTGCCTTCTTGTTAGTTGTATCTCATAGCTATTTCAAAGATACCACAGTCAAAAATTTGCTCTTGACCCTCTTGGACACTCATTCACTGATCCCCTACCCCAACCAAACTCTCCCATCCACTGCTCTCTATTTGAGTAAATGACACCAACAGAAACTTGGGAATCATTCTTGATCCTGTCCTTACCCACCCCCCACCCCCCCACACACACAGAATAATTTCAATCCATCCGCATATCTTGAAAGCTACTCCTTCAAAATACAGCTCTCATTTGCCCACCTCTCTTCACCTCCACTGTCACCAACTTGTATCTGGCACCATTCCCTGTCACCTGGACTGTGAACTGTTGAAATAACTTGAAAACTTGTCTCTCTACTTCCACTCCTGCTCTCCCTCTATCCAGTCTCCAGAAAGGGCTGGAAAGTTCTTTTCAAAATGTAGGTTGTATCTATGTCCCACTTAAAGCCTTTGAATCACCTTTGGCTCCTCTTTGAAAAAAATGCAAACTATTACCAGGGCTCCATGCCCTATGTGATCTGGCCTCTGCCTAACCCTCCAGTGGCATCTCAAGCCACACTCTCTCCCTGTCACCATCACTCATTCACACCAACCCACTAACAATTCCTTGAAAATGCTAACCTCTTTCACCTTGGAGCTTTTGCACCTGCTGTTGCCTCTACCCAGGCCCCAGTGCTCTTCCCTGGGCCTTCCTGTGGCTCATCCTTCTCTCTCTAAGATCCCAGTTTAGGAGTCACTTTCTTAGGAAGGCTGTCTAAATTAGGTCCCATCCCCCCTCCACTCTTTATCATAGCACTTTACTTTTGTAGCACTTTTTACTGCACGTATTATGATATTGTGATAGCCAGCCTATAAGATGCCTCCCAATGAGCCCCACCTCCTGCTATTCACATTCTTCTGTAGTTCCTTCCCACACGAGACCAGGGTTGATCTGCATACTAGTAGGATATCGAAGTGATGTTATGTCACTTCTGAGACGAGATGTAAAAGACACTGCAACTTCCATCTTGCTCTATTTTTCCCTCTCCCTTTTTAAATAACTTGCTCTGGAGGAAACCAAGTGCCACGTTGTGAGCAGTCCTATGAAGGGTCCCACATGCTGAAATATCAAAGCTTGTCAACAGTCATATAAGTGAGCTTGGAAGTTGATCCTTAAAAGCCAGTCAAGCCTATACTACAAAGCTACAGTAATCAAGACAGTATGGTACTGGCACAAAGCCAGAAATATAGATCAATGGAACAGGATAGAAAGCCCAGAGATAAACCCACACATATATGGTCACCTTATCTTTGATAAAGGAGGCAAGAGTATACAGTGGAGAGAAGACAGCCTCTTCAATAACTGGTGCTGGGAAAACTGGACAGGTACATGTAGAAGAATGAAATTAGAACACTCCCTAACACCATATACCAAAATAAACTCAAGATGGATTAAAGACCTAAATGTAAGGCCAGACATCATCAAACTCTTAGAGGAAAACATAGGCAGAACACTGTGTCACATAAATCACAGCAAGATCCTTTTTGACCCACCTCCTAGAAAAATGGAAATAAAAACAAAAATAAACAAATGGGAACTAATGAAACTTAAATCTCCAAAACATACAAGCAACTCATGCAGATCAATATGAAAAAAAAAAATCCAATCCAAAAATGGGCAGAAGACCTAAATAGACATTTCTCCAAAAAAGATATACAGATTGCCAACAAACACATGAAAGAATGCTCAACATCATTAATCATTAGAGAAATACAAGTCAAAACTACAATGAGGTATCAACTCACACCGGTCAGAATGGCCATCATCAAAAAATCTACAAACAATAAATGCTGGAGAGGGTGTGGAGAAAAGGAAACACTCTTGCACTGTTGGTGGGAATGTAAATTGATACAGCCACTATGGAGAATAGTATGGAGGTTCCTTTAAAACCTAAAAATAGAACTACCATATGACCCAGCAATCCCACTACTGGGCATATACCCTGAGAAAACCATAATTCAAAAAGAGATGTACCAAAATGTTCATTGCAGCTCTATTTACAATAGCCAGGACATGGAAGCAACCTAAGTGTCCATCAATAGATGAATGGATAAAGAAGATGTGGCACATATATACAATGGAATATTACTCAGCCATAAAAAGGAATGAAACTGAGTTATTTGTAGTGAGGTGGATGGACCTAGAGACTTTCATACAGAGTGAAGTAAGTCAGAAGGAGAGAAACAAATACCATATGCTAACACATATATATGGAATCTTTAAAAAAAAAGAAAAAAGAAAAAAAATTGTCAGAAGAACCTAGGCACAAGACGGGAATAAAGATGCAGACCTACTAGAGAATGGACTTGAGGATACGGGGAGGGGGAAGGGTAATCTGGGACAAAGTGAGACAGTGGCATGGACATATATACCCTACCAAACATAAAATAGATAGCTAGTGGGAAGCAGCTGCATAACACAGGGATATCAGCTTGCTGCTTTGTGACCACCTAGAGGGGTGGGATAAGGAGGGTGAGAGGGAGGGAGATGCAAGAGGGAAGAGATATGGGGACATATGTATATGTATAACTGATTCACTTTGTTATAAAGCAGAAACTAACACACCATTGTAAAGCAATTATACTCCAATAACGATGTTTAAAAAAACAAGCCAGTCAAGCCTTGCAATGACGGTCACCAAGCTAACAACTTGACTTCAACCTCGTGTGAAACTCTGAGCCAGAATTACCTGTGAAGCCACTCCAGGAGTCTTGACCCTCAGAAGCTGTGGTAGCTAATAAATAGTTGTTGGTTTAAGCTGCTAAGTATTCGGGTAATTTGTTACTTAGCAAAAGAATATATATATCTTTACCTATTCATTTTCTGTCTTCCCCACTGGAAAGTCTAACATTCACTCATTGTATCATCAGTGTGTAGAACTTTGCCCTGCACACAGTAGTCACTCAGTAGATTTTTGCAGAACAGATAAGGTTTCTCTTACTATTCTTATAATTGTTCATTGAATAGTTTAAAAATACCTGTATCATCTCAGTTAATTCTGTGGTTACAGTAAACTAGACATTCTTTCCATATCATGATGAAAAATCTGGGGCCCCAGGACCTCAGATGATTTGTTCACAGCCACTCCACCCACTGTATTACAGAGCTGGTGCTCCAACCCTGGGTTTCTGGCTTCAACCCTGGTGTTCTATTTCCTACACACGTTGACCTCTCATCAGTCACCCCCAGAGCCCAAGCTCCGTCATTCTGACATTCACCCTTCTGCACAAGGAACCCAGCACGTTGGCCTCCTGAGGTAACTCTCTCTCACCCATCCAACCTGTGGCTTGATTCATCTGACCTACTTGACCCAGTAATCAACCCTGTGCAGAAAAATGCCTAAATTAGGAGCACAGAATTGTTCATCCTTCTCTGAAAAGGTAAGGAAAATGTATTACATGGCTTTCCTTTTCCCTTCCAAAACTATAAAAAGAAGTGAAAACATGCTTAAAAGTCCCCAGGACTCAATTTTAAATATACTACCAAGTTTCAAACTCTCTGAGGACTTCTAAAAGTGGGTATTTTCTTCAATCCCTTGATAAATATTATTTGGAATACAGCAAGCTTTGAGTATCTGAGGTGTTTACCACTAAAGAAATTTTTTGAGGGTCCTCCTCTCTCCTGCCCAAGTAAATCCCAGGTTGATGTAGGAAGAGCTTGTGTTTGGCCAAACCCAAGACTAAGTGATCCAGAAAAGGATTCACAACTAAATTAGAAGGTGTGTCTTTGTGCTATTCTTCAGCCAAATACAACCCTATATCAAGAGATGAAAAAGATTTCAAAGGTATATATTAAAATAATTTGCCTTAAAACTGACATCTTTTCTCAAAAATGTTTTGGTATCACATTTTCCTGATAATTCCCATTATTATTTCTCATGTGCTTATAAAAAAAAAAAAAAACATGGTCTTGATATTGAATCACTTTAATCAAATTAGAATCCCAGATTTGCTTCAAGAGCATTCTTGAATATGTTGCCCCAGATTTATCATGTGTAAAATGGGGATAATAATATTCCTACCGTAAAATGTTATTGTGAGAACTAAGTAAGTGGTTAATACCTGGCACACAGCAATTGCTATATAATTGCAAGCTATTAATGTTATTATTATTACTATCATCATCATCATCCATGTCTTTGCTTCCCTATAATAGTACATATGTCTGGAAATTTAAAAATTTATTTTCTGCATGTAGGATCTACACAAGACATAAAAATATACTTCCTCCCAATTGTTTTCTCCTTTAAGCCTATTTAAAGCAAATCATTCCTATATCCTCAATCATTCACACCCTAAACGAAAACATTATTTAAGAGGGATCTTGGAGAGAGTCCTGTATACTATTTCTGGTTGCATACTGCCTTCTTATTTCCTTTTGGGTTTTTTTGTTTGTTTTAAGAAAAATTCCAATTTAGTGTACATTATTTGAAATCGTGATTTTTTTAAATTGGGGTATAGTTGCTTTACAATGTTGTGTTAGTTTCTGCCATACAGCAAAGTGAATCAGCTGTATGTATACATATATCCCCTCTTTTTTGGATTTCCTTCCCATTTAGGTCACCACAGAGCATCAAGTAGAGTTCCCTGTGTAGGTTCTCATTAGTTATCTATTTTATATATATTAGTGTATATATGTCAATCACACTCTCCCAATTCATCCCACCCCTACTTTCACCCCTTTGTGTCCATACATTTGTTCTCTACATGTGTGCCTCTATTTCTGCCTTGCAAACAGGTTCATCTGTACCATTTTTCTAGGTTCCACATATATGTGTTAATATATGATATTTGTTTTTCTCTTTCTGACTTACTTCACTCTGTATGACAGTCTCTAGGTCCATCTACATCTCTACAAATGACCCAATTTCGTTCCTTTTTATGGCTGTATTATATTCCATTGTATATATGTACCACATCTTCTTTATCCGTTCCCCTGTTGATGGACATTTAGGTTGTTTCCATGTCCTGGCTATTGTAAATAGTGCTGCAATGTACATTGGGGTGCATGTGTCTTTTTGAATTATGGTTTTCTCAGGATATATGCCCAGTAGTGGGATTGCTGGGTCATATGGTAGTTCTATTTTGAGTTTTTTAAGGAATATCCATACTGTTCTCCATAGTGGCTGTATCAACTTACATTCCCACCAACAGTGTAAGATGTTTCCCTATTCTCCACAGCCTCTCCAGAATTTATTGTTTGTAGATTTTTTGATGATGGCCATTCTGACTGGTGTGAGTTGATACCTCATTGAAGTTTTGATTTGCATCTCTCTAATTATTAGCGATAGTGAACATTCTTTCATGTGTTTGTTGGCAATCTGTATATCTTCTTTTGAGAAATGTCTATTTAGGTCTTCTGCCCACTTTTTGATTGGGTTGTTTTTTATTGAGCTGCATGAGCTTTTTGTATACTTTGGAGATTAATCTCTTGTACGTTGCTTCATTTGCAAATATTTTCTCCCATTCTGAGGGTTGTCTTTTCAGCTTGTTTATGGTTTCCTTTGCTGTGCAAAAGCTTTTAAGTTTCATTAGGTCCCATTTGTTTATTTTTGGTTTTATTTTCATTACTCTAGGAGGTGGTTCAAAAAAGATCTTGCTGTGACTTATGTCAAAGAGTGTTCTGCCTACGTTTTCCTCTAAGAGTTTTATAGTATCCAGTCTTACATTTAGGTCTTTAATCCATTTTGAGTTTATTTTGGTGTATGGTGTTAGGGAGTGTTCTAATTTCATTCTTTTAGATGTAGCTGTCCAGTTTTCCCAGCACCACTTATCGAAGAGACTGTCTTTTCTCCATTGTATATTCTTGCCTCTTTTGTCATAGATTAGGTAACCACAGGTGAGTGGGTTTATCTCTGGGCTTTCTATCCTGTTCCATTGATCTATATTTCTGGCTTTGTGCCAGTACCATACTGTCTTGATTACTGTAGCTTTGTAGTATAATCTGAAGTCAGAGAACCTGATTCCTCCAGCTCCATATTTTCTTCCTCAAGATTGCTCTGGCTATTCAGGGTCTTTCGGTATCTCTAGTCAAATTTTAAGATATTTTGTTCCAGTTCTGTGAAAAATGCCAATGGTAGTTTGATAGGGATTGCATTGAATCTGTAGATTGCTTTGGGTAGTATAGTTATTTTCACAATATTGATTCTTCCAATCCAAGAACATGGTATATCTCTCCATCTGTTTGTGTCATCTTTGATTTCTTTCATCATGTCTTGTAGTCTTCTGAGTACAGTTCTTTTACGGCTTTAGGTAGGTTTATTCCTAGGTATTTTATTCCTTTTGTTGCAATGGTGAATGGGATTGTTTCCTTAATTTCTCTTTCTGATCTTTTGTTGTTAACATATAGGAATGAAAGAGATTTCTGTGCATTAACTTTGTGTCCTTCAACTTTACCAAATTCATTGATTAGCTCTAGTAGTTTTCTGGTGGCATCTTTAGGATTTTCTATGTATAGTATCATGTCATCTGCAAACAATGACAGTTTTACTTCTTCTTTTCCAATTTGTATTCCTTTTACTTCTTTTTCTTCTCTGACTGCTGTGGCTAGGACTTCCAAAACTATGTTGAATAATAGTGGCGAGGGTGGACATCCTTTTCTTGTTCCTGATCTTAGAGGAAATGCTTTCAATTTTTCACCATTGAGAATGATGTTTGCTGTGGTTTTGTTGTATATGGCCTTTATTATGTTGAGGTAGGTTCCCTCTATGCCCACATTCTGGAAAGTTTTTATCATATATGGGTGTTGAATTTTGTCGAAAGCTTTTTCTGAATCTATTGAGATGATCACATTTTTTTTTATTATTCAGCTTGTTAATATGGTATATCACATTAATTGATTTGCATATATTGAAGAATCCTTGCATCCCTAGGATAAATCCCATTTGATCATGGTGTATGATCCTTTTAATGTGCTGTTGGATTCTGTTTGCTAGTATTTTGTTGAGGATTTTTGCATCTATGTTCATCAGTGATATTGGTCTGTAATTTTCTTTTTTTGTGATATCTTCTTATGTCGTTTTGATCAAGTAATGTCTCTAATCTTCTGCTGCCAGAAATATCATGATCCCTGACAGTGGAGTGAGAGGTTGATAGTGATTGCAAGACTAAAAGCTATCAAATGATTTAGGCCTATGAGAGATTCTGGGTATAAAACTTAGTATCATTCTTATTCTGTTCCCTGAGGGTAAGAGGGGGTAAGAGAGATAAGCATTCTTTGGCCAGAAGACTCCTATCAGGATTAGCCTACCTGAATCACTTCCAAGATAAAATCTAGATTGCCTTATCTCACACACCTTGAGGTAAGATGGAATATTTATAGAACGATAGACATTTTGGAGCTAATTCCAGGACGTATTCATTTATATGACAGATTTTTTTCCTCATCACCAGAATTTTTATCTCCATGATCTCTGTTTAGGAAAATAACACTTTCAATTGCTCTAGATCAATAGATCGATTGATAGAGATAGATAGATAGATAGAGGAAAAAATCTCATTAAGGAATCATTAATGAAATATAATAGAGTAAATTCATTTTCACCCTTAATAGAAATCAAATAATTTGCACAATGAAAGAAAAATTTCTAGGAAGTTTTGTATATATTTATTGACATATGACATGAAGTCTATACGCCTCCACAAAAATGATTTCACATAAACCATAATTAAGACAGTTCAAAAAGAGAAGCAAAAGGGTCTTTTTAGTATCTTACCAGAGAAGGATTTTACTCCAAATAGTCTAACTCCAGAGACTGGATTTTTTTAACATTGTGCTACACTGTGTCCCATTCTGGTAGACTCCAATTCTAACCTCTTTGACAATGACAAAATTATCCAGCTCTAGCGCCAGTCTCTTTCTTGAGCCCTAGGTCCATATTCCTAACTACCTACAAGGCATCTGTACTTGACTACAAAACAGAAAACCTCAAAAAATTTAACTACTAATCAATCATTCTTGCCTCATTGTTTCCATAGCCCTTTGGATAGACTACCATATGGTCCTTATCGGGCTACAATTTAATGATCTACCTATGTTTCAGTCTCATTTTCTAGAACATGAGTTCCCAGAATGCAGGGACCTTTTGAAAAATCTATGTTCCTAATTTCAGCACATGACAAGTATTTGATAAATGTGTATTGAACAAAGATCTGATTTTGTAACAATGTTTATGACTCAGGTTAATAGGAAGAGTGTTATCAAGCAGACAGTAAGGACAGGTTAGGTGAATGTGTGGGAGTGGGAAGGAGAATAAGTAAGTACAAAAGGTCAGGGCATAAAGCAGTCATCATTACAGGTCTCTAACCCACCTTTACCACACACCTGATACTTGGAGTTGAAATCATATGAAGCTCCAAACTGTCATCATTGCCTTCGTCACTTTTATGTCAAATCTCTTGGCAATGGGTTTTGCCAGAGTGTGGAAGAATTTCATGTTCAAAGCCTCAGAGAAACCTGATACTTCTTCTTTTTCCAATGGGTCAAATGTCAAGCAGTAAACAGAGAGTGGCTCAGATTTGTTAAAAACTGCACCAAGATATTTTGGTCCCTTGGAGTCTTGCTCAATTCAAAACCATCCTAGTGTGTTAAGGCAACCAAAAATGTCATCTCTCAAAGCTGTAAAATTTGACTCTCCCACAGCTCTGAGACGTTTCTGCAGAACTGCACGGGAAAACAGTTCACCCTGGTTGAACAAAGTAACAGAATCTCCAATATTTAGAAGGGTATGTAGATTCAGGAATATAGGGTTGTAAAAGATGCTATAAATAGGGTGACCATAGAATTTATTTTCCAATAGAGACACTTTTGAAATGGGACACAAATAATAATAACACTTAGCTAAGAGTGTAATCTGGGACTGTCCCAAGCACACCAGGACTTGAGGTTATCCACGCTGTGGAGGAAGACTCAAGGGGCTTAGGAGTGTATCTACAACTCTGTCCTCATGCAGTCCCATGCTGATGAGAAAATGCAGAAAGTTCTAAGTTGGACCCTACTAACTCCGAGTTTGTGCTAAATGCAGCAACTTCGGTTGACTTTCATACCTAATTTGATCACTTTATCCACCAACAGTTTGGAACATTTAGGGACAGAGGCATGATGGATTTTGACCGGGCTACACAAATCCTCTCCATCCAATTATTCATTCAGTCTTTCAGCAAACTTTGGTTGAACACCAATTACAATTTGGGAACTAATAGGAGCTCTGGTCAGGGCAGTTACAAAAATGAATAAGACACACCTTTCAAAGAGTCTGTGTACAATAGGTGAGATACCTGAAAGCAGGTAATTGTTAATGCAAAATATTCAAATGCCAGAAACACATATTTCCCAAGAGGTCATACATGGCTAGTTACATTTCCTGAAGCTTCTGGCATCTCATTACACTATGGTATCATATTTCATGTAAAATGTCATTCTCCCTTGCCTCACTTTTCTTACTGAGGTCTACTTGTATCTTAGTTCGCAACGTGTACTTAAGATTTATAAAATTACATGTATTCGAATATCTTCCAGAATTCAAGTTGTTAACTAAAAAAGAACTGTCCTCTTTCTTCCCTTTCTTCTAGTTTTAAATTACATGGTTCTGTGATTCCCCTTTGCCTTTTCTTCCACATGAGTAAAGCTTTGCTTTGCAGGAGTACTTATTAAGAAAGTATGGCCATTTCAGCCAAATTGCAAAATACACCACATAGGTTTGAGTGGGAAGCCTGATGAATGAACAATCTGAAATTCCCCTTCACTTCAGTACCACTGAAATGCTTCAGCTTGCAAAGCAACATTTTATTTTTATTTATTTATTTTTTTTCGGTACGCGGGCCTCTCACTGTTGTGGCCTCTCCCGTTGCGGAGCACAGGCTCCAGACGCGCAGGCTCAGCGGCCATGGCTCACGGGCCCAGCCGCTCCGCGACATGTGGGATCTTCCCGGACCGTGGCACGAACCCGCGTCCCCTGCATCGGCAGGCGTACTCTCAACCACTGTGCCACCAGGGAAGCCCAAAGCAACATTTTTACGAGGTTCTCTTTTTAAGAATTTCAAATTCTGTTCTGCAGACCCGATCAACTCCCTTCTGAGAGTTGCTACATGTGCTTCTATTTTCCCTAATGGTTTTAGAAGAATTAACATTTCAGGTTTTGTGTTTACCCAATCATCTAAGGATTACAAGACATTATCACATATGTTGACTCGCTTAACTGGCTTCATTTCCTTTGGAATCAAGAAAGCTTTACAAATGGGTATGTTTATATAAGAAAGGTGAACAGTGAAATTAATTCATGCATTCGCACATCTGTTGTCTTCTATTATTGCCCCCATTCTACGAATGGTAAAGTAAAATATGGTCAGTATCTGGGACACTGCCTGTATGGCAACACCTCTATTCTGAGATCTAATCCCTTACTCCCCTCTCGCATAACCCAAGCACCCATAGCTACTCTCGGGGTCACAGAGTCTTACCTGACCCTACTCCCTAGCCATAATCAATGGGTCCAGAGGGAGGCATCTATCCAAACTGAGCCAATCGTAGTACTCTGCTCCCTGCCCAACCACCAGCCTCACCAAAACTAATTGGTTTGGGGTAGGCATAGGCCAATCTTGGGCCAAGTGAAGTTCTTTAGGATTATTTGAAATGTGCTGAGAGAGATAATCATTCCTCTCTAGAAAAGAGATCATAACATGAAAAATCTATGTATATTTATGCTCAGTGCACTTGAGAATTTCACATTCTTGCCACTAGTGAATTATCAATCTTCTTATCTTTTACATTCCAACTTTGTGCTTTTTTTCACAAAAGATTATTTTTACTGTTATTTTAATTTGCATATCCTGAATATTAATACAGTTGAGTTTCATTTCACATGGTTGTTGGCCATTTGATTTTCTTGTTCTATGAATTCTTTGCTCATATCCCTTGTGCATTTTATATTGGGATGTTGGTCTTATTGATTTGTAGAAGCTCTTTAGAGTTTATGAATATTCATTTTCTATCAGCTTGATGCATTGTTTCTACAATTAAAAAATAAGAGATTGTCATAGTTAGAATCCAGCTACATGTTGTTAATTTAATTAAGCAGGGAGCCCATTAGACTGAGGTGGCTCTAACATCATAGTGACCTACGTAAGCAAACCAAAATCCAAGTCTATAAATGCCTCAAGGTTATGAAATCAAAACACTAAGGACAACCAATCACAAACAGCCAACTAGGCTTTAAGCTACAGCCAATCAACAATTTCCTTACTTTGCTTCCACCTTTTCTCTGTAAGAGTCTCTCCCCAGCTCCCATTGGCAGAGCACTGCTATCCACTTCCTGTTTGGTGCTGCCCAATTGGAATCCATTTTTGCTCAAGTAAATTCTTAAAATGTTTAATATGCCTCCATTTATCTTTTAATAATATCATTTAGAAGAGACATACTTAAAGCAAATAATAGGGAAAGGTTAAAAACACAAAGATGGAAATATAGACCAAGAAAGTGCTAACAACAACAAAACAAGCTTGACAAAATAAAATTCATTCAAAATAGAATTCAAGACAAAAAAATAAATAAACAGGCAAAAAAATTATTTTGAATTTTAATAAAAGTAACAACCCACAAAGAAAATGTAAAGATCAAGAACAGTGTGTCTTTGTCGTGTTAATGGCCAAGAATTAGCAACATGGTTTTGAAATGTAGAGAATAGAAATTATGGGAAATGTAAATCATCACATTCCTGCAAGGAGATCTTAAAACACTTGGCTCTGAAATCAACAAAACATTGAGACATTCTGAATAACAAACTACTATCATGCAAGTTTTAAAGGATAACAATAAAACACTGTGTACAACAAAGGAAGAAAATATATATTCTCAAATATCCATGATACCCTTATTGAAAAAAATTCATCATCAAGCCATAAGGCTAAACCTCATTAAATTTTATAAGTAAGAAAGCATGCTGGTGCTGATTCTGAGCATCACAGAATAAAAGTAAACATTGCAACAAAAAGATAAATGAAATAGTGTCTAACCATGTGACTTGGAATTTTAAAACACTCTTCTGAATAATTATTGAATGATAAAAATAAAATGGAGACTACAGATTATTTAGAATGTATGACAAAGCGAAAAACCCATCAAAATCTTTGTGATGCAGCTCAAGTGCTTTTTATACACTTAAATATGCTCACTAAAAAACAAGAAAAATAAAAACCTAAGCGTTCAACATTATAGTATAGACAAATTAAGCTGGAAAAAAATTAACAAAAAGAAAAAAGTAATAAATAAAACCAAAGCTTCATTTAAAAGGCCAATGTAAGAAACAAACTTCTGTAGGCAAAAAATAAAAAAGACCCAAATAAACACCATTAGAAATAAAAAGACAGTCATTATACAAATATAAATTTTTAAATGCAAATTAAGTAGATTTTATCAAAATTAAATTTTATTTCCATCAAAATTAAATTGAGTCAGAAAATTTGAATAACTCAATCTCCATAGAAGGAAAGTTGAGTCAACAGACTCTAAACTTCATCCTAAGCCCAGGCAGTTTTTAAACACAGATTTTAAAAAACATCTAATGAAAAGACTATAATATATATGGTTACAGGACATAGGAAAAAGATAGAAAACACCTCCCCAGCTCATTTGATACAACAAGTATAATCCTGATATAAAAACTGAACAATTATAAGACAAAACAGAAAACTATCAACTACTCTCCCTTAAGAACAAAAACACAAAAATCTTAAATGAAATAGTATTAACTCAAAGTCAGCAAAGTATAAAAACTACTATTCATCAAGACCAGTGAGAGTTTATTCCTGGAACACAAACATGGCTATATATTCATTTAAATATTAATAGAATTAAGAAGAAAAAATCATATGTGCATTGAAGCTTTACTGTGCACCAAGCACTCTTCTAGACAATGAGGATAGGGTAATGAACAAAACAGAAGACCTCCCTTCATGGAGCTTATGTTCTAGAGGGAGGAGAGAGACAACAAACAAATAAATAAAATATAGAATATGTCAAATGGTAACAAGAGCTGTAGAGAAAAACTAAACAGAGAAGTAGGATGAGGAAGAATAGTGCATTATGAAAGTTTTAATGAGGTAGTCAGAGAAGGGCTTATTGAAAAGCTGACATTTAAGCAAAAACCTAAAAGAGGGAGAGAACATGAGTCAGAGATAATGAGGAAGGCTAATGGGAGCAGGGCCTTGGAGGACACTGAAGGATTTGGGGTTTTGTTTTGAGGGATTTGAGAAGAGGCATGACTTGAATTGTAATTTAAAGAATTTTTCTGGATGTTGTATTGAGACAAAGGCAGAATGAAGAAGATCTGGAGGCTAATGCAATAGCCCAGGGAAGAGATGATGATGGCTCAAATCAACATGTAAGTGGTAGAAGTGATGGAGGTAATGGAATCATTCTGCATATATTTTGAAGGTAGGGACAGCAGGGTTTTCTATGGATTGAGTGTAAAATCTGCGAGGAAAGCAAGAGACAAGAATAATACCCAAGATTTTTAGACAGAAAAATTAGAAATTTCAGGTGTCATTTACTGAGATGAGAAAGACCGCAGGATGAGCATGTCGAAGACTAGCGGAGTAAGCGAACTACACATATAATCATTAAACATTTAAAGCAGTTCCAAAAGTAAAGAAAAAGAAAATAATACTTATAATTGTGACTACTCAACATTGTTCTCAGTCTCCTAGCCAAAACAATAAGATAAATATGTATATGCAGAGAAAAGGAACATAAATTTAGGAAATGAAGAGATCTCCTTGGCACTATTTGAAGATGTTGTAACTGATTATCTAAAAACTCAAAGATAATAAAGACAAAAACTAAGAAGTCCAGCAAGGTAGAGAGATACAGGATTAAGATGCAAAACTCAATAGCTTTCTTATACTCCAAGATTTAATCGAAAAAAAAATAGACTATTTGCAATGACAACAAAACAATAAAATATCTACAAATAATCTAACAAAAAATAGATATAGCATTAAAACTATACACTAAAAATATAAAAGAATAGCTAGAGGGAAAGCTTAATATTATTAATACGTCAATTATTTTCCAACTAGATCTATAAACTCATTGAAATCCCCATCTCAATTCTAAGAGAATATTTTTAGGAAACTTGGCAAGCTAATTCTAAACTTCACCTTGAAAAGACAATATGCAAGAGATGCGGATAATTTTTGAAAAAGAAGAAAATAGGGGAGTTCCCTGGTGGCCTAGTGGTTAGGATTCAGGGCTTTCACCGCCATGACCTGGGTTCAATCCCTGGTCAAGGAACTGAGATCCTGCAAGCTGTGGCATTTGGAAAGAAAGAAAGAAAGGAAAGAAAGAAAGAAAGGAAAGAAAGAAAGAAAGAGGAAAAGAAAGAAAGAAAGAAGAAAAGAAAGAAAAATGATGAAGGAACTACCTTACCAGCTGGATGAAGAGTACTTTAGAACATGATGTATTGGCTCAGGATGGACAAATGGATCAATGAAACAAGTTAAAGTGCAGAAACAGACCTGTATATACATGCGGCTTTGATACATGATATAAGAGACTTTTCAAATCAATGGGGAAAAATAACAGTGATTCAATAAATAGTGTTAGAATAATTGAACATTATATAGGAAAAACTCTCTACCCTGTAGTGCACATGAAAACAAATTTCAAATAAAGATCTGTGTTGTTCAATAAGTAGCCTCCACCCACACATGGCTATTTAAATTTAATTTTTTATTAATTAAAATTAAATAAATTTCAGCCCAGTCCTCCTAGCTACATTTCAAGTGTGCAATCGCCACTTGTTGCTAATACCACCATACATTTCTGTCACTGCAGAAAGCTCTATTGGCACTGAAATATTTTAAATATTATATAATTGTTAGAAAAATATCTTTACTATCTTGAGGTGAAGCAGGTATTTCTAAAATACAAAGCCCAGATGCCATAAGAAGGAAGACTGCCATTTTCAAAAATAAAAACTTCTGTTTCAAGAAAGGCACCATTAATATAAAGGACAAATGACAGATAGAATGAAAATATTTGCAACATGTATAAGACAAAAAGAATAAACTGCTAAAAAACATAAAAGGGAGAAAAAGATCAACAACCAAATAAAGAATTCAGTATAATGTACAGAAGAAAAGTGAAAGATGAAAAGATGTTCTACAACTTTACTAGTTAAAAGAAAAATACTATTAGGACACCAATGAAATGGCAAAGTCTGCTCACCAGACAAGCCCCCCTTGGAGTGTCAATAGCAAATTAAAGTATCTAAGAAGTCCTGTGGTGCATAAACTAATTTGTTTAATTAAGCCAACGTGTCACAAATTTGTTTATCAAATTCTCTCCCATCCTAACTGCTTTAGCTGTAGCATAAAAAAGTTGGCCAAGCAGAGGTACATAGTAGTTCTATTTTAGTGAAATAGGATTTTTTCTATGCAAATGACAGCACCAGTGTGCTTGTAAATGACTGAGTCTCTTAAATAAGTTAAACAAAATACTTTCTCTAAAGGTAACCATAGTACACTGTTGGTGGGAATGTAAATTGTTGCAGCCTCTATGGAGAACAGTATGGAGGTTCCTCAAAAAACTAAAAATAGAGTTGCCACATGATCCAGCAATCCCACTCCTGGGCATATATCCAGACAAAACTATAATTCAAAAAGATACATGCACCCCTATATTCATAGCAGCACTATATACAATAGCCAAGACATGGAATCAACCTAAGTGTCTACCAACAGATGAATGAATGAAGGTGTGGTACATATGTACAATGGAATACTACTCAGCCTTAAAAAAAGAATGAAATAATGCCATCTGCAAATACCATATGATATCACTTATATATGGAATCTAAAGTATAACACAAGGACTTCCCTGGTGGAGTAGTGGTTGGGAGTCCGCCTACCAATGCTGGGGATACGGGTTCGATCCCTGGTCCCAGAAGATCCCACAAGCCGTGGAGCAACTAAGCCTGTGCGCCACAACTACTGGGCCTTCACTCTAGGACCTGCGAGCCACAACTACTGAAACCCGTGCACCTAGAGCCTGTGCTCTGCAACAAGAGAAGCCACTGCAATGAGAAGCCCGCGCACCGCAACGAAGAGTAGCCCCCGCTCGCAGCAACTAGAGTAAAAAAGCCTGCTCAGGAATGAACACCCAACACAGCCAAACATAAATAAATAAATAAATCTTTCCAAAAATAATAAAAATAAAATAAAATATGACACAAATGAACTTACCTATGAAACAAAAACAGACTCACAGACATAGAGAACAGACTTGTGGTTGCCAGTAGCAGAGGGGAGGTGGGGAGGGATGGACTGGGAATTTGGGGTTAGCAGATACAAACTAGTATATATAGGATGGATAAACAACAAGGTCCTACTGTATAGCACAGAGAACTATATTCAATATCCTGTAATAAACCATAATGGAAGAAAATGTGAAAAAGAATATATAAAAAGAAAAATATATATATATATATCTATATATATGAATCACTTTGTGGTACACCAGAAACTAACACAACATTGTAAATCAAATCAACTATACTTCAATTAAAAAAAATACTCTAATATCTTTACTGTAGTTAGTTACGAAGCAAACTTTTTTATTCCCAGATAATGCAGAGACAATTCTTAACTCTTTACTAAATTATAAATTCTGACTGAGTCTGATTTAAATCGGGCTTCCCTGGTGGCGCAGTGGTTGAGAATCCGCCTGCCGATGCAGGAGACACGGGTTCGTGCCCTGGTCCGGGAAGATCCCACATGCCGCGGAGCGACTAAGCCCATGAGCCATAGCCGCTGGGCCTGTGCGTCCGGAGCCTGTGCTCCGCAACGGGAGAGGCCACAACAGTGAGAGGCCCACATACAGCAAAAAAAAAAAAAAAAAAAAAAAATTAAAACTATTCCTGTTTGTCGGGAATTCCCTGGTGATCCGGTGGTTGAGACTCCACACTTCCACTGCAGGTGGCACAGGCCGGATCCTCGGTGCGGGAACTAAGATCCCACATGCCTCGTGGCATAGCCAAAAGTAAATAAATAAAAAATAATATTTAAAAAAAATGCAGCTCCTCTAAAAGCTGTTTCTGTTTTTTATAAAAGCTGTGGTTATCTTCCTTTATTTGGTCTCAAATGGGGAGGGAGCTTTTCTTCTCCATATAACAGGAGGACAAGAGAAAATTTTGGCAGGGAGCAGGTGGGAGGCTGCCACAGAGACCTGTAATTTGAAAGCCTCAATGAAATTGTTTTTGTCTCTTTGGGAACATGCCTCCACCTCTAGCTGAGAATCACTGGTTAAAATGATGTACTTTCATGCAAGACAAATTTTTATCTTCCATTTTCTATTAATTTGCCCCGAAGTCTCTCATCAGTGTATTTGTCCAGCCTATTTTTCTTACATAGTGTTCTGACATTCACTCCAAAATAGTAAAAAACAATTTTACCTGAAATTTAGCCTATCTGCAAAAATGTTTTTACAAAACCTTATTTTTATCTATCAGAGTATATTTTCTACTTGCCAGAACAATTTTTAAAGTTTCCATTCAAACTTTTTCCAAACGTCATCTTCGTAAATAAATTTGAAAAGTGGATATTTTATATCCCATCTGCCTTTCTTCAGAATTAAAGCTTAGAATGCCTTAATAACTTGAACAGTAAAACTGTTTAATAAAACATGTCTTTGGTAGAATAGAAATGTATTATTTATTTGTCAATTGCTTTGTAGAAGGAGTATTCTGGTATGTTAATACTGCAGTTATTGAATAATGTTTGGATATAATTGGTTATGTTAATGAATGGAAAATGCAACATGATTATTTTTATTGTTCCCCCCCTTAGAGTCCTAGTGACTAATCTTTTTAAAAATAATTACTTTATGTTCTAGAGATCATTGAAATGTATACTTTAAAATGGTGGATTTTATGTTATGTGAATTTCATCTCAATCTCCAAAAAAAAATGATTACTTCATTATCACTCAGATCTTTTAAAATTAGCTTAAGATGCTAAGACAAATCATTCCTCCCTAATAACCGGCTTTTAAACAACAGACAATCCCTTTGAAGTACCAAGCTCTTTCACAGAAGCCTTCCTCATTGTAGTCCTGTAAATTACAGGCTATTTATTTTGTATTGAACTCTTCCTACAAACTCCGCGTATTTTGGATACACAGTACTGTAAAACAAGCATTCTTCACTGCCGATGGTAAAGCCACTGTCCTAATCTGCCGTTCAGTTTAAAATCTGATAACAATGGTTACTTTACCTCAAGAGAAATCCTACAGGCAAACATGTCATGAGTGGCCCAGTTTGACTGAGAACAGATCCAAGCCACTGGTCATAAAGGGTAAACACTTAAGACATTTAACCCAGTCCAACAGTACTAAATGGAAGGGGATGGTCATCTGGATTATGAATCACCTAATTGACATGTCAGAAAATAAGCATTTTATTGACAGAAGGTGATTGTAGGGGAGAGTCATTTTTCATGTAAATAGCCAGATACCTTCCTTCTCTGTCTTTGTATTCATACTTGGGAGGTGGGGACAGAGAGTGGAGGAGGGCGGTGAGAAAGGAAGTAATCCTCCACTACAATTTACAATTTAGTAGCACTTGATGCTAATAGTTTATTTCTTGCTTTGGCTTTTGTTTCAACAGCTCTCCAGAAATCTGTAATTGTTCACGGCTACTAAACAAATCTCAGTTTTTACAAGAGACTTTAACTTTCTCTGGACCTCCTATCAGCAGTTTAAAGAAGTAATTTATGAGAAAAGGTTGATATTACTCCCCCCTGTTCACCTCTTTCTCAGTTGGATACATTTCACTGGTTAGTATGGCAATGGCACTGTAAAAACACACATCCTACAGACGCTCCACCACACACACCCCACCACACACACACACACACACACACACACACACACACACACACACACACACACACACACATTTGTTTACAACCTGTAAGATGCTCGAGGTTAGGAGCCTGCTGTCACCCATCTTTACATCTCCTGCTAACCCTACTCTACCCCAACTGTGTTTATACATAGTAGCTATTCAGTAAATATTTGTTGATTTTAATTTGTTAATTAAAAATTTGTTCGTTTGATTTTAATTTGTTGATGTACCGATTCCAGAAAATGTTATCAGGCACCCTCATGACAGGACTAATAAAAGGAACAGTAATTTTTAAATTGAGCCAAATCATTGCACTGATTTCTTGGTTAAAGTCATATTTTATTTTAATTCTAGTATACGTAATAGGTAGTCAATAAATATTTAAGGGAGTCATGCTAACTGAATTCTCTTACGTGATCCGGTTTTCAAACGACTCCCTCATCTCCAAAAAGATGTCTCACTCTGTAGTGCATATTGATATATTTTCTACCTTTAAAATCCTTTTCTGAGAGGAGTAGAGCTTTAGCCTAATTTACTTCTTTATCAGTGAGATCTTGGCTGAATAAGGTCTTTGGTATACTCCATTTTACCTTGTAGAAATGATCGTTCTCAGCATAATGAGTAAATTAGTCAGACTCAAAGCTTAAACTTTAGGGTTTACACAAGGCTGATAGCACAAAAGGGAGAAGCCCACTGTGTAAACTTCAATTAAATAAATAGTAAACTAAGTAATGCCTATGCAGAACTCAGAAATGTATTATATTTGTAGGAATAACTACCTACAGTTTTGAAATACTAAGAGGTCACTTAGTAGTATATTAATTTTTATACCAAGCTACATTTTTCTTCTTATTTATTTTATAATTTATACAAATTTTTGGATTTTGGATTGTCTTTCCCCTCCCACCCCACCCCACCCCCAGGTGAGAGTGCCTAGCAGTTTCTGCTTTTTTTATACGTGTATGGGGAGGGGGGCAGTATAATATCAATAAAGACTGAAAAGTCTAGGTCTGTTTAGAATTGACAAATAACGGTCCCCAGGAATGTCTGGCCTCTTCCAATCCTGCTTTTCTCCTTTAAAGAAAAGAAGATTCAAGAATAACGCATTTAAAGCAGGTGTTCTTTACGAGAAATAAGTCAATCTTCAGCCCCTCAAGGGAGAATACAATGAGAAAAATGTAGCTGAGACAGAAAAGTGAACATGCTAAGAAATCAAAGCAGAGCACAACCTGAGAATCAGGCACAATTAATACCAAGCAATTTCTAAATCCCATGATTGGCTCGATTAAGAGGATTAAAAATGTCTTAATGTCACAGGTATTTGTTATAAACCTCAAGAATGACTTCCTTAGTCTGGGAAGAACCAGGAGAAGGCTGGAGTCTACCTGATCACGGTGGGAGGTAAGGCTCGTTTTCCCAAATCATCAACTTCCTTTATAAAAGGACTTTTGTGAAGACAATGACAGCTCAGAGATCCCAACTGAGGCTTTAACCATTTCTGAGAGGGGTCATCTCACATTTCTTTGTCTCCCCAGTGCACGATTTAGTTGATAGGACTAGTATAAACTCAATAAATATTTGGCATAAATGACTTGGAGAGTGCGGTGATCCAAGAGGTTTCCCTGATTCGGGACTAGGGAAGCCTATTACCTAAGACTGGATCACGGAAATGTTCCTTGTCTCAAGAACCTCCAGAGGTAACATTGGAAGAAAAATCTCCTGGAAATCGGGAGTAGCTGGGTCACATGCCACCGACTCTGCTCTCCTGAGATTCATTTTTAATTTGGGGCAGACTTGCTTAATCTTGGCACTATAGACATTTTGAACTGTATAATTCTCTGTAGTAGGGATTATTCTGTGCTTTGCAAGATGTTTTAGCAGTATCCCTTGTCTAACCATTAAATGCCTGTAGCATCCTCACCCCACCTCACTCCCACCACCACCAGTGTGACAATCAAAAATGTCTCCAGACACTACCAAATGTCACCTGAGAGGCAAAATTGCCCCCAGATAGAACTGCTACTTTAGGGTCTCTAGATTATCTCTGGCCTCAGGAGAAAACTGTTGACTCCTTTAAAACTGCCCAAGTGTGCCCAAAATACCTTGCTTCTGGGGTATAACAAAGAGAAAATAAATTCAGAGGAGCATGCATCTAAAAAAATCTGGTTTACAAGCTGTGACTGACCAAAGCACAGGGAAACACAGTATTCTGAGATTTCTTCCTACCTCCTGCTTGCCTCTCATGATGGAACTTCAAGGCTGCTTCAACCTTCATCAAAGGAAAATCTCCCCAGACACGTGGAATCCTGGAAGACTAGACTAAGTGTTCTTTCTCCTTCATTCCTTCAGTCTTAGGGTCTTCTGTCTCAATTCCCATGACTTCTCTGAGGATATTCCTCTTCCTCCAGGTAACTGAAACAGGAATGATCTCATCAAGATAACCATATCTGAATAGAATAAAATAACCATGGTATTCATTCAATAAGAGGAACACACTATACTTTCAAGGGAGTTGTTTCCTCACGCAGGGTTATATATTACATCTTAATCTAATTATAAGTCACACATGCGCTCCCATTATTTTTCTGAGCTCATCCACTGCTTTCTTATAATCTCTGAAAATCACTGGGGAGGACACAGTAAAGAAGAGAATAGGGGGTATTTGTTTTTTGGATTGGCTCAATTGGCTGTTGCCTACACAACACATCTGCATTGGCATGCGGTAATGGATATGTTAGATGATTGGAAACCGACATTTCTGCTGTAAAGGCTTTCATTTGTTTTCCATCACAGTAACACACAATTTCCTGCATTCTCTGCCCCTAGGGTGTTTTCTACAAAGAGAAAACATTACTTTAGACTTTTAGCATATCTGCCCTAAATTAGGGTCATAAGTTCTCTGTGTTCTCCAAGACCAAGAGAAAAGGAGTAACAGAACATAACCTAAAATTAAGTAGAACCAACCAATGAATGCTGTGTTTCCCAGAGAAAGTTTCTGTAGAACAGGTCGGGCTGGGAGCAACCCTCCAAGCAGAAACCAATGAGTAAGACCAATTCCAACAGGTGTTTGAGAATGAATTCGTGGGCGGTTGAGGAACCATGCTAAAGTCTCACCAGAATATGGAAGTACACTTAGGCTCAAAGAGGTACACACAGATTCCAAGTGAAATCAAAACACAACAAAAAAACAGAACAAAATGCATGTTTGTTCCTGAAACACTAGAGACAGCTTCAGCTTGGACATTCCACAGCATTGGGTCTTCACACAGCCACTCACTTGCTCTTTACTGTAGAATAAGCCACTTAACTCTTCAGATCTCAGTTCCCTCATCTGTTGAATGAGGTCTAGATGAATTTTTGTTGTTGCTCCAGGATCCTATGTGCACCTTTCAGATTGGAAGTCCTCATAAGAGTTTTTGACCAAGAATGTGCGGCACGAGGATTTTGTCGTGCAAACTCCTGCCCACAATACTCCCCGATTTTAATTCTCTTACTTTCTTAGAGATGATATTCCTCTTTTTGACACTATCGACTCTGCCTAAATTCTTTCTGGACAATTATTTCCCATTTCCCCAGCGCCTGCCCCACCCCACCCCCCACCCCCGCCATCTTTGCCTGGCTAACTCCCACTCACTTGTTAAGTCCTGCCTTAAGCATTAAAACCTTCAGGCATTATTCCATTCACCTAAACCAAGTAAGGTTTCCTTTCTGTGCGTATATCTATCCTTGCACTTAGCACCATATGTGAAAATGAGCTGTTTCAGGAAGCTTATTTTACACAAAGTGTAGGGACCATATCTCTTTCATCTTTGTATACTCACTGCCTAGCCTAGCAACTAGTGAATAATAGGTAATTGAAAATATATACCTATATATTTGGTGACTCTTGTTTAATGCATCAGTGAATATGGTACCTAGCCTTAAAGAAACAAGAACTCTAACCAAAGTGTTTCTATAGAGAAAAGTGATCCTACCTATTTTATATTGAGCCCTAAACTAGGAGAGAGGGACTAAGGGAAAATTTAGAAAGTGAGCGATTATTCCACTTTTAGAAGAGAACTTTAAGTAAATGTAAATTACATGGCACAAGTAAAAGATAAAATCTTTACAAAGGTCTATAAAGGCTGCATGGTCTGCCTGGATCCCCTCCCCCCCCAACCATGACCTCACCTACTACCAACTCTCTCTTCCGCCCCTGCTCCAGTCCAGCCAGAGGCACAGTCACACTCCTATCTCAAGGCATTTACATTCAGTGTCCCCCTGGCCTGAATCCCCACTCGCCAGTTAACCACATGACTTCATCTTCACCTCCTTTTAGGGCTTTGCTCATAAGTCACCTCCTTAGTGAGGTCTTCCCTGAGCATCCTATTTACAACTGCATTAGCCGCCTCCCCCCAACTCCAGTCCCTGTTCCCCTTCTCCATTCTGTCTTCGACTTTATCACACTACAACATACCATGTGCTTCACTTATTTTGCTTAGTGTTTGTCTGTCTCTAGTGGAGTATAAGCTGTAAACATATTATGTTTTGTATAGTGCTATTTGCCCCTTGCCCAGACCATGCCTGGAACATAGTAGGTGCTCAGTAAACATTTATTAAATAATAAATAAATAAATAGGCAGACAAAGACACAGTCAATGTACATAGCCTTGCTCAAATTATCTAGATGTTTCCTAGTATTTTATATATCTGGCCAAAAACTGAACTCGGCACTTGAGCATCACACTACCTACCTGACATCTCCACCTGGATGGCGACTAGGCATCTCAAACTGAGCGAGTCTAAAACCAGTTACTTGATCTCCTCCCACAGACTTGTTCCCCCCGGAGTCTTCCCCAGCTCAGTGTACAGATAGATAGTGCTGGCACCACCCAGCCACTTGCTCAAGCTAAAGCCAGGTGGTCCTTTGGGGCAGAGATAATGCTATGTGTTCACAAACCACTTTCATTTTCTTCCTGAACAGGTGACCCAGCACCCCTAACGCCCACAGTTAAGCACGGTTGTGTTACTGAGCTCTGGCCAATAGAATGTGGATAGAGGTGAAGCGCTCCATACCCGGCTGGCCCCTTAAATGTTCTGTGTGGTCCTCCACGCTCTCTCTTTCTGTTCCTGGTAATTTGGGAAGCCGTCTTTGAAAATGGAGGCTCCACAAGATGTAAAAACCTGAATGTGGGGAGCAGGCCTCCCTCATTCTGCTGTTGATGCATACTGGATGGTGATATGAACAAAAAAATAGCTTTTAATGAGTTAAGTCACTGAGATTTGGAAGGGGCTATTTGTTATAGCACTTATCACCCTAATACAGAATTTTGTTACCTCCCTTTCCTTACCACATCCTCTGAGAATTCTTTCATTCCAATGTATCTTCAATTCTTCCTCTCCTCTCCATCTTCATTACCAACACCCTAATCCTAAGGTCTACCATTTGTTGCTTAGACAGCTACAGTAGCCCCCTTATTTTTATTTTTGTCCCTCTCAAGTTTATTCTCCAAACAATGATCTTCAGTGGTGTCCACTGCACTTATAATTAAACCCACTCCTTTCTCATGACCTCACCCTTCAGCCACCTCATTCCCCTCTTCATTTACTGCACTCCCACCTCTTTGGCCTTTTCTTCACCACCTTGGGGGCCTTACATCTTCCGTTGTTCCCTTCACTTGAAGTGTGTGTTCAGTGACTTCCAATATGGCTGGTCCTTCCTCAGCCTTCAGGTCTTATTTTAAGCCTCACCTGTTCAGCAGGACCTTCTTCGAATGCTTGGTCTAAAGTAGCTCCCCAGATTATTCTGTCATGACACTCTGATCTTTCCTTCATAGCACTCAACATTTAGTAATTACGTACTTATACTTACCTGTCTAAACTCTATTTCCACTACTAATTATATGATAAAGTCTGCAAGTGTTGGGACGTTGTCCACTGCGGTCACCACTGAATACCCAGCACCCAGCACAGTGCCTGGCACATGGTGTATGCTCACTGAATACCTGTTGAAAAGATGAATAGATGGACCACTGACTCTGTCTGGAATTCATCCTTTCCTTTTCCACCTAATACAGCTTGTTCCCCCAAATATCATCTCGCTTATAACTGTGAGAGGTTTCTTTTAACTAGCAGGCTCACATCCAATTTTACCTTAATTATGTTTACAACAGGTATTAATAAAACATGACACATTTGATCAAAGTGAAATAACTATACATCGCAATCATTCTTACAGCAGAGTTCGACATTTTTTTCTTGAAAAAGTTTTAAGACTTTTTTTGTTATTTCTCATAAGAGAAAATGATCAACGTAATCTCAGTATCATACTTCAAGAACTATTTTCATTATGTCGTTTGTGGTATTGAAACCAAGGAGAACCCTGTGGGGTTCCTGGGCACAGATGCCTTTTTTGTCCCCCGTTTCTTGTAGGCAAGACTCCAGCCTCCATGACCTTCCCTGAGTTCCAAAGGGCAGATTTGAACTGTTGTTAATCAAGGGAGGAGCGGCCAAGAAACCACCTGAGGCAAGATTAAAGGAACCAGAGAAGCTCATCAAGATTAGGAGACAACCTGAGACCCTGCCCACACCCTAATCTTGTCAGCAACCCCACCCTTGAACTATTGCTATGAAACTCCTCATCAAATCCTCCCAGGTTGAGACACGTAGCTTTTCGAGGCAGGAGCCCACTGTGTCCCCCCTTGCCTGGCAAAGCAATAAAGCTATCTTTTTGTACTTCAGCCAGAACTCTGTCTCTGAGATTCGATTGGGCACCGTTGTACAGAGAGGCTGAGCTTTCGGCATCAGTATGAGGAGGGCTACAAAAGCAGAAGACTGGGCAGCATATAGTGAATATCAGCCATGATAGAATGAATTAGTCTGTGACCTGAGCAACCAAAGAGTTAGATAATGTGCATCAGCAAGAGATTTCCCTAAAAATCTTTCCAGAAGTTTCCAAAAAGTCAAAATCCAGGGACAAATCTGAGCTTGGGAAGTGGAACTGAATCAGGAACAGAGTTCTTAGCAACAATACCCAAATTCTACCAAGTGCGTTTCTCATCATATTTTGGTTTTGTGATTGCTTTTTTCTTTTGACTTCCCTGGGGTCCTTGGCCCCAGACAATTTTCCCCATTACCTCTCAGTCTTTACTTCCACTGTATATGTTTTATACAGTTTAAGTCAGAGGGTCAGGAAATTCATATTCCACCTTTATGTCACTGTATACACTTTATAACAATTTTAAAGGCTAAATAATAATTCACCAAGTTGCTATACTATTCTTTTATATGCAAGGCAGTATAGCATAGAGGTTTGCAGCCGCACTGCCTGGGTTCAAACACCAGTTCCCCTACTTACTAGGGCCTTGAAAAATTATTCATCTCTATATAATCTTTTCCCCATCTGTAAATTGACACTAATAATAATAATACCTATTTCATAAGGTCACAATAAGGATTAAGTGAGATATTACATATAAAAATATTTCGATCGGTACTATGCAAATGTGGCTATTTTTATTGTTGGGTATTTGTGTTCCTGATTTTTTTTTTAGACTTATACATGAAACTACAATAAACATATTAAAATATAAGGCTCTTTTCTTCATTGTTAACTATTCCCCAAAAAGGTCTTTTCCATGTTTTAGACGAAAGATTAAACCATACCGCTCTCTTAGTAACTGCATTTCCTTTAAACAACAGACAACTGGAAACCAGACTATGAACAACCTTCCACTGGGCCAGTGTTAAGTAGCCAAAAAACACCCGTTTATGCTGGGGCTTGAATTCTGAGGTTGGACTCAAAGTAAACAGGCAGGTGAAGAGGTTGAGATGATGAAAGACAATAGACCATTACCCAAGACTAATGGTGTTGTAAAGGAGATAAATGTCTTTGAAGTAGCACCCTTAAAACTTGTGACCTTTAGGTTGACCTTTCCTTTCAGATTTTGGTATGCAGGTTGTTTTAGAGTCTGTGCAAAGTCAGCAATTAGAAAGATGGACCTTGAGAGAAACAGGTCTTTGAAGAAGGTGCCTACCCAGGGGTGTGACTCCATTTCTTCTACCAAGTTCCCAATCACTTTCAAAATGTTGGAGCTCTGTTGCTTGTGCCCTTACAGGTGTACTCTCTCCTAGACAGAAAATGTGTTTGGTCCTGCCTCATGGTGCAGTCCAAGCTGAGCACAGGAAAAAACCAACAGTGGAATCTGGACAAATTGCCCCTTTCTTGTGAGGAGTAAGGAAAAGGAACAGATGGTTAGTAACAGTGAACACTAGTTGCCTGCAAAGAAAATGGTATTCATAAGAATTATTCATTTTGCTAAGGGCATTATAGAAAATAGGATTGATGACTTTTACAGAAGGTACTAGAAACCAATATAATCAGATTTGATTTAACAGGTAATAAAGTACTATGGATATTATTTGAAGCAACTGACGTTTATACAGTATGTTAAAGTTTCCAAAAAGCTTTCCCTTGGGACGACAGTTAATCTTCACACAGAATGATTATTATTCTCCTGGTACCTAGGACACTTAATATTTGTTAAACAGTGCCATGTCAAGCCATATTGGAGCCTGACACAAAAGAAAAATTAAATACAGTACTGTTTTTTAATTAAAGTTTTTGACAGCTTGCTCATCATAGATTTTTTCTATTAACTTTGATTTTTAAATATTACCTTAAAATACTACTTTGATTACTGAGGTTTTCTGGTATACGCCCCTAGTCAATTAATTGTCGGTTATAATGTCATTACTCTTTTAAAGGGTGTTTTACAAGTAATCACCCTGGGACTTCCCTGGCAGTCCAGTTGTTGGGTCCTCGCCTTCCAATGCCGGGGGTGAGGGTTCGATCCCTGGTCGGGGATCTGCGATCCCACATGCCTAGCTGCCAAAAGACCAAAACATAAAACAGAAGCAGTATTATAACAAATTCAGTAAAGACTTTAAAAATGGTCCACATCAAAAAAAATCTTTTAAAAGTAAAAAAATAAATAAATAAGTCATCACCCTTACAACCTCACATTACTACTTAGTCAACTTAGTTAAATACTATAGAAGTGTATCTAAATTTTACGCCTAGGGCATACTCTGCTTTACCTTGTACAACTCAGACGCCAGTGAGCAACTTTCCTCTTATTCTGTCCTCAGATGAAATAGAGAGTAACACGAGATATGGCTGTTTCCAATTTAGCTGGTTTAATTTCTTATCTAAATAATACCTCTGTAGAATTTTGTCTTAACCAAAGACTTATACTGGTCCTCTGATCCACTCTTTCCTGTTCTGTTTTCCTAGTGTAACTTCCAGCAGCAACACTTTAAACTTTTGAAAACTGTTTCTTCTGATACTTACCTCCATTATTTTAAATAAGACAGAGTGGCCTACCTCTTTTTTTTTTTTTTTCCACGTGCTTTTGGTCCACGCACAGGGACCGTAAGATGAGGTGGCTATGTGCCTCCGTGAAAGACTAGCTCCTGTTACAACTCCAGCATCCCACGTGGGGTTAGGTGCGGGCTGCCCTTCTCAGGACTATTGCCCTACCACTTGATTTATCAAATAGATGCATTATTTACTGATGCTATGATAGCTCATAAATTCTCTTACACCAACATACTTTTACCCTCCCAATACAGCTATCACATATTTTTTAGTGAAATCAATAACTGTCATTTCCATTACTATAACAACATAAAATATGTTCTCAGCACAGCCAAATATAATAGTATGATGTAATTATGCTTCTTATACAACGTTTTATTTTTACTGTGTTACCTCATTACCTTTTATCTCATAATTATCTATAAACATATCCTTAGATATTTCAAATCTCTCCATCCATCATGTGCATAGGTTTACATACACCAAACGATGTATCACTTTTATTTTGTTCCTGGAGGACTCCCTCACAAAACTCTCCCTCTTCTTGCCCAGTTCCAGTCTGGTTGCTCGCTTGGTCCACTGACAGCTGTCAACCTGAACTTCCCTTTGACAAGATCCTGGGTATCTTGAAGCTCAAGTTTTTCCCTTCTTTGTTTTACTCCTTAATTTCTCTAGAGTACATCCTTTTTTGCCTCCTCAGAAAAGGTAAATGAAAAGTAAAATATTTAGTGTGTTGTTTAATTCTCACATTTGTGAATTTCCCAGATTTCCTTGTAGTTTTGCTTTCTAATTTAGTTCTATTATGGTCAGAAAACATACCTTGTATGACTTGAATTCTTTCCAATCTATTGAGGTATATTTTACGGTCTAGAATATGTGCTGTTGAGGTAGGCTGTGTGTTGACTTATTCTGTGCATGCTTGGTACCTGACAGACTTCTTCTCTGCATACTTGAAAAGAATGTTGTTGGTTGTTCTATAAATGTCAATTAAGTCAGGTTGGTTGATTGTATTGTTCAAGTTGTCTCTATTCACCCTGATTTTCTGTCCTTTTGTTCCAGAAATTAAAAGAAGGTTATTGAAATCAGTGACTAAAATTATGGATTTGTCTATTTCTCCTTGCAGTTATACGAGTTTTTGCTTCATATATTTTGAAGCTATGTTATTAGGTGCAGAAGTACTTAGGATTGCTATGACTCTTTGATTTATTGATTCCTTTATCATTAAGAAATGACCATCTATATCCCTGGCCATAGTCTTTGCTCTGAAGTTTACTTTTTCTGATATTAATGTAGCTAGTGCAGATTTCTTTAATTAGTTTTAGAATAGTATATCTTCTTTCATCTTTTGACTTTTAACCTGGTTATGTCTTGATATTTACGCTGGGTTCCTTGCGGGCAACATATAACTGGGGGTCTTGCCTTTTTATTCAAGCTGATTATACCAGCCTTTTAATTAAGATGTTTAGACCATGTACATTTACATATTTATTGATATGAATGAGTTTAAACTTACCATCATGCTATTTATTTTCTATTTGTACCAACTGTTCTTTGTTTACTTTTCTACTTTTTTGCCTTTTGTTTTGTTTGTTTTAATTAATTTTTATTGGAGTATAGTTGCTTTACAATGTGTGTTAGTTTCACTGTACAGCAAACTGAATCAGCTATACTTATACTTATATCTCTTCCTTTTTGGATTTCCTTCCCATTTAGGTCACCACAGAGCATTGAGTAGAGTTCCCTGTGCTATACAGCAGGTTCACATTATTTATCTATTTTACACATAGTATCAATAGTGTACATATGTCAATCCCAATCTCCCAATTTCTCCTACCACCACCATCTTTTTTGGGGGGAGGGATTGAATATTTTTTATGATTCTATTTTATCTCCTTTGCTGACTAATCAGCTATAACTCTTTGTTTTCTTATCTCAGTGCTTTCTTTATGGTTTACACTATACATATTTATGTTATAACAGTATACCTCGTAGCAGTATTTATTACTTCATATATGGTTTAAGAAACTTACAGTAATATAAGTATTTCTCCCTTCCCAGCCTTTATACTAATGTAGTCATACATTTTACTGTCTCCATACCTTATAGACCCCACACTACATTGTTATTTTTAAGTAGTAAATTATCTTTTAAAGAGATATAAATCATTTTTAAGTCACATATCTACTCATGTAGTTATCATTTGTGGTGCCCATTATTTCTTTACTTAGATCCATATTTCCAGCTGGTATGATTTTCCTTCTCCCTATAGGGCTTCCTTTAATACTTCTTATAATGTGTGTCTGTGGGTGATTGCTTCTTTCAGCTTCTGCATGTCTGAAAAGTTCTATAATTCAACTTCAGTTTCCACTTAGGTATTTTGTGTGTCTTAGTCCACTTGGGCTGTTAAAACAGAATACAACAGACTGGGTGGCTTATAAACAACAGAAACTTATTTCTCACAAATCTGGAGGCTGGGAAGACACCAGCATATTTGGTATCTGGTGAGAACCCACTTCCTGGTTCATAGTCAGCAGTCTTTCTACCATGTCCTCACATGTCAGAAGGTACAAGGAAGCTCTCTGTGTCTCTTTTTGTAAGGGCACTAACCCCTCCATGAAGGCTCTGCCCTCAAGACCTAATCACCTCCCAAAAGGCCCACATTCTAGTACCATCACACTGTGTGTTAGGATGTCAACATATGAACTTTGCTGAATGTCAACACAAATATTCAGTTCATAACACTTTGGGTATTGAAGTCTAGGTTGGAACTTTTTCTTTCCGTACTTTAAAAATATTACTCTCTTCTTGCTGGGTACTAGATATTTTTGCATCCTTATCAGTATTCTTGAGCTTTACTCTAGAAGTTACTCAGAAATACTTCGATCGCCTTGAGTGTTGCTTTTAATATTTGATAAGCAATAACAGAGCAGCATTTCATCTAGGACTAATTATTTTCCACTAATGAGGAGAGATCTTTCTGAATATTCTAACTAATGAGGTTTTCCTGTCTGGACGGTGGAGACGGGGACTATTCCCAGACCCTTGTGAGCTCAAGGAACTGTTTCCACTAATTCTTTTACACGTGGTGGTTCTTTCCCAGCCTCAGTGAGGACAACTGATCAGTACTTTCCTGAATACTTAAGGAAACTCTTCTGCAGGTCTCTGGAAGTTCTCACTCTGCAAAGCTCTGCTCTCTCCAGGATTCTGCCCTGTGAACTGCAGTTGTCTTAATCTCACCACACTCTTAGCTTAATCTCTTTAACCCTTCACTTAATCTCCTTAAATTCCATTCCATCGCCTGAAAAACTCTCTCAAGGTGGGAAGCTGAAGCAAACCTTGTCTGTTTCCCATCTCTCAGGAGGCACTGTACTTTGTTGCCTGGTGTCTAATGTCTTGAAAACATTGTTTTGTATATTGTATCTGGTTTTTCAGTTGTTTTGGCAAGAAGACAAACCCAGTTCCTATTATGCCATTTTAGCTGGAAGCAGAAGTCCCTCCATTGTATTTTTTAATGTTGAAAAACCTTGCTCACTTTTGTTTCTTCGTATGGAACTAGTTCTAGGGAATCTATCTCTTTGTTTATGTTCTGGAAATTCATGAAATTTCATCATGTTCTATTTTCGTATGGGTCTGTAGTCATTCACTGTACGTGGTTCTTAGTGAGCCCTCTCAATCTTAAGATTCATAGTTTTAATCTTGGGAAACTTGTGGGAAGAGGGGAGGAGTTCTTTTAAAGTAATTCATTTCCTTTGAGTTTTTCCTCTATTCTTCTCTTCTGGTTTTACACTTAGTTGAATGTTGGACCTAAGTGTGATCATTTTTTCCATTTGTTTTCCTTTGTATTCTTCTTTTTCCCCCAGGACATTTCCTTTGCTTTATCTCCCATCCTAACAATGTCACTAAGGTATTTTTGAAGGTTTCTATAACTTTCTGCATTATCTTTTTTCCTTTGAGTTTCTCTTTTGACAGCTCACTTTTTCCTGTTAGACACTTTTCTCCAATGACTGTGATTTAAAGAAAAAAAAAATGTCAAAGTGAGCCTGGATCATTCTGTCATTTCATTCTATTGATAGCAAAGAAGCTGTTTATGCTTACTTATGTTACGTCAGAATGATTCAATAGCCAAACTCACTGGCAAAAATGGGACAATTTAAGTTTCAACGGGATAATAAGATCGATAGATTGGAACACATTAAATATGTTTAAGTCTATGAGTTCATAAGAACAGTGAGGCAAATCAAAGCTAATGGGCCATCATTGGTGAATATTACTGAATCAACTCAATATTTAGAAAACTGCAAATAAAGAGAAAGAATCAAGCAATTATCGTATTTTTACTGTATGTAACAAGTATCAAATGAGGGAAAGTTTCTCTTTATAGAAGCATTCCAGCTAATAAGTGAAAGACTGATAGAATTATTTATATTTCCAGAGGGGAAAGCACCCTACCCTAAAGTGTCCCACATTCATTATGGAGGTTTTTACTTAATCCTTAAACTGCTTCAATTCAATACCCTTCCTGCCCTCTCTGTATCTGGTATCCCTGATTGAGTCCAAAGAATAAACTTTCAGTGTCATTCCTCAGGATAGACTCTCCTGATTAGCAACAGGTGCTCTTGGGGTTCAGTTGCTCCCTTTACAGAATTTCAACTCAAGTCTCCTGGTTTGGGTGCCACACCCCATGCTCACATTCAAGGTCCCCCGGCACCTCTAAAATTTTTAGTATTTCAGGAGGAGGGTTACAGGGACAGTTAATTTTCCCGCTATCAATATCCTTCTTGGTCTCTCATCAGCATCCCTTTTAACAGGTCATTTAGGTTGTAACCTCCTCTGTCCTACTGTGTCAGGTACAATTCCTTGGTCAGTTTTCAATCTTCCAAGAATGGGTTTAAATTTCTCATTCTTTAATATTTTCTCCTTCCTTTGTGGGGTCTTAGGAGGGAGAGGGAGAGGAGGAAAACCCATGAAGTCGATGCATCAATTTAACTAGAAGACTAGTGAAGCTTCTGATTTAAAAGAAAAGCATTTCATGGAAAAGACTCTGTTTATCTTGTTTACCATCACACCTAACGCAGCGTGGGGTGCAGGAGTAATTCTGAATCCCGTTCATAGCAGTCACATTTTTGTTAAGATTGTGATGTGTGGCAGGAGGTCAAAGGCACAAGAGTGGATGAAAATTCTTCTGTTCTACAAAGAAAACAGGAAAATGTCCAGAGCTCAGACACTGATCAGTAATGTATGTGCCATCATTCTTTTTAAAGCCACATTTGAAATATTTTTCTCTTTAACTCTCCTTCCCGTATACCAATCATCTTAGTTGTTAAGTTTGTTTAGAAAGTAATTTTTAAAAGATTACACTGATAACCCCAAGCCAGTTTGAGACAGGGTAATTCTGCTGATGTGGAACTCTTAAAATGTCCATTTAGTACAGTGTTCTTGTCACTTATCACCCAGGGGGTCAAGCCTTTGGCATGAAAGTTGTTTATAAACTAGTAGCTTTATTTTTAAAACAGAAAGGAAGGATTGAGGTGGAGCTGGGCAGAAGATTGTACACTTAAACTTTTTTAGAGATCCATGTACATTATGAACCAGCCCTGGGTTTGTGAGTTTTTTATAACTCAACCATTAACCACTAGTCTTCCGTTGGCACTTGTCGCAAAAGGTTTCCATCTCTTTCTAAAACCATGAGGTGTTGTCGAAAGCCAATGTTTTTCTATCTAATCCTTCAACAAAAGGAGACTGTTATAACTCTTATTTAGGTGACACAATTTCGTGAAGCTTATGATCATCTGTTTCTCAATTATTTTGGCATTATTGAAACCCTTCTGTGACATTTTTCCATGTTTTTGAGATATGGTTAAAGATACTGAATTGACCTAATTCAATCAGCTTTCCCAAAATCACCCCTTCTTTCCAATAATGACTTCCCTCAGGGCTATGGTGAATGTTGGTTATTTGTGGACCCAACATGCGTTCATCCTTGAAGATTTTTATTTGTGTCATCTCTCCCCTACCCAGGTATCCATCCTAGAAGCTGACCTTCCCTCCCCAGCCCCCAGCAACTCCAACCTTGGCTTAAGCAATCTGTATAGTCCGTTCCCCTGGCCATTATTATTGATTCAGGGGCAGGCGTGAGGCAAATGTGACATTAGCTGAATCAATCAGAGTGAATCTGAGGACACGTGCTTTGGAATATTGAAGTCCGGAAGTGCTGCAATCACTTATGCCACCATGAGGTAGGTCAGCCTGAGAATTGCGCTGATAGATGATGGGAAACAGAAACAGCAAAATCATAGAGAAACAGAGCTGGGCCATAATTATTCACCCGTTTTTGACACCTGACCTACTCTGGACATTTTCTGAGATAAAAATTCCCCTTTAGTGTTTAAGCCAGTTTGGGTTAGGTTTTCTGTCGCATATAACAAAAAGTTGTCTGGATGGGTATAATAGTCCCCTTGGAATCGACACTTAGGGAAGCACCGTTCAAATTAAACTCAATTCATTCTGTGTGTGTGGCAAAAGTGCAGAGACGTACACTGAAGTTCAGAGATGGACGTGGAGAAGTTGAGCAATTACTTCAGGTGGTAGTGTGAGTCAGGAAGATAAACTTGATCTCTATATGCATGTGTTCTCACTCTCGTGCTGGCAAGTTTCTTGTGTATGGTAATGTATAACTTTCACTCTTTGAACACACCCCTCTATTTCGTGGATGTTCTAAAAAGTCATGTTAAATATTTAGATATCCTTCCCATACCAACTAAAGTAGTCTTGAGGGAAGGAAGGAAATAACATCATCCTCAGCCAACTTTGCTAGCACCTATGAGACAAAACTTCTAGCATATGTAGTAGGCAGAATAATGCCCCTGCCCTGGCCCCATGATGCTCACATCCAAACCCCCAGGACCTGTGAATATGTTAGGTTACATTGTAAAGGAGAATTAAGGCTGTCGATGGAATTAAGCTTTTTAACCTACTGAGCTTGATATATGAAGATGATCCTGAATTATCCAGGTGAGCCCAGAAGAATGAGAACCAGAGAGATAACAGCAGGAGGACTCAGCCCAAGGCTGCTGGCTTTGAAGATGGAGGAATCGAACCTCAAATCAAAGAACATGGGCGGCATCTAGAAGCTGGAAAAGTCAAGAAAACAGATTCTCTCCTAGCGTTTCCAGAAGAAACACAGCCCTGACGACACCGTGAGTTAGCCACTGAGACCCATTTCAGGCTTCTGACCTCCAGAACTGTAAGTTAGTAAGTTAGTAACTTAACTAACTGTAAGTTAGTAAGTTTTATTTCTTAAGCCACTGAGTTTTTGTAATTTGTTGCAGCAGCTAACAACTAATACAGACCACTACTGTGCTTTTTTTAAAATTGAGCTTTCTATTTACTAATGTGAAAGGGCATACGGGTTGGTAGGATGAATGCAAGGAAGGTTAACAGGACATCTGAGGTGATTTGAACACTGGGCAAGTTTGGACACATCCTCTACGTATGTTTTTTTTTTTTTTTTTTTTTTTTTTTTTGTGATACGCGGGCCTCTCACTGTTGTGGCCTCTCCCATTGCGGAGCACAGGCTCCGGACGCGCAGGCTCAGCGGCCATGGCTCACGGGCCCAGCCGCTCCGCGGCATGTGGGATCTTCCCAGACCGGGGCACGAACCCGTGTCCCCTGCATCGGCAGGCGGATTCTCAACCACTGCGCCACCAGGGAAGCCCTCTACGTATGTTTTGTACGTGGCTCAACAACAAAAACTGAAAGGTCGTTGTCTTTTTTAATAATCAAGAGGAACAACTTGTGTAAGATTTTCAGAATGTTCTCCCTCACTTATGCATGGTACAAAATGCCTGATCCTCTATAGAAATCTGTTACCAGGACATTATTTTTCTATAAATGCTCTGGTTCCACCACATAATCCAGGCTGAGGTATTCTGGTTGATTTTTGTATGAAACATTTTTCTGCTTTTATAAATAAAGAATGCTGGACATAATTTAGCTTTTGATATTTAGACCTAATGGTCCAAAATATTTCTTTTCACTGTCAAGAGATTGTTAATAATAATTAAAATTAATGCAGCACTTACCACGTGCTGGACACTATGTCAAGCCCTTACATGTGTTATCTCAGTTCTCAGAGTAAGTAGTTATCATTGCTACCCCTAATTTACAGCTGGGAACACCAAGGTTTAGACAGGTAAAATAATTTGTCCAATATCTCAAAAATATCAATAATAAATGGAAGCACTGAGACTTAAACCCAGGTCTCCTTAACTCCAAACCCCAAATCTCTTATTCTCTACATAAGAAAGGTGTAGACGTTTGAGCTGAACTCTGGACTAACTTAGTTCTGGAAGTCATTTGTGAGTCGTACCTTTCGAATTCTGTTTGTTTCCTCATTGGGGTTTTATTGTTCCATTTGCTTGCTTGCTTATTTGTTTATTTTCACTAAAAGCCTGATCTTGGTTTGTACTCTTTAAGATTTACCTCTTACTTTGGAAAGGGAACTCCAAGTCTCGGTTATTTGAGGGTTCCAAGTAGCTGGGGTTCTGGTTTAACTGAGGTTTAACTGTACAAATCCAGAGCAGCACTGCTCCTTTTGAATGCAAACAATAGCAGCAGCTTGCAGGCTGAGCGGTGGAGGTGGAATCCGCCAGGATCTTTGTTGCACCTTCAGGAGGACCACCGTTCCTGCGGCAGGCAGAAAGGCAATACACTCAACTTAACTCCACCATTGGATGGCTTTCATGGGTCACCCAATGGGTCAGGTGACTGAGAGGAAGGAGGTTTCCTCAAGAATCTGTGAACCTCGATCACCAGTCACTGGCAACCAGTGACCTCGATCACCAGTCACTCGGCGAGGGTCACTGTGTGTGTGAGTTGGGACCCAGTCTCTGTGCCATCCCACCAATCTGGCTTGAGAGCGTGGCTGATGACACATTTGCCCAGCCAGCCCCCTCCTCCACTCTTTGGCTATGATTCCCAGCCTTCAGTCAGAACACGACCTTCCCACAATGTGTCCATTGCACTTTGATTAATAAGAAGGAGAACCACCCTCCTTCGAGCTCCTTCCTGAAGGTGCTAGACAAGGCACTTTACCAACATGCTCTCAATCCTCACAGAACTCCTACAAGGAAGATATTATTGTCCCCACTTTGCAGGTGAGGAAACGGAGGCTCAAAAAAGTTAAATAGCTTTCATTAATTCAGGCCACAAATATATGTTGTGTACTTGGTACTCTGCTAGGCATTTTGCTAGGCCCTGGGGAATGCAGAGATGAAATGTCACCACCCTCAAGGTGTTCAAAATCTAGTGGGAATTCAGAACACAGAAACAGATAATTGTAATATATTACAGGAAGCCAAAGGATAGAGCTACAAACAGGGTACTGTAGGAGCAGAGGGGAAGTCCAGGGGATGGGGAGGAGACAAAGGTTTAGGGAAAGCTTCCTGGAGGAGGTGACACATGAGCTGAGTCTTCACATCTGCACAGGAATCTCCTAGGTGGAGAAGGTGAGGGGAAGAAAAGAGATTCCAAGGGGTGAGCAGAGTAAGTAGAGGCAAAGGGCAGGAAGCAACTTGTGTGTGGGAACCCTGTAGAGTTCAATGAAGCTGGAGCAGGAAGGGAAGGAAGACAAAGGGAAATGAGGCCGGAGATGCAGGCAGAGCCAGATTTTGGTGGATTTCATATCCTATGTTAGGGAATCTTCAGTTTTTCTTGTGGAATTTTAAAGCATTTTAAGCTAGTTGTTGACAAGAATACAACATATCAGATTTAAAAAAAAAACACCTCTTGTAGATGATAAAATTTTAGTTAAAAATTAGGATATAGAAACAACCTAAATGGCATTGACAAAGAAAATGTGCTGTAGGGCTTCCCTGGCGGCGCAGTGGTTGAGAGTCCGCCTGCCGATGCAGGGGACGTGGGTTCGTGCCCTGGTCCGGGAAGATCCCACATGCCGCGGAGCGGCTGGGCCCGTGAGCCATGGCCGCTGAGCCTGCGCGTCCGGAGCCTGTGCTCCGCAATGGGAGAGGCCGCAACAGTGAGAGGCCCGCGTAACACAAAAAAAGAAAATGTTTTGTATACACACAATGGAATATTTTTTAGAGTTAAAGAAGGAAATTTTGCCATTTGCAACAACAAGGATGAAACTTGAGGGCAGTAAAGTGAAATAAGCTAGTCACAGAAGGACAAATACTGTGTGATTCCACCAACATGAGGTATCTAAAATAGTCAAACTCATAGAGGTAGGGAGTAGAACGGCAGTTGTCAGGGGCTAGGGGAGGGGGAGATGGGGAGTTGCTGTTCAACAAGTATAAAGATTCAATTATGCAAGATGAGTAAGTTCTAGGCAACACTGTGTCTATAGTCAACAATACTATATTGTGCATTTACAGTTTTGGTAAGGGAGTAGATCTCATGTTAAATGTTCTTACCCAATTTTAAAAAAATAGATAGATAGATCTTAGGACTAGGTCCTTTGTACTTTCTGCCTCCTTCCAATTTGCGGGGAACCTCAGAGAGAACTTAATTTGATGTCTATTGACAGGTCAGCACGCCCCTTTTGTGAAGTAATATTGAAATATTATTAATGCGGCATCTGTGTGTTTGCTGCTATCCAAAAGCTTGCCTGGAGAGTGGTTCTGGGTCTTGGTAGCACTTCTTCTAGTCTTGCTTTTGTTTGCTACAAACTCCGCCTCTGTGCAACCCACAAAGAGACCCTAACATGTACCCTGACACTACGTGAAGCCCAGGAAATGTAATGTACCTAGTGTGACATCTACATTCTTCAAAGAGAAAAGAGCAAGAAATAAAACAGGTTAGAAAAGGCAGGGCCCCATCAACACACTTTTCTGAATCACCTTAGCCAAGCAATGGCAAAAAGTGATGACACTGGGGAATATACTTGTGGCATAAAAAAGCTGGTGTTCAATCGACCGGTGGTTGTGAAACAACTCACAGTAACGTCACCGAGATGCATGGCTGTGCTTTAAGAGACACAGGCACTGTTTATTGAGTGTCCTGTGTGCATAATATGCTCTGAAAGGGCAAGATACATATCTTAGTGCCAGAACATGTCTGCGAAATGAAATGAAACAAATAGTAGCAAGTGAATGAACGAGTGAATGTTACAAACGATGTAGATGCAACAAGAACAACAACAAAACTGCATGGAACCTGGAAGGGTCTATCTTAAAGATAAATTTGTGCACCACTCCCACCCCTTACCAGCTTAGGAAATAGAGGTCATTAAAAGGTTTTATTATTCTTATCTATAAAATCATCCCAGGGCCCACAGAAGTCAACTGAACTAGAGAAAGTGTCCTTGCCAAGCCTCAAAAGAAAAAAGCCCTGTGAGCGAAGTGAGTCATAACAAGCCCTGCTAATTGTGGGAACCAAACAGTGGCAGGTTGTAAAAGGAAAATGCAGCTTGTTCCCATAAACCATGGGGTGAGTCCCGGAGACAGTGCGTAACAGGGTCTCTGTCTTATCAACCACAGTACCTATCCATGGGGAGGTTGTAGTGTAGTTAAGAAAACAAAATATACACTCCTCGCAATGACTTTAAATCACTCAGAGAGTCACTGACAGTCAAGAGCAAATTAATGCAAGCTATGAATAAAGAGCCTTCCGGGAATTAAGCGATGTTGTGGCACCCTTTTTTTTAATGTAATTTTTTAAATTTTATTTATTTATATATTTATTTTTGCTGCATTGTGTCTTCGCTGCTGCGTGCGGGCTTACTCTAGTTGAGCCAAGCGGGGGCTACTCTTTGTTGCGGTGCGCGGGCTTCTCATTGCGGTGGTTTCTCTTGTTGTGGAGCACGGGTTCTAGGTGCACGGGCTTCAGTAGTTGTGGCACGTGGGCTCAGTAGTTGTGGCTGGAGGGCTCTAGAGCGCAGGCTCAGTAGTGGTGGCGCACGGGCTTAGTTGCTCTGCGGCATGTGGGATCTTCCCGGACCAGGGCTCGAACCGTGTCCCCTGCATTGGCAGGAGAATTCTTAACCACTGAGCCACTGGGGAAGTTCTGTGGCACCCTTTGACAGAGACACTGTCACTCATTGACAGGCAGGACACGTCTGGCTGCCCATCTATTAAAGGTTCACTTGGGCTTGTTTTCCCAGTGAGGGCGATGGGAGACACCAAACCATCCCTGCTCTCTTATCTCTGCCTTGGGAATACTAGTTTACACATTTTATTTTTTTAATTGAAATATATTTATTTACAATGTTGTATTAGTTTGGGGTGTACAGCAAAGTGATTTGGTCATATATACATATATATTTTTTCATATTCTTTTCCCTTATAGGTTATTACAAAATATTGAGTAGAGTTCCCTGTGCTAAACAGTAGTCCTTGTTGGTTTTCTATTTTATATATAGGAGTGTGTATATGTTAATCCCAAACTCCTAATTTATCCCTCCCCCCTCCCTTTCCTCTTTGGTAACCATAAGTTTGTTTCCTATGTCTGTGAGTCTATTTCTCTCTTGTAAATAAGTTCATTTGTACACATTTTTAAAAGGCTCTTTGACCAGTGTTAGAGGTCCAGTCCAGAAGTAGCCACTTTTGTCTTTCTTCCAGTGTATCTGTCCTTTTGAGAGATACATAGCTGTGGCCAAACTACCACGCTTCCCCCAAATAGCCTTCCAGGCTAAATTAGAAGATGAACATAGAAGTCACACCAACATGCACTTTGATTTGATCTCTCCTTGCCCAAGACTGTCCCTGAGACATCAGGGTTCTGGTAGCTGTCGGAGGTGTAGTTCCAGAGAATCATTTCTCACCTCATTTGTTGATACACAGGACTGTCTGTTTGTCAGATAGAGCTGCCCTCGCTCACGCGACCTGGGTACTGGGCTCTTCGTTGTACTCTAGTATGAGCAAGAAAGTCTGTGTTGCAAGACTCATGGGGGCTTGCTTTCTAGAATAATCCATCCTAGATGTGGACTAGGGGGACTCAGCAGAAGCAGCATCCTGGGGTCCCCACTTCCCTCTGTGCATGGGATTAGGTTCTCAAAAGAGAAGTGCCACAGGCCTGGGATGCTATAATTATCTCAGCCATTTAAGGATTATGCTCCTGGGAGACTATAATTATCCAAATATTGTTGCATTCAGAGATATTTTACTTACAAGGGAGTGCCTTCATTTTTATAGGATCTTTCAAAGGACCCAGAGAGTGTGTCCTCTCTCATGTGGTCCCTAAAAGAGGCTAGAAATAAACAACTACAACTGGCACAAGGGTGGGGCCAGCTGAATCCATCCCAATGAAAGACCAGCTTCCTGTATCACCTTGAAAAGTAGGTATCAGTCACTCTAGGCCAAAACCTGGGGACTTTATTCTTTCTTAGTCCCATGCTTTCCCTACTCCCTACCCACCCACAAATATGTCTTCAGTCTAAAGTCCATCTCTTCTGAGAAATTGTTAACGTTCAGGGCATTTAAGATACCACTTCCTTCTGAGGTCTGCGTATCATATTACTCACATCACCATATCCTCCTGCCCTGAGGGTTGACCCTTTATTTCTTCCTCTAAATCCAATAAAATGCTACTTACTATACAAAATTATATAGCGTAAAATGGGCCTAGAATGTTGGAGAGAAAGAAGAGGGCACTAAGTGTGGAAAAGAGATGCTTAATTCAATTCAATGAACTTCTTTGATTAAAATAGCTAAATCCAGTTTTTACTATATGGTAAGCATTATTCCAAGCTATGTGTCTCATTAATTCTGACAGCATCCTTAGAAGGTAGATATTGTTACTATCCCCATTTTGTAGATGATTAAGTGAAGAAACAGAGAGGTTGGGTAGCTTTCTCAGTATCACACAACTGGTAGGTGACATGTGGAGGACTGACACCTGGTAATCTGACTCCACGCCCACTCTTAGCCACCTAGCCATCATGCCAAGTCCCTTCCTAATCTCAGGTGCCTATCCCGTGCCAGACATTGTCAGCAATGTGATGAGAGGAACAAAACAATGAGAAGACATGGTTCTTGCTTTCCGGGGCCTTATGAGCTCTGAGAAAAGAGGATTGTAAAAATCACTGCAGCATAAGACAGGACATTTCAGATATGACAGGAGAAGCATAGACAAACTGCTGCAGGAGCCCGGAGAAACGCAGAGGAATGGCTGCATGGAGTGGGTGGCATTGGACATGTGAATCCATGCAGAGAAGGCATGGGTTGGTGTTCCGTGCAGAGGAGAGAGAACGTCATCAGATGCCCTGGGAAGTTCGGGATGGGCTTGGACAGAGCGGGCATGAGAGGCAGCTGTGAGAAGTGAAGTAACCAAAGCCTGCCAGGCGGGGTCGGGTGAGAAGAGCAAGGAGGCAGGTGAGGATAGGGCAGGAAAGCATCCTCTGTGGCTTGGGATGGAGGCAAAGATGAAGACAGTCTTTGATGTTAGTGTTTGGTTTAGATTCATCTAGGAGAAGACCTTAACTACCTGCTGATTTGGTCAGAATGTTTTGTTTTTTTAAATCTTCTGACCCTTTTTCTTTTCTTTTCTTTCCTTTTTTTTGGAATTTTTGAATTTGATTTAATTTTTAAACAGCAGGTTCTTATTAGTCATCCATTTTATACACATCAGTGTATACATGTCAATCCCAATCACCCAATTCATCTCACCACCACCACCACCACCACCCCTGCCCCGCTTTCCCCCCTTGGTGTCCACACGTTTGTTCTCTACATCTGTGTCTCAATTTCGGCCCTGCAAACCTGTCCATCTGTACCATTTTTCTATGTTCCACATATATGTGTTAGCATACGGTATTTGTTTTTCTCTTTCTGACTTACTCCACTCTGTATGACAGTCTCTAGGTCCATCCAGTTCTCTACAAATGACCCAATTTCATTCCTTTTTATGGCTGAGTAATATTCAATTGTATATATGTACCACATCTTCTTTATCCGTTTGTCTATCAATGGGCATTTAGGTTGCTTCCATGTCCTGGCTACTGTAAATAGTGCTGCAATGAACATTGGGGGTGCATGTGTCTTTTTGAATTATGTTTTTCTCTGGGTATATCCCCAGTAGTGGGATTGCTGGGTCATATGGTAATTCTATTTTTAGTGTTTTGAGGAACCTCCATTCTGTTCTCCATAGTGGCTGTATCAATTTACATTCCCACCAAGAGTGCAAGAGGGTTCCCTTTTCTCCACACCCTATCCAACATTTGTTCTTTGTAGATTTTCTGATGATGCCCATTCTAACTGGTGTGAGGTGATACCTCATTGTAGTTTTGATTTGCATTTCTCTAATAATTAGTGATGTTGAGCAGCTTTTCATGTGCTTCTCGGCCATCTGTATGTCTTCTTTGGAGAAATGTCTATTTAGGTCTTCTGCCCATTTTTGGATTGGGTTGTTTGTTTTTTTAATATTGAGCTGCATGAGCTGTTTATATATTTTGGAGATTAATCCTTTGTCCATTGATTCACTTGCAAATATTTTCTCCATTAGGTCCCATTTGTTTATTTTTGTTTTTATATCCATTACTCTAGGAGGTGGATCAAAAAAGATCTTGGGGCTTCCCTGGTGGCGCGGTGGTTGAGAATCCGCCTGCTGATGCAGGGGTCACGGGTTCGTGCCCTGGTCCGGGAAGATCCCACATGCCGCGGAGCAACTAAGCCCGTGAGCCATGGCCGCTAGGCCTGCGCGTCCGGAGCCTGTGCTCCGCAACGGGAGAGGCCACAGCAGTGAGAGGCCCGCATACCACAAAAAAAAAAAAAAAAAAAAAAAAAAAAAAAAAGATCTTGCTGTGATTTATGTCAGAGTGTTCTTCCTATGTTTTCCTCTAAGAGTTTTATAGTGTCTGGTCTTACATTTAGGTCTTGAATCCATTTTGAGTTTATTTTTGTATATGGTGTTAGGGAGTGTTCTAATTTCATTCTTTTACCTGTAGCTGTCCAGTTTTCCCAGCATCACTTATTGAAGAGACTGTCTTTTCTCCATTGTATATTCTTGCCTCCTTTGTCATAGATTAGTTGACCATAGGTGCGTAGCTTTATCTCTGGGCTTTCTATCTTGTTCCATTGATCTATATTTCTTGTTTTGTGCCAATGCCATATTGTCTTGATTACTGTAGCTGTGTAGTATAGTCTGAAGTCAGGGAGTCTGATTCTTCCAGCTCCATTTTTTTTCCCTCAAGACTGCTTTGGCTATTTGTGGTCTTTTCTGTCTCCATACAAATTTTAAGATTTTTTGTTCTAGTTCTGTAAAAAGTGCCACTGGTAATTTGATAGGGATTGCATTGAATCTGTAGATTGCTTTGGGTAGTATGACTATATTTTCAATCCAAGAACATGGTATATTCTTCCAATATTCTTATATTCTTCCAATCCAAGAACATGGTATATCTCTCCATCTGTTTGTGTCATCTTTGATTTCTTTCATCACTGTCTTATATTTTTCTGAGTACAGGTCTTTTACCTCCTTAGGTAGGTTTATTCCTAGGTATTTTATTCTTTTTGTTGCAATGGTGAATGTGATTGTTTCCTAAATTTCTCTTTCTGAACTTTCATTGTTAGTGTATAGGAATGCAAGAGATTTCTGGGCATTAGTTTTGTATCCTGCTACTTTACCAAATTCATCTATTAGCTCTTGTAGTTTTCTGGTGGCATCTTTAGGATTCTCTATGTATAGTCTCATGTCCTCTGCAAACAGTGACAGTTTTACTTCTTCTTTTCCTATTTGTATTCCTTTTATTTCTTTTTCTTCTCTGATTGCCGTGACTAGGACTTCCAAAATTATGTTGAATAATAGTGGTGAGAGTGGACAACCTTGTCTTGTTCCTGATCTTAGAGGAAATGGTTTCAGTTTTTCACCATTGAGAATGATGTTGGCTGTGGGTTTCTCATATATGACCTTTATTATGTTGAGGTAGGTTCCCTCTATGCCTACTTTCAGGAGGGTTTTTACCATAAATCGTTGTTGAATTTTGTCAAAAGATTTTTCTGCATCTATTGAGATGATCATATGGTTTTTATTCTTCATTTTGATAATATGGTGTATCACATTGATTGATTTGCATATATTGAAGAATCCTTGCATCCCTGGGATAAATCCCACTTGATCATGGTGTATGATCCTTTTAATGTGTTGTTGGATTCTGTTTGATAGTATTTTATTGAGGATTTTTGCATCTATATTTATCAGTGTTAATGGTCTGTAATTTTCTTTTCTTGTAGTATCTTTGTCTGGTTTCGGTATCAGGGTGATGGTGGCCTCATATAATGAGTTTGGGAGTTTTCCTTTCTCTGCAATTTTTTGGAAGAGTTTGAGGATTGGTGTTAGCTCTTCTCTCAATGTTTTATAGAATTCACCTGTGAAGCCATCTGGTCCTGGACTTTTGTTTGTTGGAAGATTTTTAATCACAGTTTCAATTTCATTACTTGTGATTAGTCTGTTCATATTTTCTATTTCTTCCTGGTTCAGTCTTGGAAGGGTGTACCATTCTAAGAATTTGTCCATTTCTTCCAGGTTGTCCATTTTATTGGCATAGAGTTGCTTGTAGTAGTCTCTTAGGATGCTTTGTATTTCTGCAGTGTCCATTGTAACTTCTCCTTTTTCATTTCTAATTTTATTGATTTGAGTCCTCTCCCTCTTTTTCTTCATGAGTCTGGGTAAATGTTTATCAATTTTGTTTACCTTCTCAAAGAACCAGGTTTCAGTTTTATTGATCTTTGCTATTGTATTTTTTGTTTCTATTTCATTTATTTCTGCCCTGATCTTTATGATTTTTTTCCTTCTACTAACACTGGGTTTTGTTTGTTCTTCTTTCTCTAGTTCCTTTAGGTGTAAGGTTACATTGTTTATTTGAGATGTTTCTTGTTTCCTGAGGTAGGCTTGTATTTCTATAAACTTCCCTCTTAGAACTGCTTTTACTGCATGCCATGGGTTTTGGATGGTCGTGTTTTCATTATAATTTGTCCCTAGGTATTTTTTAAATTTCCTCTTTGATTTCTTCAGCGATGTCTTCGTTATTTAGTGCTGTATTTTTTAGCCTCCACGTGTTCTTGTTTTTTACCGTTTTTTCCCTGTAATTCATTTCTAATCTCAAAGCATTGTGGTCAGAAAAGATGCTTGATATGATTTCAGTTTTCTTAAATTTGCTGAGGCTTGATTTGTGACCCAAGATGTGATCTATCCTGGAGAAGGTTCCGTGTGCACTTGGGAAGAAAGTGTAATCTGCTGTTTTTGGATAGACTGTCCTATAAATATCAATTAAATCTATCTGGTCTATTGTGTCATTTAAAGCTTGTGTTTCCTTATTAATTTTCTGTTTTGATGATCTGTCCATTGGTGTAAGTGAGGTGTTAAAGTCCTGTACTATTATTGTGTTACTGTCAATTTCCACTTTTATAGCTGTTAGCAGTTACCTTATGTATTGGGGTGCTCCTAAGTTGGGTGCATATATATTTATAATTGTTATATCTTCTTCTTGGATTGATCCCTTGATCATTATGTAGTGTCCTTCTTTGTCTCTTGTAACATTCTTTATTTTAAAATCTATTTTATCTGATATGAGTATTGTTACTCCAGCTTTCTTTTGATTTTCATTTGCATGGAATATCTTTTTTCCATCCCCTCACTTTCAGTCTGTATGTGCCCCTAGGTCTGAAGTGGGTCTCTTGTAGACAGCATATATATGGGTCTTGTTTTTGTATCCATTCCACGAGCCTTTGTCTTTTGGTTGGAGCATTTAATCCATTCACATTTTAGGTAATTATCAATATGTGTGTTCCTATTACAATTTTCTTAATTGTTTTGGGTTTGGTTTTGTAGGTTCTTTTCTTCTGTTGTGTTTCCCACTTAGAGAAGTTCCTTTAGCATTTGTTGTAGAGCTGGTTTGGTGGTGCTGAATTCTCTTAGCTTTTGCTTGTCTGTAAAGCTTTTGATTTCTACATCGAATCTGAATGAGATCATTGCCTGGTAGAGTAATCTTTGTCGTAGGTTCTTCCCTTTCATCACTTTAAATATATCGTGCTACTCCCTTCTGGCTTGTAGAATTTCTGCTGAGAAATCAGCTCTTAACCTTATTGGAGTTCCCTTGTATATTATTTGTCATTTTTCCTTTGTTGCTTTCAGTAATTTTTCTTTGTCTTTAATTTTTGTCAATTTGATTACTATGTGTCTCAGCTTGTTTCTCCTTGGGTTTATTCTGCCTCAAACCCTCTGCACTTCCTGGACTTCAGTGGCTATTTCCTTTCCCAAGTTAGGTAATTTTTTGACTATTATCTCTTCAAATATTTTCTCTGGTCCTTTCTCTCTCTCTTCTCCTTCTGGGACCCCTATAATGAGAATGTTGCTGCCTTTAATGTTGTCCCAGAGGTCTCTTAGGCTGTCTTCATTTATGTTCATTCTTTGTTCTTTATTCTGTTCTGTGGCAGTGAATTCCACCATTCTGTCTTCTAGGTCACTTATTCATTCTTCCGCCTCAGTTATTCTGCTATTGATTCCTTCTAGTGTATTTTTCATTTCAGTTATTTTTTAATTCTTTAATTCTTCTAGGTGTTTGTTCTTTAATTCTTCTAGGTCTTTGTTAAACATTTCTTGCATCTTCTCAATCTTTGCTTCCATTCTTTTTCCGAGGTCCTAGATCTTCTTCACTATCATTATTCTGAATTCTCCTTCTGGAAGGTTGCCTATCTTCACTTCATTTAGTTGTTTTTCTGGGGTTTTATCTTGTTCCTTCATCTGGTACGAAGTCCTCTGCCTTTTCATTTTGTCTATCTTTCTGTGAATGTGGTTTTCCTTCCATAGGCTGCAGAATTGTAGTTCTTCTTGCTTCTGCTGTCTGCCCTCTCCTGACCCCTTTTGTAATATATTACCTCTGTCCAGGCTTCCATCTTGTCTGGTTCAATAAACAGCTGTTGAGTACCTCCTTTCTTTATTGAGTACGAACCACCCCAAAACTTAGTGGTTTGAGACAACACTCCTTGACTTGCTCACAGTTCTGCCATTGGGGCAGGTCTCAGTAAGATCCATTCATGCCTGGCCCATCAGCTGGGGCAGCTGGGCTGGGACTGGAAGATCCATTGCCAAGGTGACCTCACTCACATGGCTGGTCTAACAGTGCTGCCCACTGTCTGGGGCCTAATTTCTCTTCCAGTTGCTGTCTCCATGTGACTAAGTTGGGCTCCTTATAGCACAGTGATCTAGATGTCAGACTGATTGTATGGGGTCTGGCTTCCCCCAAAGAGTAAACCTGAAAGCTGTCAGGCCTTTTTAAGGCTTGGTCTCAGAAATTTCAGAATATCACATCCACCACATTCTATTGGTCAAAGCAGTTGGAAGGCCAACCCAGATTCAAGGAGAGGAGTTTACCCAAGGGCAGCTACAAAAGCAGTAATCTATCATTATACCTATTAATGGTCACATTCAGGACTGGAGATAAAAGTGTTAAGATATGATCCTTGCCTGGGGGGGAAGGATAAATCAGGAGCTTGGGATGAACATACACACACTACTATATATAAGATAGATAACCAACAAAGACCTTCTGTATAGCACAGGGAACTCCACTCAATATTCTGTGATAACTTATGTGAGAAAAAAATCTTAAAAAGAATGAATATATGTATATGTATAACTAAGTCACTTTGCCGTACACCTGAAACTAACACAACATTATAAATCAACTCTACTCCAATAAAACTAAAATGTTTTTAAGAAGATATGATCCTTGCCTCAAAAAACTCTCCACCGGTATCATGGGGGTTTGTATTAGATTAAAAGAGAATGAAAAGACACAACAACTGAAAATAATGCACAGACTGTAATTGGATCCTTATTTTTTTTAATCCAGCTAAAAAGACATTTTAGGGACAGTGTAGATTTAAATATAAGCTCGATATTAAATGAAATCAGGAATTAATGTTAATTTTCTTAGGTATAATAGTGGTATTGTGGTTATATAGGAAATTGTCCATATTTTTGAGAAATGAATTATTAAGTATTTTCAGGATGAGATACCATGATGTCTTCAACTTACTTTCAAATAGTTCAGAAAAAAGTGTCAGCTGATAAAGCAAATATTGGCCAAATGTTAAGAATTGTTGCATCTAGGTGGGAATAATATGGTTGATTAATATTATATCCTTTCATGTTTTCTGAAATTTTTTGCAGTAAAAAGTTGGAGATCAAAAAAGAATGGCTTAGTTCTTACTTCTCCATGGAAGAGGTTTCCCCAAGAGAAAACAACAGGAAATACACATAAAGAGAAATCATAAAAGTGTCAGCGCCCTCATTGCATACCCTGACTTAGAAGGTTCCTATCAGTACTGCTCTCCTACTTAAAACACTATTCAGAGCCCTTAGGGTTAAAGTCTGAAAAAAGATCCTCCAGGACAGAAGAGGAAGCTGCATCAAACATGGCTACCACCCTGCTGGCCATCCTGTGCTTCACTTCCTGGCACAAGAGAAAAAACTGCTTTTCCTTCATTCGTTTCTGCAGCTGATTCAAGACTACAACTGTCACAAGAGACTTTCCTTTATGACAAGGGAAAAACACACAGAACTCATAAGACATATACAATCGGGGAAACAGCACAGGGTACAGATCCAAACATAGCTTCCTCCCAAGCCTGATGCTTTATCCATATGAAAGCACCATTTTGATGTCAACCACGGTAGCTCCCTTGGGATAACTTGAGTTCATGAACATCAGGGGATGCTGAATGTCCTCTCATACTAACCTACAGTCTTGCATCTAGGTTCCGGTTTGGGGTATGAGGACGTGCCTCTTTCCCAGACAGTGGTACACCAGATGATCACACCCATCCAGCGGGACTCCATGCTCGAAGCCAAAACTAAAATTTAATATGATCAAGAGCCGCTGTACTCCTGTTAAAATAATACACACAACCTTCTTTCCTCAGAACCTCCTTGCAACACTCCTCTGCCTTCTTCTCCCCCAACAGACACTACACTGATGCCTCTCTTCCCTTCCTCCACAACTCCCTACTAACGTTGGTTATAAGTTTATTTTGTCCTCTGACCACCTTCTAAACACACACACACACACACACACACACACACACACACACACACACACACACACAGTATTATTGAAATTTGCTCTTCCCCAGGCTTCCATGATATTATCCTCTTTTGAATCATCTATTTTTCTGATCCCTCCTGCTCGGTGTCTTTCTCTAGCTCTTCTTTCCTCTTCAATGAGTTGTTCACCAAGGATGTGGGGGTTTTTTCCACTGCATTGGTAGTTTTCAACTCTGGCTGAATGTCAGAATTCCTTGTGGAGCTTTGAAAAGCCCTGCTCTGGAGTGACTGATTCAGTATGCCTGGGGTGGAGAGCAGTCATCCAATGTTTTTAAAGCTCCCAAGTGATTCTGATAATACATCTAAGATGGAAACCATTGTTCTAGTCTCTCTTCTGGAGAAATCTCGTCAAGCACATAAATGAATACATGAGTGCATGAGGCAATGAATGGCTTCAAATATTAAAACTTGGCTGATGACATCAGGTCAAATAAACTACAACTTTTCCCTGGATATAATTTAGCATTTTAAGAAAGCATTTAGTATTCTAAATATTAAAACTTGGCTGATGACTTCAGGCCAAATGAACTACAACTTTTCCCTGGATATAATTTAGCATTTTAAGAAAGCATTTAGTAATTTTCTTGTGCCACAAAGCTGAGACTTTGCTCCAGCTGTAAGCACATTACTGGTTTCCAGTAAATAGTTATTCAATGACTAGTAGAGTCATGTGATTTCTAGCCCTGACATCTCTTATAATCTCTAACCCAACATATCCAACTTCCTGCTGGACCATCCACATGCTTCTCAGACTATGGACGTGTGGTCACATGTAGCTCAAAAAAAATTTGTCTAAAACTGAACTCTTATCTTTCATGCAAAAATTAAGCTTCTAGCATCACCATCATCTCAATGTCTCCTGAAACTTCAGCATCATATCTGTCTCCATGTTTATGCAAATAGTAGGTCTGACCAGTTGCCAAATCCTTTCAACCGTTTTCAGCAGTGTCCCTTGCATCTTGGGAGTAGAATACCTGGGTGTGAAATATGCTCCCTTCAAGTGTTGGGTGCAATAATTTGCTTTTACTTTGAAGAGGATGTCTTGGTGTATTCTAGACCACTTGACCACTGGGACTTGAATCTTCTGAGGTTTACCTCTTGTCCTCTGGAGCCCACACACTTTATCAATACTCTAATATACTTGCCACTTTTAGTCATTTGGTCTGATTAGCATGTTGTCATCATTAGAGTAGATCAATGTTATGTTCTGAATGTCCAAATGGTCCAGGTTTCTTTGAACTATATTAACACAGAGGACAGGAGACTTACCATGCCCTGGGGCAAGACTATAAATGTGTCTTGTTGTCCACTCCAAGTGAATATCACCTGTTTCCGATCCTCCCTTCTGATATGTGTGGGGAAAAAAGTATGTCCCAGCTCAGCAGATCAGTGGCTGTATACCATATACCTGAGGCCAGGTCAACCTGCTTTAGCAAAGATACCACATCTGGAAGAACAGCCTCGATAGGAGTTTCTAATTGGTTGAGTGTGTGGGATCTAGGCCATCTTCCACGATCATCTATCTGATTTTTGTAAGGATCAGACTAATTGAATTAAATATGGACATATTAGGGACCACCACCCTTGCATGTCTCAGACCCAGAAAGGTGGCAATAATCTCTCTCAGTCCCCTGGAAGGCAATTTTGGCTTTGATTTGCTATCTTAGATGGAGGGGTGAGAAGTTTCACAGACCTCCACTTGGTTTTCTCCACTAAAAGAGCTCTTACCCCAGAAGCCAAGGAACCAATGCGCAAATTGTACCAACCACGAAATTTATCCAGGGTGTTTCTGGTCCCACTGGACCCACTGTGAACCAGATCTGGGCTAAGACTACACTTATTACTGAGTCTCTGTGTGTCCTTACTCTAAGAGCCAGCTATGATGCCGCTTTGGGTCCCCAAGTATAAAGTCAATCAGGACTTGAAATGTTTGGCAATTTCCCTCTTCCCAGTATATAGTTGCCCAGCATCCATGACAGAAGGAAAGTTATTTATGGAAAATTTCCAGCTAACGAAGCAGAAAGAATGAAGTACCATTTTGCAGTCTCTAATGAAAGAATGAGTGCAGGCGACAATTGTCAATGGATACTAAAACAATTAATTAAAGGAGTGAGGGTGAACTTCATAATGAATGGATGAGACCGACAGTCCCCAAACCCATTGCTCAGTCACTAAAATAGGAACACCTTCACATTATGCTCCTGCTGACAGAATAAAAGAGGAAGTACCCCACCTTTCAACTATTCTTGCCTAAATAAAATGAATGTGAACGGAATTCACCCTAGACCTAACTGCCAGTATATAGGAAAATAAGAGGAATAAAATAACAAATTAAAGGATGCCAAAAGGAAGCAATCAGCCAAATTTAGAATGTGAGACATTCTACAGAACTGCATGGAGAAGGGACAGGGGTGGGGCGGGGGGAGCGGGGTGAGGGGGAATTGATATAAATGAAAGAAGACGAGACAGAACAACAAAATGCAATGTATGGACCTTGTTTGGGTCCATACTTGAATGAACCAACTGTAAAATGACATTTTTGAGACAAATAAGGAAATTTTAAAAGAAATTGTGTATCCATGATAGTTAGGGGAAATTGTTAATTGTGGTAGGTGTGATGGTGATATTGTGACGAAGTTTTCAAAAAAAACCCAGCATTTTGGTCAAATGATATGGAACTCATTTTAAAATATCCAAGCAAACTAAGGCTAATGTGTGTTCTTTTTTCTTTATCTTCTGCATTTTCCCACATCTCACTTCTTCCCTTTATGAAGTATCAACTAACATGGCAAAATGTAACACATGACAACACATAGCTAGAAAAAGCCCTGTAGGATATAACAGGAAGCACCAATGAGCACTTCAGGAGGAGTTACATTACTTTTGGATGAGATACAAAGTCCATTTAAACAACAGGTATCCAGCACAAATTCATGGCCCAGTTCAGCAAGCTGAGAGTTCCCCGAAAGCAGATCAGTTCCATGGCAGGTATCAATGAACCAGCCATGAACTCAAATACCTCCAGGGCTTTGAATGATGCTCATGTGAGCAGATCTTCCTGCCTGTCATTTTATTTATTTTTTTTTATAAAGAAAAAAATAGACACATTTCTACATTTGATTAGATGAAAATTATTTTTTTTAAACATCTTTATTGGAGTATAACTGTTTTACAATAGTGTGTTAGTTTTTCCTTTACAACAAAGTGAATCAGTTATACATATACATATGTTCCCATATCTCTTCCCTCTTGCATCACCCTCTCTCCCACCCTCCCTGTCCCACCCCTCTAGGTGGTCACAAAGCACAGAGGTGATCTCCCTGTGCTGTGCAGCAGCTTCCCACTAGCTATCTAATTTACATTTGGTAGTCTGCCTGTCATTTTAGATTTTTTTTTTTAAATGTAGGGGTTGTGAACCAGTTTAGTGCACTATGGCAGATCTCCCCTGAAGAGAGTTTCATGCATGTATCTTGCAAACCAACACGGGATCTAGAAACCAAAATTCCCAGAAACAGAGAATATCTTTGGATATCACTCCATCTCAAAATATCTGAATTTCCTCCAAATGATAATGTGAAACTTTCATATGATATGATCTATTGAAAACCAAGGCCTCAAGAGTGAAGCCAATGTGCAAGTATTGAAAAGCAAGTATTGAAAACAGCCACTGACAAAATGTCTTTGTGCATACCTATATAATTAATCTAAACTCTATGACCCACAGATTGTCTGCAGATTGGAGGCCTTCCCAGGTTAAACCCACTGTACCGAAAGGAACTTTAGAAGATCCAAACAAATACAGACTAAATACAACTATGGGTCATAATCACCCATTTTATATAAATCTATTTCTGCTTACACACCCTTTTTTTTTTTTTTTTTTGCGGTATGCGGGCCTCTCACTGTTGCGGCCTCTCCCGCTGCGGAGCACAGGCTCCGGACGCACAGGCTCAGCGGCCATGGCTCACGGGCTTAGTTGCTCCGCGGCATGTGGGATCTTCCCAGACCAGGGCACGAACCCGCGTCTCCTGCATCGGCAGGCGGATTCTCAACCACTGCGCCACCAGGGAAGCCCTACACACCCATTTTATCCCAGGCATATTGCTGTGCTTTAAGCATTTGCTCATCAGTTAGTATTTGTTGAGTGAATGAATGAGTGTTTAGAGTGTTGTATTAGTTCAGACTTTCTCAGTATCTGGTGATTTATAAAGAAAAACTCAAACTGGCTCATGGGTTTAAAAGATGGAAACAGGATTTATTTCCTAGTATAATTAAAATATTTCAGGGCTAGTCTGGTTTCAGGCCCCGAGGAATCAGGTGACACAAACAGTATCCATCCACATGGTTTCTCCCCGTCTCTCAGGTGGCTTTCCTCTGAATGTCTCTATTTTCAGGCATCCTTGTCCATGGCTAAGAGCAGTCAAGGAATACATGCTCTTCTCTACAATCGCAGCCAGAGAAAGGATTACACTAACGTTCCCTCTGATTAAATAGACCTGCAACCTAGTTTCATCCCTCCATCAATCACGGGGACCAAGAAAACGTGAGGCTCTGATTCACCACCCGGAGCCAGTTATTCAGACTGAGGGCATCTGGTTCTCTGATTGGCCAGCCTGTTTCTCCTGTCTATTCCTGGATTGGAGCATGTATCCCTACCGGCCTCGCAGGACAGAGAAGGGGTGGGGCATCCACAAAGGGAAATTGGAGTGTCGTTACCTAAAGCAAGGGGGGATAAATGCAAGGCAGCTAATTTACTTTTTGTTGCATATATAATTCCATGGTTTTGCTATGGAGGAAAAAGCTGCTGCTAAGGTCAAGTTATTCTGCTTATCCATCATCTATGATTCCATGTCATTGAAAAGTTTGACCACAAGGCAGTGACAGCACATTTCAGAAAGTTGGCCCCTGAAAGCACATTGGAAATCATTATCACTGCCTGAGGCACAGAGATTTTCTCTGGGACTTAGTACGGTGTAAACCCAGCCTTGCTACCTCCTACTGCTTGGAAGCACAAATCTAAACCTAACACAGAGGAGAAAGCAGAGAACAGCACAGTAGGAGTCTAACGAAAAGTAACAAACTTTCCATAACTTGTCTCTAAATGAGTATTCTCTTCAAAGCTGCCACAGCGAGTGGCATCCTGACCCCAGCAGAACTGCCAGCAGAAACCCCTTTTGAAATCTCCTTCAGAGCCTGTTTTCAGAATCTCGTGGAGGCCAGGGATCTTGTCCATTTCACTGACTGTGGAAGCCCCAGAAATGGGCACAAAGCTTGGTACATATTAGGTGCTCAATAAATACCCTTGAATGAAAAAGCAAAAATTTTTAAATCTCCTTAGATTGACTTTTAATGTTGACACCACTCTCCCTGAAAAAGGATTTAGCTTCAACTAGCTTTTGCCTGTTTGCAGCATAGTAAAGAGGAGAAAAGGTCCTGAATTTTAATAAAGGTATCACATGGCATATCTTATAGGGTTTCTAGCATGCTATCACATATATTCTCATTCAAAATGACTCTCAACTGAGGACAGGGCATTACTATTATTATGATGTGAAAACAACAGGGGCTCCTAGAAGTTAGGTGCTAAGGTCACATGGCTACTTAAGTGGCCCAGCCAAGATAAGTATCTCATTCCTGCTCTATCACACACTCTCCAGCTCTCACATTGCTACGATCTATCTGTGTGACCTGCAACATATCTCTAAAAAGTGGGTCCATCTCTAAAGTAGTTGAACTCCACACAGTGATTTTCAAATATTTCGTAGCATCAGAACCTGTTTTTCAAATAAAATATTAGCCAGAACCCCAAATTAACATACATACATAAATATGAGCCCTCTCTGGTTGAAGGAGGAGGGGACACCTGGGAAGTCCTGAGGCACGTTTGCTAAACCCTAAACCTACTGAACAAAAACTGATGATCCTTAAAGTTTCTTTTCAGCTCCTGGTGGAAACGAAAGAGAAGGAAAAGAAGGGAGATTTATTACAATGGAACATATGAATGACCATTAGTAGCTAGTACTAATAACCATCTCCACTGGGTTTTAGATAGTGTCCCATGGATTCCAAAGGCTCTGCAAACCAATGCATTTATCAAATCTACCTGCATAACAGAATCACTGGGAGAGCGTTTGTAAATAGTGACGCCTGGGTCCCACACTGGACCATTTATATCAGAATCTCCAGGGGGTGGAGCTGTTGTGTGTGTAGGTGTATATTTCATGCCCAAGCGATTCTATTCGGCCTCAGGGATTGAGAATCTCTGCTGTAAGCCTGACATTCAATTCCTCCCTACCATCTCTAACTCCTCAACCTGATTTCTCAACACTCTCCAGACTGTCCAGCTAAGCCCACCTGCTTGCCAACCCCTTCAAATGACTTGTATAATTACAGTGACAAGTGGCATTTCCCCCGTGTGTCTAAGAAAATCTGGTGATGCCTCTTGGAGCAGAAGAGTCTCTTTTTTTGGCCATGCCACGAGTCTTGGGGGATCTTAGTTCCTGGACCAGGGATTGAACCCGGGGCCCCGGCAGTGAAAGCACTGAGTCCTAACCACTGGACCACCAGGAATTCCCAGAAGAGTCTTGAATTAAGGTTTGAAGGACAGAAGTGGACATAAATGAGTGGATTTTCCGTACACAGAGCTCAGCTAGGATGCAGGTTGCGAATATGTCCTAACTAATGTGTGAAAGCACTAAATAACTGGGGGAAAGGAGATAGCCATAAATGAGAAAAACAATGAGGCAGAATGTTCTCCAAAGAACATTCCTGGAGAACATGATGGGCTGAGCAGTGAAAATCAGAGGTTAATAACATTAGATTACCATAGAAAATGAATGAGGTGAAAACAGACCAGCCTCTAAATTATATTCCCTCCTGAATTTGCACCTGTTTCCAATAGCCAGTGTCTGTTGCATCCCCACAACGGCCTACGCTAAACCAAAAATGCAAACTCCCCCAGTTCCCTGACCCTAAGCCAACCCCCATTATTTCTCACCAACCCAGGTCCCCCAAATCCTTACAAGTCTTAAAACAGACCACATTCATCTCATTCTTTTGGATGTGTTTAGAGTCAGCGTGTGTATTTAACTTTAAGTGTAGTCATCCAACCAATATATCCTGAGGGCCCATTCAGTGCTGGACACAATGTTAGACCTGATGATTCAGAGCTCAAGAGAACGTGGCATCTTCCCTAAGCCTGGCCCGGGTTAAATGGGAGAGAGTGACATGTAAACAGTGACAGCCGCATGACAAGGGCCATTATAGACGGTTCCTTGGGAGACCAAAGGAAGAAGCCACTAACTCTGCTGAGAAAGGCCCTTCAAAGAGGAAGAGACTTCCAAAGGGAAGGTTGAGTAGGAATTTCCCGGGTTGGGCAGAGATGAAGAACATTCCAGGCTCAAGGAATCACATGGGCAAAGTCATGCCAGTAGGACAAAGCAGAGCCTTTATGAGTAACTGGGGGTCAGCTGAAGGGCTGGGAGGTGGGGGGCAAATTCTGGAGGGCTTCTGTGACTTTTTAAAGAGTCGGGATTTTATCCTATAGGTAATGGATGACTCAGAAAGTGTGGTGATCTGATTTGCCTTCAAAATAAAAAACCCATTGGCTGGATTGAAATGGGAAGGAGTACAGCACAGGGAGACTGGTCTGGGACGGTTTAGCCTTGTAGTAGACACTCCTGTAATCACCCACAAAAAACAGCTATACTTCTCCACCACCTTGAAATTAAAATAGGAAGTGATGTTGTGGGTCACTTCCAGGCAAGAAAGAGCTGGCAACCACCTCGACGCTCTCTCTGTGGTGCCTCAATGGTCTTGGAAGGTCCTGGTTGAGAAGGTGTCACAAGACGGAGGAAGCCTAAATTCTGAGGAAAGCTTTCCAAAGCTCCGAAGCTTTCCAAAGCTCTCTTCTTCCCGCACATATCAGCATTTGCATGAATAAGAAGTAAGCTTTCATGGCGCTAAGATCTTAAGTAAAAGACTTCATTTCTACCCCAAGGACCTTGTCTGTTAAGAAGATGGGAAAAAATACCAATGACTGGATCAGAGAATAATACAAGCCAATACACAGCTGACAGTAGACTCAGACAGATGGATCGTCGTGTGAGGAGTAGTCTGGAAGGCTTCATGGAATAGGAAGCCTCTGTAAGAGCCTCGAAGAACATCACGTAGAACTTGAAGAGCTCACAAAGGTCACTGGGCAAGTGGTTGAAAGGAACACCACAAATATGCCAGCTTTCCTGGGGAAATGCTTGACTTCTCATGGCGCAGGAATCTATAAAAGGATGGTGATAGCTCAAGTTCCATCTGATTGTTTTTCCAAGTGAGGAAGATCGAGCCTGGTTTGTTTTTTTAACAAACCATATTTTTAGTGAAGTCCATTATGAATCTACATTTTTCAAGCTGTCTCAAAGCTTATTTTATGTTGACATATTTCAAAGCTTGCAAAATTCTTGCTCAGACTGAGATGGGGAGTTCAAAATAAAAGGAAAGTGCATAGACAAGAGCATGACTTCATAACCCATTTAAGAAGAGAGAACTTAGAGAAAAGCTCATTTGTGGAAACCCTCATGTTATCATCCTGCTATTTTAAAACACTCCTGTTTATAGTAGGCCCTGCTTGGTGAGAATTCATCGCAGCCCAGGTGGCCACCTTCCCCTCAGTCCCCTCCTCCGATTCTACTTCAAGATAAGTCAGTCACCCGCTCTGACTGCTGTTGGCAGATCCAAAACCATGAAACACAGGGAGCCTTAGGATTCCTGTATCTCAGTATCCTATGGCCTCACGTACCACAGGGCAAAAATACATTCTCCTAGACTTGACACAAGACTTGGCTCTTTTTAATAGATTTCGGCTTCTAACACCTGATCCTAATTGATTTGTTTGATGATTCCTTCAACAAACGTTCAGTGATGAACTGCCGTATACAAAGTATGGTGCTGAGTGCCAAGGGACAGACAAAGACGAAGATGTGGCTTTTATCTTCAAAGAACCCAGGACTCTCTCTTCTCTTGGCTTTGAAGTTGGGTCCAGAGGTTGCTCCAGATCGCTGCTCAGGTACATTGGAGTTTTGCCTGGTGTTGTGAGACATCAAACTACATCCTCTGATTTTGAAACTATGCCTTTTGACTAGCTAGTACTTGGGCAAAAGCCATGCGAAAGGTTTGGTCGCAGAGCCATCACTCTTTCCTCCCGCCAGAGTTGGAGCGCCAGCGTGGGACCTCCAAGAGAGCCAGAGACTGCTCTGAATATCAAACTGTCTCACTGGGTTGTGAAACCCATGTGGTCACCCCAGATTTTTACACAAAAGTAACTCAAGGGGCTTCCCTGGTGGCGCAGTGGTTGAGAATCCGCCTGCTGATGCAGGGGACATGGGTTCGTGCCCCGGTCCGGGAGGATCCCACATGCCGCAGAGCAGCTGGGCCTGTGAGTCATGGCCGCTGAGCCTGCGCGTCCGGAGCCTGTGCTCCACAACCGGAGAGGCCACAACAGTGAGAGGCCCGGGTACCAAAAAAAAAAAAAGGAACTCAAGAGAGCTGTTCTCCCCTTGCTGGCCTGCTGGATGGAGTTTTACTCAACCATCAACCAAGCTGGTTAACAAAATGCATGAGTAGGCTTGGCGGCCTGATCAGAGCTTACACAAAAGTAGCTCTATGGTATCCAGAGGGAAGAAAATGTTCCCCCTAAACTCTGATAAGTGACAGCCTTAATTTAATAATCAGAAACAGCAAGAGCAGTCACTCGTTTCTATTCGTCCACTAAGCTTCCAAATACACCTAGCTCTGATATTAACGGGAAAAGAGAGTGAGGTTGGACTCGGTAGTAGAAACATGCTACTATTTAAAGGCATCAGCTAAGCAAATCAAAATGCGGACAATAATCGTATCACATGAAAGAACATGGGCTTTTATTTTCAACTATTATTGTTTTCTTGAGTTCCATAAATCCATACATAATTTTTAACGTACAGTATGATACATTAATTTCACAGAAAACCTAAAGTAGGCAATTACAGCTAAGGGAATAATGGGTGATTAGTGATACCTTTATTCACAGCCTTCTCTTTGGGCTTTTCTAATCCATTTTATTTTGTGGCCAATATATTTTATGTAGTATCTAATTTATTTGCATGTGTTGTTTTCAAAAGTAAAAAAAAAAAATTATTTTGTTTTGTTTGTCAAAGAATTGCCTTGCACACCACACTGTTGTTTTGGGACATTTAATTGAACTGGCATCACCCTGTTTTACAACATCACGGTGTTAAGTAAACTTGACACGTGGCACCGAAGTGCTCGTTCCTCCCCAGCTGTGCCATGCCACCAAAACGCGTGTGCACATGCCACACTGTGACTTCTCCAGCTGAACAAGAATAAACCTCCCTCTGAGAAATAATTAAGACCTTCCCACCTACAAAACTCTCAGAATCATACCTCTTTTTGAAGGCAAAACCCTTGCACCAAAAGTAGAGCATTCCTGTTTGCTACTCCCCAGGCAAAGCATTTTCCCTGGAATTAGCTGCCAGAAGTGAGTGTCCACCAATAGAACTGGACTCCCCTAATGTGCTGTGGGGTTGTCTTAAAAACAGGGCAAAGTCTTCAAGAATCCTAAGAATCAGGCAAGGGTTTATGCACAGACATGTTCACTGAAATCCTTCATAATGGCAAAGGAAAAGAAAACAAAATACTCCATAGTGGGAGATGGTTGAATAAATGATAATATAATTCTTAGGATGGAATATTATGCATCCCTTTAAATTATGCTAATAAAAAGTTTAGATGGTATGTGGAAATGAGCATTACATAACAAGTTAAAAATCAGAATGCAAAGTATGAGTAGCGATAGAGTAATAGGCTAAAATGTGTATCTGTCGTTGTGATGGTATGAAGTGGGATGGGATGGAGATTGGGATAGGAAAGTGATTAGCTTGTTCTGTATTCTTTATTTTTTCCATAGTTTCCACAATTCCATTAATTACCTGCATGTTTGGTTCTTACAGTTTTGTGTATATTATTAAGGCAAAGGATAAAACAGGATCTGCCATCCCTAGAATGCAACCTAATTATCACCATGACCAATTCTGAACTTTTTTTTTTTTTTTTTTTTTTTTCCGCCGCTACGCAGGCCTCTCACTCACTGCTGTGGCCTCTCCCGTTGCGGAGCACAGGCTCCGGACGCGCAGGCTCAGCGGCCACGGCTCACGGGCCCAGCCGCTCCGCGGCATGTGGGATCCTCCCGGACCGGGGCACGAACCCGCGTCCCCTGCATCGGCAGGCGGACTCTCAACCACTGCACCACCAGGGAAGCCCCCGAACTTATTTTAAGATGGTTTTGTGATCCTAGAATTGCACAGTAACTTACGTGTTAGGGAGAAAATTGAGTTTTGGGGGGATTTGGAGACACAAAGTACTTTAACTTTTGTCTTAAGATCTATAGAAAACGGGAGGAGAAAGATTTAAACAGGAAGCATCACTGAGAGGAAAAAGGCATTGAAGCTCTGAAGACACCACGGCACGGTCTTGTGCGAGGGCAGAACTAAAGTGGCAGACACAACTTAACACCTGTGTGTCTTAGAGGGAAAAAACACATGAAGCGCACAGGCTTCACACATACCCAGTTGTAAAGATCTTTCTTCCCTTTTGGGGACCTAATTCCAAGATTTCCAAATGCTAGTCCCCCTTACTCAATGCTTAAAGCAATCAAATAAAGCTTGACAAACTCCCACACTATAAATAACCCTTCTTGCCCCTCCCCGATTTAGACAGGCAAATAGACACCACCTAGCAGAGAAAATGAGCTTTGCCAGACCTCTTTAGGACAATGAGAAAGCTGGGAATAGGATCAAGCAATTGGGTCCCAACCCCTGCTCAAAATACACCAAGATCTGTGAGAATTTCCTAAGAGCAAAAAGAATGAATGAAAAGGAGTAGACAATGATTTAAAGAGAAATGCTCTGGTCTTAAATTTGGTGCACCTCTGGGTTGTTAGGTTATTTTTTTAAAGGCAAAAAAAGAAAGAAACACTCAGAAAAGAGCCCCTTGTGGTTACAAAAATCACATAGCTATGTTATGAGGACCAATAAAACTATTAGCTATTGGCCCAAAGCCAAGAATCCATTAATGACAGACTGGTATCTATCCAGGAATGTAAAATGTTTTACTAAATAAACACTAGAGCAGGAAACAGTCAACTTCTGTCATTATGTAAAACTTAAGTGTGATTCTATCCTGAAGTGCAACAGCGAACAGGCCAGTTCAAAAAGAAAAAGAAGCAGCAGCTCTCTGGTACCAGGAGGAACCAACAAAACTTAAAATATTCTACAGAGGAACTTACAAAGCCTGCTATATAAAGCACAATACTAGGGCTTCCCTGGTGGCGCAGTGGTTGAGAGTCCGCCTGCCGATGCAGGGCACACGGGTTCGTGCCCCGGTCCGGGAAGATCCCACATGCCGCGGAGCGGCTGGGCCCGTGAGCCACGGCCGCTGAGCCTGCGCGTCCGGAGCCTGTGCTCCGCAACGGGAGAGGCCAAAACAGTGAGAGGCCCACGTACCGCAAAATAAATAAATAAAGCATAATACTATTGTTAGAGAATGCCAGTAGTGGCATTTAAAAATGAAAGAAGGAACTTGTTTAGAAGGAAGTGGAGTTAGCCTCCGAGGATAATGGTTAGTAATTAAGCTATAATGACTGATTTTTACAGCTTTTCAAGGCTATACAAACAAAAGATTAAGGCTAATTGAAATATGGGATTACAATAATGATTACTATTTGTTACTTGAGGCTAACGACATCTTTCTCACACATATTTACATATTTCTTCGGTGTAAGGAAATCTTGTGAAAAATTACCAATAAATATATAACAAATTCCCTGAAAGGATAGAGCATCCAATAATAACTTGAAGCAGACTAATGTCTCACCGCTCCCAAAACACTTAGGACTTGCCATGTATCTCGTGACATTTAGGATTTTTCATGTTAACTTTATCTGCATTCTCATAGACTCAATCGTTCTCAATCTGATTATGCTTGAATCAGCATTAGCTTTCATCAAGATTTAAAACTTCATCTAACTGAAGAATCCGTTAAGGAGATCTATGATCACTACACACAATTGCATCATTCAAGTATTTTAGGACACACTAGGGTAGCACCAAACAAGTCATCTTGACTAAAAGAATCACATTTAACTAAAGAATACACAGCTTGATATTTCCTTCGAATGTACTTTTCCCATCTTTATTTTGGTCACACCGCGCAGCTTGTGAGGTCTTAATTCCCCCACCGGGGATTGAACCTATGCCCTTTGCAGTGAAAGTGTGAAGTCCTAACCACTGGACCGCCAGGGAATTCCCCTCTTCCCATCTTCTGACACGAATCTGTTGTGTAACTTCTATACCCTCTGGATGTCTTTTATCCTTGGGAAGCCAAAATAAATGTTTTTACAAAAATGACAAGACCCTAATTATGTTCTTGGAAGCGACTCAGTCAGTGATGAACCAGCTGCGGCTTCTCTATTTGTAAGACAAGACCATTTTCAGGATATAGTTTTTCATCCTCAGCTGTCAGATGAAAACTCAGTCATATATTATAGGGCTCAGGAAAAAAGAAATGTGAATTTAGGTACAGCTTCAAACCTGAGGATGTGAAAATAGAATCAGAACACAGTCAGGCACCGGCTACTGCTACAACTTGACAGGCAAGTACGAGCGCCATTAAGGGGCTAGGAATTTAAGGGGTAGCTCTACAGAATGGCAGGGTCAAGTTAGTAAAGTTAGACCCTTGATCTTTCAAATATTGTTACCACCTGTTGATAACACAGAGGTAGAAAAATCTCTGCACGAGGACACCAGCGAGCGTTGCTATGGTGACAGCATTCACCCAAACCTTTCTCCAGCACTATATGTATTTCCATTAGAAAGTCCAATTTAAATGTTTTTTTTAACAAGAAACAAACAAATACTGCAGAAAAGCACACTTTTGAAATCCACTTACTAAAGGTGCTTTTCTAGTACAGTAATAATTCAGAGGCAACCACTTTAATTAACAGGAAGAATAAATTCTGAATTCATGAAGTCTGAAATGATAGAATTTTAAAATAAAGGCGGTTTATTTCACATACGTAAACTGCTTGCTAAAATAAATAATCTGTTTAAAATTTGAGAATCTCTGCAATCTTATTGAATCACAATGAAAACTTTATTTCTCTGGATCCTGTTGAGTTTTTGCTGCAATCCACTTTTAGAAGAATGTGTCAACTCACAACACCGTAAGTCTGCATCCGACAATGTCTTTTTAAATTTCCATAGACCCAATATCCTAAATATTAACATCTAATGACAAATGCAGATTTATGACTATTGTCCAGAGTAATATCCCTGAGGAAATATAATATCCATAAACTGACTTCAATTACCATATTAGCCAAAATAGAAAAAGGGGATATATTGGGAAAAACCCAAACAAACTTTTTGGCCAACCTAATATTTTTACGATGTTTAACCAAAAATAACTTTGTGAAGCAAAAAATGCAATGACCCTGTCAAGATTTCATCATACTAGGCTAATGTTCTCAAAGGAATTTGTTCTCTACAATCTGCTTTACACGATTATTTGCTTAGCAAACCCCTCATTCTACAGCAAGGGTATATTTAAACCCATTTCAGGATGAATTATTACAAAGTCTAAATTAGGGAGCTCTTGATTAATGGGTTTTTACCATTTTAGGATATCTCTACCCACAACCTGTTTTACCAAAATCCTGCTGCCTATTGCTGGTAACAATCATACCTGATTCGACCCGAAAGTTGAGAAAAACATTTTACCAGGCCCTGTAACATCAGTGTAACAAGAAGTAAAGAAAAGATATTCCCATAGCTTGAATCGGTAAGAATGATTTTTTTAAAAATAAACTCAGGACTGAAAGAAAAGTTTTGACGTGATACAACAGTACAGAATTGACAGCAATTAGTAAGAAAGGAAAGATTAGGCTAAATCTGGAAAACCTCAGAACGAAAGTATTAGGAGTGGAAGCAGCTTTGCTATTTGAAACAACAAAAATAAATAAAATAATGGGCTGCATGTTATAGATAAAGCTTGGTAACACAGATACACAGACCTTTTTACATTCTCTAACCCTTGTGATCTAATTGTAGGATAAAAAACAAAATGTGAACTAATTAAGCAATTATTTGTAATATGCACCAAGAAGGCACTAAAATAGTATTAAATTTGAAAGGATTGCAATATACAGGTTTCTTTTTTTTTTTATTATACAAACTAAAATATACACAAAATATTTACATATACAAGTGCCAGAATATAGCAACCAACAACTGGCAACAGTATTCCACAAACAGATAAATGCTAAGGATAGGAAATATGAAGGTGGAAAAGTGATAAAGTCCTAATGACTCTCTTAACTGAATTTAAGACCAATTAGGTCAAACACTGCTGGGTAAGTAAACTAGTCCCTGGTGTAAATTAGAAACTTTTGGAGGTGCATTAACTTTTTCAGACCCTTGACGTACCATTTAGTAAATTACTGTTCCAGTGAACCAAATGATATCCTGGGAGCCTGAAAGATTTCATGCACCTTCAAAAATGAGCCATTGACTCTCTTCTCACCGGTAGGGTATCACACACCTGTGCACTCTGCCTCACCAGCTGAGTACTTCAGATGAAATATATTCATTCGTTCGTTCCTACATTCATTCACTCACCCACTCACCATTCACTGAGATCCAGCTCTGAGCGAGGCAATGTTCTAGGCTCTAGGAATAGAGCAGTGAAACGACAGAAAGGAAGACAAACTTTCACAAAGTTGACATTCAGGTGGGGAAAGACAAACCCTAAACAAGTGAAGAAACAAGACACATCAGAAGTGTTACCTGCAAGAAAGACAGTAAAACAAGGTGACGTGCTAGAAAGACACGGGAGAGCTACTCTGTCCTGGGCGTTCTAAAGCCTCCCAGGAGCCGACTTGTAAGCCAGTGCCTGAATGCAGAGAAGGAAACAGAAGGGACTGTCTTGGGCGTTATTGTTACAGGCACCAAAAGCTTCACACGCAAAGTCCGGGAGGAGCATCATCAAAGAACGAAAAGAAAGTCCGTGCAGCTTCAGTGAGAGTGGACAGCAAGAGGAGGGGCGCCCACTGTGGACAAGAAACTCCCAGCTCTGTCAAGTTCACTCTTAGAAAGCAAGCTGAGGAGGGAAAGGCAAGCGGGGAGAAACCATAATTTTTAAAAATTAGAAAAATAAAAAGTCTTTGGGATGCTCAGTAATGCTTGGACACAGCTTTCCTGGAGGAAGGAAATAACAAGCTGCAGGAGATCCTGGAGGAAAATTTAAATGATCACTAAGAGTTGTAAAGAAATCCTGTTCTGAACAGGACAGGGTCTCTACTAGTTAGGATTCTCCAGAAAAACAGAACCACCAGGAGATAGATGGAATATATATATAATCTACATATATGTAAATAGATATGTAGATAGATAGATAGGTGATAGATAGATAGCGAGAGATTATTGCAAGAAATTGGCTCATGTTATTATGAAGGCTTGGTGGATCTGAAATCTTCAGGGTAGGCTGGCAGGCTGGAGGCCCCAGGAAGAGTTGCAGTTTGAGTCCAAAGGCAGTCAGCTGACAGAGTTCCTTCTTGCTCAGGGGAGGTGAGTTTTGCTATATGAAGAACTTCACCTAATTGGGTAAGGCCCATCCACATTATGGAGGGCAATCTGCTTTACTCAAAGTCTACTGATTTAAATGTTATTGAAGCACACTCAAGCAACACCCTCACAGAAGCATTGAGAATAATGTTTGAACAAATATCTATGTCCTTGTAGCCCAGCCAAGTTAACACATAAAATTAACCATAACAGGTTCACAAGAAGAAATGAGAGCAAATGACTCATGTCAGGGGTATAAACCCACCTCAGCATTTCCAGGGCTGTGAGTACCCACTTCCTGTCCTCACAGACTCCACACCAGGTAAGAGACTGAGGGTCCTGAAGCCGTCCTGCCATGCCTCAAGGTCAGAACTCTAAGAAGCCTAGAGCCCCAGGCCATGCCATTCTGATGGGAATCGGACTTCAGAATCAGCCACATCTGGGCCTGAATTCAGGCTTTGTCACAGAACAGCTGTAAGAGCATGAGAAAGGTATGTATTCTAGCTGAGCCCCACATTTTTCATCTGTAAAAGGGGGCAACAATTGCAGACACCTCAGACGAGAGTTTTTGGTGATGACTAAATGAGATCACACAAACTGCCCAGTTCATAGTAAGCAGACAGTAAATGCGAGCTCTAATCGTTCACTGAAGAGTCTGTTCTCCAAAATCCATGAATCCTTGTGCACATGTATGTATACATGAGCTTTTGAGTGTGTGCACAAGTGTGTGTGTGTGTGTGTGTGTGTGTGTTCGTACATGTAGATGGCAAGAGCAGGAGAAACTTCTTCATGGGACACGCCCCATGCATCAGAGAGCAAAGTAATTCTTTTTTTTTTTTTTTTTTTTTTTTTTGCGGTACGCGGGCCTCTCACTGTTGTGGCCTCTCCCGTTGCGGAGCACAGGCTCCGGACACACAGGCTCGGCGGCCATGGCTCACGGGCCCAGCCACTTTGCGGCATGTGGGATCTTCCCAGACCGGGGCACGAACCCGCGTCCCCTGCATCGGCAGGCGGACTCTCAACCACTGCACCACCAGGGAAGCCCCCAAAGTAATTCTTATCACTCTCTACTCCTCTCTCCCTCCCACTCCTCCTCTGAATGTTCTCAAAGGCCCTTTTCTCCAAAGGTTTCAGGAAATTTGAAAGGCCCAAACTTTGTCTTTGCATCCCTGAAACTGAAGTAAAGCAGGCTAAATTGATTTTCTCAAGGGTGTCGAAGGAATTGGCTGCAGAGAGTCTTTTGAACTCATCTGTAGAGAAACTGGGGGATAAAATAGTATTTTCTAAATAATTTCAGAAAATTAGTTGCTAAATAATAATTCAATCTTGCTGTTAAACACCTACATGAATCAGGTGTTTTATAGGTAGCATAATAATAAATCCTAATAATTATGTGCCTGTATAATCAACATCTTGCTGCTAAAACACCACCAATAAACACAATGGGTTAAACCCCTACTGTTACCTGAGATGTGTGTGAAGAGGGACAGAGCCCTGGGTCTCTCCTCTTGGATCACTCACATATTGTTCAGTAATCAGTGCCTTACAAGAGAGGATGTCTTTGAGTGAGGGGAGTAAATGCACCACACAAGTTGTGTCAAGTGGGTCAGATAGCTCACACTGTACGGCACAAGTCTCATGGTCAAAAGCACCCACATGTTGCAAGGCGAATCCTGGCCAGATTTTGTCATAACTGCTTTGCTGAATGTAAGGCAGCCTATTTAGAAGCTGCTCCACTTAACAGGACAGCTTTTTAAATAGACCACCCCCATATAAAAGTGAAGGGAAGAGACAACTGGGGCCAAGAACTGAGTAGGTAGCAATTGCCTATTTGTAGAGAGCCATTGAAGAAAGTCATGGACAGCCAGCTTGCCTCTGGGCAGAAGATAACCTGGTAAGATTTTTAATAAAAATTTTTTAAAAATGGTATTCTGGGGCTTCCCTGGTGGCACAGTGGTTGAGAGTCCTCCTGCCGATGCAGGGGACGTGGGTTCGTGACCGGGACCGGGAAGATCCTACATGCCGCGGAGTGGCTGGGCCCGTGAGCCATGGCCATTGGGCCTGCCCGTCCGGAGCCTGTGCTCCGCAATGGGAGAGGTCACGGCAGTGAGAGGTCTGCGTACCACAAAAAAAAAAAAAAAAAAAAAAAAAAAAAAAAAAAAAAAAAAAAAAAAAAAAAAGGTATTCTGTTCTGCTCCAGTTCTTTAAAGAAAAAAGAAAAAAGATTGGGATCTAGGATCTGGTGGTCCTCTTACAGTATCAATAGTAGTCCTATAGCTCACAAGCACTTTGTTACAATTGCTAGGTAGGGAAAAAGCCCTGGGATGCCAAACCAGAAGTGATGCTTTGGGTTCTAAATCTCAGCTAATTCACTGGGTTTTGTGTACTTTAAATATAAAGTTTAATGGAGAATCGATATATGGACCAATGATATCAGTCTTATGACATTTTCCTATTCGTTTCCGATTCATACCCACAGCAAACCCCAAAGATAAAGGTAGGCTAAGGGTGGTGATGCTTATTTAGCCTGCCCAAAGTCTCATGACTGCTAATCAACACAATCAAACTGAAGGCCTTATTTTCAATGTCAATGCTCGTCCACTAAACTACACTGCAAATAATCATACTCTTTGAGGGCCAGAATCACATGCCAGAATCTATGTGAAATAGGTGTGTGTGCCTGTTTGTGTCTTTCTATCCTCATCCCAATATGTCAACAGCAAGCTATCATTGAGTGAGTGTTTTGTATCTAAGGCAGGTTTAGGACATTAATAATTGTGTAAATGATGGTTTAATAAGAATATTTTATGATTTTGGAAAATGTTCTTGGCATTTTTAAATCAAAAATTTACATAATGGCATATATAATGACTCCAATTTTGTAAGAAACCAAATATAGACACGTGTGGTTGTGTGTGTGTAAATAGATACACATATTCATAGAAAGCAAGCCTGGGAGGTGGATGTCAGCCTGTGAACAGTGCTTGTCTTCTAATACTGGGATTATAGTTCACTTTTAGTTCTTTTTTGTACTTTTCTACATTTTCCAAATTTTCTAAAATGAACATACTTTGCTTTTTTAGTCAGAGATAAAAGAACGTATATTATCTGTAAATTAGTAAAGTCTTTTCTTCAACTATAAAATAGCAAAGTCACCTGTTACTGAAATAATGTTTAATTCTAACAATGAACTCTTGTAGATGACTCAGGAAAGTGTACATTCCTGCAAAGCGTTGGAAATTACTTTGGCAATATATATTGTGGGAATTAAAATTGTTTATACCTTCTGAGCAATAAGCCCACTTCTGGAATTGATTTTAAACCATCCATCCTAGATGTTTGTTCCTAATGATACATACAACATTAATTATAATAGCAAAAAAATGGAATTAACCAAAATGTTTAACAATAAGGGATTGGTTGAGAAAATTATGACATCCACTCAATAAAATATTAAGCCAGTATTAAAAATAATGTTCAGACAGAAATCTTTAAGATAATGCGAAAGTTCAGGTTATGGAATAAATTTATAGAATTGCATAGATTTTAGTCCACAACTCAAGGGTGAACAAATATGTTTTCTATATTTTTTCTGTAACAATTTAACTTCCTTTTTGACATCTATTCTTCAGAGTGCTAGAAACTTAATCTCAGAATTCCTTTCTCCTAGCGGCTCCTCAATACCAACAGGGTGCTTAGGCATCTATGGAGAAATCCACCCTCCAATCTGGCCATGGTCCTCATTTCCAGCCAAAGTCATCTTACAATCTTGGGTCACCCTGATGCTTCCTGACCACAGTGCAGGATTGGACATTCCGTGACTGGTTTAGGCTTTGTTGACTGGACACATCCACAGCCATTTCTTCCCTATAATTATACCACTTCCTCACATCCCACCTGGAAAATGGAAACAAAGTTTTCCACTCTTAGATTTGACCATCTGTCTTGAGTTGTTGCCACTTTCCCTGGAGAACACACTCTGAGGCCCTCCTCTGAATCCTCTGAATGTCTCCCATGTTTCCCTCCTCCCCAGGGGAAGTGTGTGTGGGGGGGGGTGGATGGGGGTGTGTGTGTCGGTGTGTGTGTGGGTGTGTGTGGGTGTTGGTGTGTGTGTGTGTGTGTGTGTGTGCATGTGGGTGGGTGTAAGTGTGGGTGTGGGGGGGTGGGGGGTGGGGGGGTGGTTGTGGGTGTTGGTGGGTGTGGGTGTGGGTATGTTGGGCAAGTGGGATGAAGGAAAAGATCCTATCCTCCTCCAACCCTGTTCTCAGAACTCTGGTCTGTGATCTCTACACACACAAGCACATGGGCATTTCAAACCCAGAAGACAGGAAGAAACTCTTTTCTCTGCTCTTTGCTCAGTCACATATTTCTCCAGAAGCAAGGAGCCCAGAATAGTCCAGCTGTTTAGAAAGTATTAATAACCTAAAATGTTATATTTATATAATCATTAATAAGTTAAAAGGAATTAAGTTTAGGGAGAAAATCCACTAGAAGTAAACACATTAAAATGTTAGTACTGGCTATTGATTCTGGAGAATGGCCTTATGGGTGATTTGGCTTTTTAATTTATTCCCTCTAGCAAGTTTTTCTGAAAGTCTGAGACTATGAAGGGTGAGATATGGAACAGCTAGCTATTAGGGAAAGAAGGAAACAAAAAATATATATATACATGTACTACAGAAAAAAAAATAATTGAGATGTTACTGAAAACACAAAGTCATGTTTTTTAATCTTTGAAGATAGATTAGGCCAAGGTATAACATGCAGTAGACAAAAGAATGCCATTGAAATGATAACGTAAGAAAAACTTTTTAAGCATTGCTAGGCTATACGCTACACTGACTGTCTCAAAATACACATTTCACATCTCTTAAGTCTTCATTTTACACATAACATCTGGTTGCAAAACACTGCTAATTCTACCTGGTGGACTTGGAGAATTTCTGCAACGTGAGAGTCCAAAACACTTCCAGGTATTCTGATGGCTCTGGTCATTTAAAAGAGTCTTGAGAAAATGAGAAGTTTTTAATTGGGTTGAGCAGAGAATATCTCTGAAGAAGCAGATTTGAAAGTTAAATTTATACTGTGCTAGTGCCTACTAGCTTATTAACTGTTCAACCCTACGAAGTCACCAGGATCCACAGTTAATTTTTCTTTCCTTTGGCTTTGCTTATTGTGTTGTCAGTTTTATAGCATTTGTAATGTACTGTCTAATTACATGCTGGTCCAGATGAGCTTCAAAGAACTTTTCTACTTTACTGAATGTTTGGTCTCCGCCCCCATTAAAATTAGGTGTTCTGTTTCTGACTTCCGATAGGTAAGTTCCCATGAGAAGTAGTTACTTTCAGTTTGTCACTGACAAACTATGTGACTTGAGTTCGACACCTCTTCCTTCTGGGACTCAATTCTTCCTTATCTTCAAAATGCAGGTGCACATGCTCCATTCTGGAGCTTCTCTGCAGACTGTGAGCTCTTTTTTTTTTTTGTGGTACGCGGGCCTCTCACTGTTGTGGCCCCTCCCACCGCGGAGCACAGGCTCCGGACGCGCAGGCTCAGTGATGGGCCATGGCTCACGGTCCTAGACGCTCCGCGGCATGTGGGATCCTCCCGGACCAGGGCACGAACCCGTGTCCCCTGCATCGGCAGGCGGACTCTCAACCACTGCGCCACCAGGGAAGCCCAGACTGTGGGCTCTGAACATAACCGCTGCCGGTGCTTCTCAGGCTCCTGCTCTGGTCCCTCGTTTGCTTTAGACCTATTAACATCAGGTCACCCTGGGTTCATCTGGGGTTTCTCCTCTCTCTAAATTCACTCTGAAGGTGACTCCTCCAGACTCATGGCTTTCAACCTATACCATTTATATCCGGATGGCCCCCCAGGTGATGTCTCCAGCTGGGACGGCCCTCCTGAACTCCAGGCCCACACATCCACTGATGTTCCTGTGGAATATGTAATTATTGTCTCTGACATAATATGTCTAAATCCAACACCTGCTCTTCCCTTAAAAACCTGTCCCACCTACCACTCTCCACATTTCAGTTAACAGTCACTCCATTCTTCCTGTTGCACAGGACAAAAGTCTTGGGGTCGTCTTTGACTCATTTTTCTTCTCTCACACACTATTTCCAACTCCTCAGGAAATTCAGTTGACTTTACCTCCAAATTTTATCTCAACTCGTCCTCTGCTCCCACTTGGGTCCAAGCCACTGTAATTCTTTCACCCTAGTGGATGCATTAGCCTCTAAATGTCCTCCCAGCTTCCTGTTGTGCCCCCTGCAGTCCCTTCTCAGCACAGCAGACAGAATGACCCCATTAAAACGCCAGCCAGGGCTTCCCTGGTGGCGCAGTGGTTGAGAATCTGCCTGCCAATGCAGGGGACACGGGTTCGTGCCCCGGTCCGGGAAGATCCCACATGCCGCGGAGCAACTGGGCCCATGAGCCACAACTACTGAGCCTGCACATCTGGAGCCCATGCTCCGCAACAAGAGAGGCCACCACAGTGAGAGGCCCACGCACAGCAATGAAGAGTGGCCCCGCTTGCCACAACTAGAGAAAGCACTCACACACAAACGAAGACCCAACACAGCAAAAATAAATAAATTAATTAATAAACTCCTACCCCCAACATCTTCTTAAAAAAACAAAAAAAACCCACAAAAATCTCCAGGCAGCCCATTGCTCTTCTCTATTCAAAGTCCTGCAGCGGCTGCTCCCTCACTCAGGAGAAAGCCAGATTTTGCAGTGGCTCCCAAAGCCCAGAACCATCTGCTACTTCTCTCCCCCTTGCTCACTTGGCTCAGTGCTCCCTGGGCTCCTGTCCCCCAGACACGCCAAGCCACCTAAAGCTTTTGCCCTAGCTTCACCCTCTGCCTGGAGCGCTCTTGCCCCCGATCCACATGGCTCATCCCTCACTATATACAAGTCTTTGCTCAAACGTCACTCTCAATGAGACTTACTCTAAAAGACATCCATTTTTAAGTTGCAACACCAAATCAATCCTGTACACCCAACTCCCTGTCACATTGCTTTATTTTGACTCCATGACACTCATCACCTTCTAACAAAATTCTCATCATTTACCCTTTTTTTTTTTTTTTTTTTTTTTTTTTTGCGGTACGCGGGCCTCTCACTGCTGTGGCCTCTCCCGTTGCGGAGCACAGGCTCCGGACGCGCAGGCTCAGCGGCCATGGCTCACGGGCCCAGCCGCTCCGCGGCACGTGGGATCTTCCCGGACCGGGGCACGAACCCGTGTCCCCTGAATCAGCAGGCGGACTCTCAACCACGGCGCCACCAGGGAAGCCCCTTATTTTTTTAATTGTGGTAAAATACACGTAACACAAAGTTTACCATCTTAACCATGTTTAGTGTATAGTTCAGTCGTATTAAGTACATTCACATTGTTGTGCAATCTCCAGAACTCTCATCTTACAAACCCCAAACTCTCTACCCATTAAACAACAACTCTCCATCCCCAACTCCTGTCAGTCTCTAGCAACCACCATTCTACTTTCTCTCCCTGTGAATCTGATGACCCTAGGTACCTCATACAAGTTGAATCATACAATATTTGTCCTTTTGTGACTTGCTTATATCACTTAGCATCATGTCCTCAAGCTTTATCTATGTCTTAATATGTGTCAGAATTCCCTTTATTTTTAAGGCTGTGTAATATTTCATTATATGTATGTACCATAGTTTGTTTATCCATTCATCCATTAATGGATACTGGGGTTGCTTCCCCCTTTGCCTATCGTGAATAGTGCTGCTATGAACAGGGGGGTATAAATATCTGAGGCCCTGCTTTCAATTCTTTTGAATATATTATATACCCAGAAGTGGGATTGCTAAATAATACAATAATTCTATTTTTACTTTTTTGAGGAACCACCATACTGTTTTCCACAGCAGCTGCACCATTTTTACATTCCCGCCGCCAACAGCGCGCAAGGGTTCCAATTGCTCCACATTCTCACCGATACTTGTTATATTTTCAATAGTAGCTATCTTAATGGGTGTGAAGTAGTATCTCATTGTGTTTTTGATTTGCATTTCCCTAATGATTAGTGCTGTTGAGCACCTTTTCATGTGATTTTTGGCCATTTGCATATCTTCTTTGGAGAAATGTCTATTGGAGTCCTTGGCCCATTTTTTAATCTGGTTAAGTCTTTAGTTGTTGTTGTTCTTGAGCCGTAGGGGTTCTTTATATATTCTAGATATTAACCCTTTGTCAGAGAGATGATTTGCAAAAATTTTCTCCCATTCCATAGGTTGCCTTTTCATTCTGTTGATTTTGTCCTTTGATGTGCAGAAGTCAGTTATTTATTTCTTTCTTTTACTTACTGTTTTTTTGTCTGTCTCCCCCTCTGATATACGAGCTCCACAAGGTCAAGGCCATGTCTATTTTGTCCGCAGCTGTATCCCCAGTGCTGAGAACAGAACTTGGCACTTCGCGGGATCTCAGCAAATATTTGTGGAATAAACGAACGAGGCAATGGACAAATCAGAGATGTGGCTCGGGCTTTTTGCAGTTCCTAAAACCTGCAGGCTTTGAAAAAAAAAATCTGAAGCATAATTAATACTTATCAAAAAGAAAAATGCTCTAAAAGAATAACTTCCCCATAGATTTCCTGAATGAAGGGATTTTTTTTAAAGTTCTTGTCTCATAGGAAGCCAGTTTCCCAGGCTACCTGGGAGCATGTCCGCCTTCTCCTTTGGAATCCATTAAAGTGACAGCTCTGGATGTGTATGAGCACAGACCTGCTCCACTGCCCACACCCCACCATTGGCTCTCCCCGCCCCACCCCTTCTTGCCTGGACTCTCCCCGCTTCCTCTTCCCTTTCCTGCGCCGCTCCCTGTGGCCCTCTCTCACACTGCAGGGCCCTGGCCGGGCCCCATATCTGCTTTGTGTCCAAGGTCCCAGCCTGTTCTGTCAGGGATTACTTTGCCTCCATTGTTCCACTGAGGACCACACACAGGGGCAGCTCAGGTACCCTTCACTCTAAGGACGCCTGTGGGAATCTGGGAGAAAAGCATGAAAAGGGGCAATGATTGAACAGTACTTATGAGGGGGTTCTTCATGTCAACCCCGATTAATGATAACGGTAATTTAGAATCTGCTTGTGCTTTCCATTGTTAGGCTTTGCCAAGATATTTCTAAGTGATATTTCAAAGGGTTCTGGGTCTGGCTGATGCTGCGGACCTACTTTTCCCTGCAGGGGCGCCAGCGGAGCAGGGTGGCCATGCCCGACACAGTGCATCCAGTCGTGAACACGGGTCCTGTCTGGTCAGGTGAGTCTTCATTCATATCCACCAGTTTCCACCCACCCCAGTGCAGCCGTTAGAGACTGGAAACCTCAGTTATTTCCATTATAAAGACACATATATGTGTATGTAGAACTGATTCACTTTGTTGTAAAGCAGAAACTAACACACCATTGTAAAACAGTTATACGCCAATAAAGATGTTAAAAAAAAAAAAAAAAAGACAAGTTGTTGAGATCCTCTCTTCTCTTTACTCCCTTTTCTCCAGAACAAAGGACTTTAGCAAGCTTTGTTACCAGGAGGAGGGGTAAAACAAAGTGGGTAAGTCGAGGTTCAGATCCTGAGCCAGCTGCTTTCTAAGCCTTAGGACTTTCAGCAAACCTCTCAATCTCTCCAGGATTCATTCCTTTCATCGAAAAACTGGTGATGATTGTAGAATCTACCTCGTAATCTGTTATGAGAAATAAATGAGATACCACATGTAAAACCCTAAGAACCGTGTCTGACACCAGGCAAGCGCTTGACAAATGTTAGTTATTACTATCATTGCACAATTAGTGAGGGTCAAGGGTCTCCTCCTTTAGCACAGCGTTTCTCAACCTCAGCTCTATTAACATTTGGGGCCTGATAATTCAGGGTTGTGGGGGGCTGTCTGTGCCTTGAAGATGTTCAGCTGCATCCCTGATCTCTACTTACTAGATGCGGGTACCGATCACCTCTCCTTCCCCCCTCCGCAGCCTACCCTCCCCAGCTTTGACAATCAAAAACATGCCTCCAGGCATTATTAAATGTCTTTGAAAAGGAAGAGGGGGAGGGAGGGTAACTTCCCCTGGTTGAGAACCACTGCTTTAGAATAAGCAGCAAAAATTATATAAATGCGGGTATCGGTGACTATGTCCCAATAGGGGAGGCAGTTTTCCTTAAACTGGGAATTTCAATCCTCCCAGAGGGGCTTTGAAGACTTATAAGGTCACGGAAAATAATCCCAACACACTTCTTATCCTTACGGTCTTGGTTGGCCACTGTTAACACCTCCATCCAGCCTTAATCCCTGCCCTCCACAGGGTGGCCCATTCCTTAGCTTCCATCTGCCTCAACTCCCACTACAGGAGGCGTGGTGCCTGTGCCTCCCTGCACGAAGCCCTGCGCATACTAGGGGCTTAAGGAAAAATTATTGAATGAAAGCAAGAGGTAAGGCCAAGTGCGTTAGCTCAGTTTCTTTTCTTTTTCCATTTTCTGTTTGATTTTTGGCTCATAGAAAAACATCATCCTTCCCAAAAGCAGCAAATTCCACACCAAACAGAATCTGAGTGGCGGAACAGGAAAACAGGAGGCAACAAAAAGCCCCAGGAATAAAAGAAAAACAGAAATTGACAAAGAAGCGACCATGGGGTGTCCTCTGATCACTCCCCGACCCCCGCTCCTCTGGGGAAAATTTTACTCTCTTTTTAGCTGTTAATGCAGTCCTTTCCCTATTTTAGGGATCTAATGAGGAAAGGAATGTGAGGAGGGAGAGGGATCTTTTCTAGAGGCCTAGAGATCAAGGCAGTTTTCTCTCCCCCCTCCCCATGCTGGCTGCCCCAAGAAAAAGGTAAAGTATGGGGATCACTTTGACAGAGTCAGACAGTCTCCTCTTGAGGAAAATGAGAGCTCAGAGCAGGACTCAAAGGAGAACTCAACATGGAAATAATACCACAAAATAATACCACCCAGCCCCGAAGCCGAGACGGGAGAGAATGGGAAGGGAACACAGGGAAGCCAGGGAACCACCTGAAGATGGTGCATGAAGGAGAAAGTCAGGATGGACCCTGAGGTTCTACTTGCTGAGAGTCAATCATCTTGGTTCTCTTTTCTCTTGGCCATAATGTGGGCTCAGATCAGGTCATCCGAATTGTGGGCACTTGATAGTAGATCCTTTGTTGGGAGAAAGCCCCAGATGGAGATACTTTACTGGATTTTAATGGAGATCCCCCCAATTCAGTTCCCAAAGAGAAGAAAGAGACAAGTCCTCCACACTCAAATCTCCCCAGTATAACAAAGAAAGACAGGGACAGAAAACGCTAATTCTGGAGGGGAAATGGGGCCATGTTGAAAGCTAGGTGAACTGAGATCCTGGCTCTTTGCTGAAATTCCCTTGTTCTTTCTTACAGCATCCTGATTCTGCTGATTTTCTGAGACAAAGGTGTTCTTTTGCTCTCATCCTCCAGAAATTCCATGTCACCCATCCCTTTCCCTGTGCTCTCACAGAGAAAGCTTTCAGACAGGACTTGGCCCTGAACCTCTTAGATTAGGAGATTCCCTTGAAGAGCTCTTAGATAGTGGATTTTGCTGATGGCTGCCTTGAACCCATGGGCAGAATGTTGTAGATAGTTGTCTTGGCATTGTTGGGGATCTATTCTTTGTAGTAGCTGCTGCTCTTGTTCAGTAGCTTGAGCATCTGTTTATCTACTTCCTTCATAGACGTCTGCCCCCAGAAAATGATGGCAATGGGTCGCATGCTGCCATCTTGCACTAGCATTGAGGGTTTGCTGGGTGAGCTTTGGTTAAGTCAGAACTCAATATTAGCAGTTGGCTAGGCTGGTGGATGAGGCAAAACCTGGTATAAAGAAGTGAGATGGGGGCTTCCCTGGTGGCGCAGTGGTTGAGAATCCGCCTGCCGATGCAGGAGACACGGGTTCATGCCCTGGTCCGGGAAGATCCCACATGCCGCGGAGCAACTAAGCCCGTGAGCCATGGCTGCTAGGCCTGTGCGTCCGGAGCCTGTGCTCCGCAACGGGAGAGGCCACAACAGTGAGAGGCCCGCATACAGCAAAAAAAAAAAAAAAAAAAAAAAAAAGTGAGATGAGAAACAGGGACCAAGCAGATCACCTGCTGTAGAAGTTAGTATTGAACTGCCCAGGGAAATGGAAACAGGCAGACCAAGATGTGGTGGCTCAGGTGTCTTAGTTTGAGCTGCTGTAACAGAAATGCCATAGATTGGGTGGCTTAGGCAATGAACATTTATCTCTGACAGTTCTGACAGTTCTGGAGGCTGAGAAGTCCAAGATCAATGTGATGTGCTGGCCAATTCAGTTTCTGGTGAAAGCCCCCTTCCTGGTTTGCAGATAGATGCCTTCTTGCTGTATCCTCACATCGAAGAGGGAGAGGGAGAAGGAGAGAGGGAGATAGAAGGAGGGAGAAGAAGGGTGGGAGAGAGAGGGAAGGGGAGATGAAGAAAACTCTTATTTCTCTTCTTATAAGAGCACTATCATAAAGTCTCCACCCTCGTGACCTAAGAACTTCCCAAAAGCCCCATCTCCAAATACCATCACATTAGGGATTAGGTCTTCAACATATGGATTTAAGGGGAATGCAAACACGCAGTCCATAACTCTCAGGTCACAACTTGAAGTTTCAAGAGCAAATGAGAGCACTCCATTATTGACGGTCTCCATCAACCAGTGGACAGAGAAGTTGGTGTTTGGCCAAGGTGTCTGGGACTTTGGGTGAGGGTACCGTGAGGTGGTCAGGTCCCAGGAGAGGTCTTGCAACTGAGCAGGGTGCCCATGCCAGAGCCCATGTCCCCCACCCAGAGTCAGTGGGAAACCCCGAAGCCTGTAACACCTCTATATACCTGGGATACCTTCTCATGATGGAGTCTCTCATCCCTGCTTCCTCCTATCTGTCCTGGCCTGCTCCAGACTGACTAAAGACAAAGTTGTTTGGCCTGAAGATCCAACCAAAAGGACTTGAGCAAATGTATTTCATAGTCCTTGGTTTATAATCGCTCTATAGATGGCATGAGGAGCAAGTCAACTACCTGTAGCTTCATGGCAACACGTGGAGCTCTGGTCTAGCTAGAGATCAGGGCTCCACTGTAAGTGGTAGGGGCTCATCGCTGGACACCAACCAGATCTCGGCACCACGTGACTGCCACACAGGACAGTTGGGATAAGCAAGGCTTCCCTCAAGGGTAGAATTTATTTTTATTTTTTACTCACCTCAAAGGATGTGGAGAATGAGAGAATCGTACATTTTTTTTCTGCTTATCACATACTTTAAGAATGGCACGGGACCCAGGAAGCTGCAGCCGCTATACCTGAGTCCAGGGATTCTGCGACCGCCATCTCTTTACATTTATTTTCTTAATTGTTTTTGCCCATTTTAAGTTAGGAGCTTCTGAAAGGCAAAAGAGAATGTCTTCTCCATTCTATTAGCTGTCACTGTACCTAGAAGTGTGTTCAAGGCTGACCAACGATTCAATAATCATTGACTATATAAAAGAAAAAACCTTTGCAGACTGTCAACTTAACAGATGTCTCTCGTGCTTTTCATTTCTCAAACATGACACGTGGTGGATTTGGCTTGAAAGAAGGAGAAATTTCAATGGTATCAGGACAGCAATTTTTCAGGGCTCCATTATTTTCTCATGCTCACTTTTCTTGTTATCAGAACTGAAGAAGCACCAGCTACACATACATCAAGATAAGAGCTGTGCTTCCATTAATAAAAGGGGAGGCTTCACTGGGAATCAAGGAGTTTTTTGCATTACAAATGGTAAAAGGGAATTTGTTTCAGGGCCTTATCTGGCTTCTGATCATCAGGACAGGCTTACAGAAGGAGAAAAGTTGGTGTTTCTTTTAAAGACAAAAATTGCTTTTTTATTGCATCAAATATGTGTTGCAGCTGCTTAGACACACTGCTCTGAGAGGTAAATAGGAGGAGCCTGTTCAACCTAGATATACAAAACAGGCAGTATACTGATTGTTTTTAAAAAGAAAAGAACTGTACTTAGTGCAACCAGTTGGTGAGAGTCAAGAGGACTTTCAAAATCCACATCTGATTGCCTGAAGGAACAGCATCCTACAATAACCAGAGGTTAACACAGTTAATAAGTCAGTGTCCATTCTCATTAAGAGAAACAGAACAGGAAAACAGAGAGAACCACATTCCTCTTTTCCAAAGTGGGACCAAGACTCCAAGAGAGAACAAAGTTCACCTAGATTGCCAATGCCAAAACCAGCAGTCATTTGAGGCATCTGATAGATGCACAACTTTTATTAACTTATTATGTCTGTGTAGATACCTCCCTCTGGCTCCCTCTGAGCTCAGACTCATGGACTTTGCTCCAGTCTACAGACCACCCAGAACTACGATGACATCTGACTGCTGCCCTGTCTCAAGGAAGTACTTCAAGGGAGAAGACTATTCCTTTTCTACCTTATGATTCTCAACAGAGTGTTTTGCAGATACTAACAAACTTTTCCTGAGCAAATGAATGAAAGAATGAATGAATGAATGGGTTTCTATCAGTATTCCAGAGCGTGATTATCATCACTAGAAGTTGTTCTCTTGGTGTTCATGAGAGAAAAATATTTGAATCCCCAGAGCAGCTTCAATTCCCAGGCTGATGTCCATAGTGAAATATACTATACTCCAAGGGTGCCCTTCACATGTTCAGTGTCTGACCAGCCTTGATCAGGCCATCTTTTCCTTTCAATCCCTATCCACCTTATTTTTATAAACTTCAACAATCTCTTTGCTTCTGCCTCTCTTCCATTCCCACACTCAACTATCTCCTTTCTTCAGTCACCTTTTTGTGTTTCCATAACATTTCCCCTGTATCCTTTTATTCATTGTAACTCTTTCTACTGCAAGTAAGTAAACCCAATCCAAATCCAGAGCTAGAGCTATCTTCAGGCTTGGGGTCCAGATGATTACCGTGGGGCTTGGTTTCTCTCTCCATCTTTTAACTGTGCATCCGGATGTGTTGTCCATATTCTCTGATAGGCTCTCCCCTTGAGGCTGTAAACTATCTGTAGCAGCTCCAATTTATATTCTTCGAGATTCAAGTCTAGCATCAAAGAAAGTGTCCTCTCCCTCAGTAGCTCCACTATGAATCCCAGATTTGAGCCCCCCTCACTCTGACTTAGCTATGTGTGTACACATGTACCAGGCACTGTGCCCAGGGAGTAGAATACACTGTTAGCACTGCACCGAGTCTCACATTCCCATGCTGGGGTTCAGTGCAATCAACTAAACTCTAAGCATGTGAGTTAAACGTTGAACAAGGACAGTTTCTCCAAAACAAACCCAGGGCATTCTCGCCTCAAGAAGTAGGTATGAATGTCAGGTGGAAAAAACAACCAACACCCACTACCATCTTCAACTTGCTCTCTGGTTCTCTTATGTTTTCTTGCGTTATTGGCACCCACAGGATTCCATACTCTCCCTCTCTTTCTCGTCCCTTCTCTATTGATATATCAATCCCTATCAAGCACACAGTAGTTCCATTTTTGTCCCTGGCTGCCCTCTACCTCTTCAGCAACGTTTCTTTTTCTGCCTTCCTTCCCCAGTTTTCGCCTGGATTTTAACTCACCAGCATCATCTTCAAGAATTAGAATACCTACTGGTAGGAAGCCTTGTACCAGAACTGTAACATCTGCTAGAACTATTTGCTTTCTCTTGTGACCACAGAATCTCCCTCATTTTTCATCAGCTTTTTCCTTCTGTTTCTATAACCCCATCAAAACCAAATATACCCAGGCTTCCCCATCCATCTTAGAAAACAAGACAAAACTACTTTCACCCAGCCTTGGCAGTGTGCCTGTCCCCACCCTTCCCCTTCCTGTTCTCTGTCTCCTCCCCCCAGCTCAACCCCCCCAGGCTTAAGCTCTCTCAACCTGTCTCTGCTTTCTTTCACCAAACTCATTTCTTACATCTCTGAAGTTCTGTTTCGGGGGCTGTCTCCCTTCACCACCCTCCCCCAAATTTCCTCATAGTCAAAATATTTGAGTCCTCTCTCTCCCTCACCTTCCACATCTAAACTGCCCTTGACACCTTTCAAATAGACCCTGCAAGAGTCCCTGAGCTCCATCCCCTCCTCTCTATTTCTTCTACCGTATCATGATCTCGTTCTCATAGCTCACCTGTCTCCCTTGTTCCGGCCTCTCCATCCTTCAATCTGTCCTTCCCTCTGATGTTCAGAGTTAATTTGGGAAATACCCCCCTTCTTGTAACAGCTTGTCACGGTGAGCGACAGGACGAAATGCATGTGCTCTGGCTTTGAATTCAAGACCACTCGTCAACGTGCCCTCCTCTGCTGTCTAATCCTAGAGACACTCTGCACGCCTGCTGCAGCTCTCGGCATGTGCCACATTGCTCCTTCCACTGGAACAATATTCTCAGCCTCCCTTCCGCCTCCTCTGTAACTGGAAAAGCCCTGTTCTTTCTTCAAGGTTGGACACTAGCTTTGGCCCCTCCCCTGCAGGACCCTCTCCCCACCTTCCTGACTGTCCTCCTCTAAATTATCACTTTGATTTATCACTGTTGGTCATTGTCGTCAAGGGCCAGACCAGGAACACCATGAGGGCTGCCTCTGTGAGTCACTCGCCTCAGTCTCTTAGGCCTAGCACCATGGCTGGCACACACTGCCAGTGAGATCTTCACCATCTCTCCATTCCCGAAGCTTCATCTGCTCTGCGTCTCTTTCATTCCCAAAACCATTGCCTCCATAGTTCTATTCTGTCCCCTGTAACCAACCCAGCTAGGAGGGAGAAGCCACAGAGGCCTCCGAGCTTCTTCCTGGAAACTCAATCCTGCTGCCAACTGGTCTCACCCCTTCTTCACATCAGGCTCTGCTCCCTCCATCTACACACAGTTTCATTCATCGAACAAGTGCATATTGTTTGTTTGACATTTTTTATTTAATAAATATCACTTGTCCCTGGAGTCATGCTATTAAATGGAGCCATGCATCGTGCCCTCGTGGTCCCCCCATCATGTCCCCTTGTGACAGGAAATCACCAGTTAAGTCACTTTTCACTGTTCTCATCACCATGTGGGTTTTTTTTTTTTTTTTTTGCAACAATCTCTCCAAAATCTATTTCTCCCGCTCCATGTGCATAGCTAAGTATGTGATTTATTCTTTGACCGTGAACCATATGTAAACTAAGGCTATAGGGTGACTTTGTCTTTGACCTACCAAACCAGGACCCTAGGACACTGAACAAAGGAGCTATTAATAGTTTCCTCCGGGCAACAAGTATAAACTGGGACCTTCCCTGGCCAATCAGCCCATCTGGCCTCCCGAATAATTTTGGCTTTATTTCTCAAATTTCCCCCCCACCAGGATCCCCTGTTTTAACTGCCTCCCCCATTATCTGAGGTGGCCAGCGCCATCATGTCCCTACTCTTCATTGCAGCCTCAACGCTTTTCAGTCATTTCCCACTGCTTTTAGCATCAAATTCATGTCCTCCCTCCACTGCAGTTTGCTGCAAGTCTACCTGATCCTAATTCTTTATTCCATCTGCTGTCAAGCAGACACCGGTGACTCTGTTCTTTTTTTACATCTCTTCTTCCATCACATCCTCACCAGCAGGAATCACTTCCCCTTCAGAGTTTCAATGGACTTTTCTCCTCCTAATTAAAACTCAATCTGAAGTTCACCTTTACGAGGAATTTTGCCATGACTGTGAAGAATCAGGGGAGAAAATATTCCCATCCAAAGCCAAACATTAACCCCTCACATTTACTTGCCTTCTGCATTATTTACAAGAAAGAAACACAGAGAAAATAAAGGGGGGTGGAAATTACCGTGTTTATCCACATAATCTCTTTAACATTTTATCTTATCTTTATCTTAAGGCACATAAGAGTAATGCCTTCGATTTCAAACGCTAGCACTTGTGTATCTTGACAGTAGCAGTATCAAAGATGTTGATGTTTTCTCAAATAAGTAACACACATTTCGGGGCAGCTTCTGCATCTTTCAAAATAAAGTTGCCCAGAATGGTACCCAGGGGCTCAGAGCTACCAGAAAATGTTGATAGCTTTTCTGTCCTCGGTGGCATTTTTTTAATTTAACAGATGTTTTTAAAAGTCCGAGCCTTTGGGGAGATAGGTGCCCATTCCAACGTGTGCCAGCCCACGCCTCACCTTCCAACGGAAGCTGCCCTCTCTTCTGGTCAACGTGAAGGGAAAGTGCTGAGGAAGGAACGACCTCTCCCTTTCCCTGGGGCGTCCTGGGATGGAGTGTGAGAAAGACTGCTCATTGTACTTTGGCAAGACAAGCGCACGGATGTGAGGTAGGCTCAACTCAATTATCACATTTGGTTTAATCAGCTTTGTGAGGCTTTCAGTCTCATCAGAGAGGCAGAAAATGCCCACCATCATTCTCAGCAACTGCAGAGAGGGAGAACAATCCCTTCCTTTCTCAGAAGAGCCTGCAGCCCTGCCAGCACGCTGGATCCCTGGAGTTCGGGCCCACCCTGAGCTCCACACTGGGGAGGCCTGCCAAGCCCGAGAGGAAGGAGACGGCAGTTTGGGTCATTACAAAGACTTGCCAAAAAGGGCTCAGAAAATGAACAATTAATTTCGGCTGTCAAAACAGATATTAGAGGAGCCTAGTTAGATTTCAAGCATTTTTTTCTCTACCAGCAAATCCAAGGCTTTGTCGGTGATAAGAGATGGAGCAGATTCTGGGAATGTTTGTGAGACAATATTACATAGTGGTTAAGACTGCTGTGGGCTGTGGAATCAAATTGCCTGGTGTGGATCCCAGCTTTGATTTTTTTTTTTTTTTCTGGCTGTCTCCACAGGCATTTTATTTAACCTCTCTGAGCCTCGGTTTTCTTATCTGTAAATTGGGGATGGTACAAGTAGAGAGGAATAAATGGGGGGAGGGGCAGCTTGCAGGGGAAAGCACTTAGCATCCTGTAAGCAGTCAATAAATGGTTGCTGGTTTGTTTTTTTTTTTACCATTATTGGTGGTGCAGATATTATCACACAAAAACTCCTGCTTCCCTTGGAAGTTAATGGGTTGTATTTGTTTGTTCCCTCCCCCTGAAAGATTCGAACTTTGCCCAAATTTTAGAAAAATTTCTGAAGATCCGTTCCTTTGGGGAACGCTCACTGGTAAGCAACGATTTATTGACTCATTAAAAATGTTCCCGGCGAATGTAAAACCTCAAAGAAAAGAGAAATACTTTTTGTTGTTGTTCTCCCCCGGTGAGGCTGTAGTGTCGATGACACATACATAAGTAAAATGGAATTTGAAAAGCAAGAGGCAGAGCATTTTGAAAAATTTAAAGTTTCTTATAAATCTTTATGAAAATGCATCTGTGTCAACACAATAAAAATAATATACCGGCCTACTGGTTTTCATCTTCTAGCTCCGGGGAAGCACTAGCTCATTAACCCTTCCACTGCTGCTCACAGGATGGGAAACACAACTGCTACTGCTCTTTAGGAACCGTAAGTGACCACTCAGTCCTCATCTTCTGTAACATGAGATTTCTCCCCTCATAGGGTCACAATTTTCCAGATAATTGAAGAAAGCAATATCTGACAGTACATTGTTCAATAACAGTAAACAATATCAATGATAAATCATCTTTATAATTGAGAAAATAGGCAATTTTTCTGGTTTGTTTAAAAAAAAAAAAAAAGCCTGGACATAGAGAATAGACCTGTGATTGCCAAGGGGGAGGGAGGTGGGAGAGGGTTGGATTGGGACTTTGGGGTTAGCAGATGCAAACTGGTATATATATTGATAGAATGGATAGACGACAAGGTCCTACTGTATAGCACAAGGGACTATATTCAATATCCTGTGATAAGCCATAATGGAAAAGAATATGGAAAGAATGTGTATATGTATATGTATAACTGAGTCACTTTGCAGTAAATTAATACATTATAATTCAACTATACTTCAATAAAAATTTTTCTAAAAAAAAGCTAACCCTACATTTCTGGCTCCTCTTTCTTCCCATTGATAAATCCCATACTAAGGAGAATTTATGCTAACACTCTTCTTAAAAACCAGTATCTTCCCAATATCCATGTCCTCCCTTCTTCCATGATTACAGAACCTGTTTTATTTCCAGCAATTATGTGCCCAGGTAAAAGACTACATTTCCCACCCTCCCTTGTAGCCAGGTGAAGTCACATGGCTAAGTTCTAGTCAATGAGATGCGAGTAAAAGTGTTATGTGAAACTTCAGAAAGGCTCCATAATGGTACCTGACACTGTTAGGATAATTGAGCTGAGCCTTTTTGCCTTTCTTCCTCTTTCTTGCTTACTAGACCATGGATGCGATGACTGGAGCTCCACCAGCTTGAAGTATGTGGTAAATTTGAGGATGGAAGCCACATTTAAATGATGAAGAAATTCCCCGATGACTCAGAAATCATGGTAGCGATGGTGAAATGTCAAATTCCAATTGCTGTGGGTTTTTTCAAAAAAGAAATAAACTATCTGGTTTGAGACACTCTAACTTGGGGCTTTCTCTTTAAGCAGATAAACTTGATCCTAATGGACCCACCTATTTTTTAAACCTTTTTTGACCCCAGGATGATTCTCTGCATTGACTCATTTGAATGTCTGTCCTCAGAGTTTGTTCTACCCAAGATAACATAGCAAGGTTTATTATAATGCTCACCCCATAATTTTTTTTCACACCTTTTCCACAAATGACTTTATTTTTTCTTTTAACATCTTTATTGGAGTATAATTGCTTCACAATGGTGTGTTAGTTTCTGTTTTATAACAAAGTGAATCAGCTATACATATACATTTATCCCCATTTCTCCTCCCTCTTGCGTCTCCCTCCCTCCCACCCTCCCTATCCCACCTCTCCAGGTGGTCACAAAGCAGGGAGCAGATCTCCCTGTGCTATGTGGCTGCTTCCCACTAGCTATCTATTTTACATTTGGTAATGTATATATGTCCATGCCACTCTCTCACTTCTTCCCAGCTTCCCCTTCCCCCTACCCGTGTCCTCAAGTCCATTCTCTACATCTGCGTGTTTATTCCTGTCCTGCCCCTAGGTTCTTCAGAACAATTTTTTTTTTCGATCTCATATATATGTGTTGGCATACGGTATTTGTTTTTCTCTTTCTGACTTACTTCACTCTGTATGACAGTCTCTAGGTCCATCCACCTCACAGCAAATAACTCAAGTTGTATTTCTTTTTATGGCTGAGTAATATTCCCTTGTATATACGTGCCACATCTTCTTTATCCATTCATCGGTCCGTGGACACTTAGGTTGCTTCCATGTCCTGACTATATAGTGCTTCAATGAACATTGCAGTACATGACTCTTTTTGAATTATGGATTTCTCAGGGTATAGGCCCAGTAGCGTAATTGCTGGGTCATACGGTAGTTCTATTTTTAGTTTTTTAAGGGACCTCCATACTGTTCTCCATAGTGGCTGCATCAATTTACATTCCCACCAACAGTGCAAGAGGGTTCCCTTTTCTCCACACCGTCTCCAGCATTTATTGTTTGTAGATTTTTTTTTAATGTTGACAGATTTTTCTTTTTTTCTTTAATTTTTAAAAATTGATTTATTTTTGGCTATGTTGGCACACGGGCTTTCTCTAGTTGCAGTGAGTGGGGGAGTGGCTAGTCTTCGTTGCGGTGCATGGGCTTCTCATTGCAGTGGCTTCTCTTGTTGCAGAGCACGGGGTCTAGGCACACGGGCTTCAGTAGTTGTGGCATGCGGGCTCTAGAGAGCAGGCTCAGTAGTTGTAGCGCACAGGCTTAACTGCTCCGCGGCATGTGGGATCTTCCCTGACCAGGGCTCCAATCTGTGTCCCCAGCATTGGCAGGCGGATTCTTAACAACTGTGCCACCACGGAAGCCCTGTTTGTAGAGTTTTTGATGATGGCCATTGTGACCGATGTGAGGTGATATCTCATTGTAGTTTTGATTTGCATTTCTCTAATGATTAGTGATGTTGAACATCCTTTCATGTGTTTGTTGGCAATCTGTATATCTTCTTTGGAGAAACGTCTATTTAGGTCTTCTGCCCATTTTTGGATTGGGTTGTTTGTTTTTTTAATATTAAACTGCATGAGCTGTTTGTATATTTTGGAGATTAATCGTTAGTCAGTTGCTTCATTTGCAAATATTTTCTCCCATACTGAGGGTTGTCTTTCCGTCTTGTTTATGGTTTCCTGTGCTGTGCAAAAGCTTTTAAGTTTCATTAGGTCCCATTTGTTTATTTTTGTTTTTATTTCCATTTCTCTAGGAGGTGGGTCAAAAAGGATCTTGCTGTGATTTATGTCATAGAGTGTTCTGCCTATGTTTTCCTCTAAGAGTTTGATAGTGTCTGGCCTTACATTTAGATCTTTAATCCATTTTGAGTTTATTTTTGTGTGTGGTGTTAGGGAGTGTTCTAATTTCATTCTTTTACATGTAGCTGTCCAGTTTTCCCAGCACCACTTATTGAAGAGGCTGTCTTTTCTCCATTGTATATTCTGCCTCCTTTATCAAAAATAAGGTAACCATATGTGCATGGGTTTATCTCTGGGCTTTCTGCCCTGTTCCATTGATCTATAGTTCTGTTTTTGTGCCAGTACCTTACTGTCTTGATTACTGTAGCTCTAGTTTGAAGTCTGGGAGCCTGATTCCTCCAGCTCTGTTTTTCTTTCTCAAGATTGCTTTGGCTATTCGGGGTCTTTTGTGTTTCCATACAAATTGTGAAATTTTTCATTCTAGTTCTGTGAAAAATGCCATTGGTAGTTTGATAGGGATTGCATTGAATCTGTAGATTGCTTTGGATAGTATAGTCATTTTCACAATGTTGATTCTTCCAGTCAAGAACATGGTACATCTCTCCATCTGTTTGTCTCATCTTTAATTTCTTTCATCAGTGTCTTACAGTTTTCTGTATACAGGTCTTTTGTCTCCTTAGGTAGGTTTATTCCTAGGTATTTTATTCTTTTTGTTGTAATGGTAAATGGGAGTGTTTCCTTAATTTCTCTTTCAGATTTTTCATCATTAGTGTATAGGAATGGAAGAGATTTCTGGGCATTAATTTTGTATCCTGCTACTCTACCAAATTCATTGATTAGCTCTAGTAGTTTTCTGGTAGCATCTTTAGGATTCTCTATGCATAATATCATGTCATCTGCAAACAGTGACAGTTTCACCCCATAAGTTTTAAGATAGCTTATTGAAATGTAGGCTCCACATGAATTTGCTCAGCAGGGTTAATATGATGTGTATCAAAACTTTGATTCTCCAAAGGCATAGTTCATTTTCGGTAAAGAAAAAAATAATTTTGTAACCACAAGCTGCACAATAACGAGGCAATCCACCTCACCAATGTAAGGGATTAACAATCAGAGTGGATGGCTCACTAAAAACTTGAGGGAATGCCACTTTCGTAGGAAGGAAATCTGCTTCCTCCACATTAGCATGTTGTTCAATTCTCTAATGATGCTTACCACATTGTGCCCCAATGATTACAGCAAGTCTTCTCTTTTGCAGAGACTTTCCTATTAAGTCATTCCTAATGCCAAGCACAGCACCTGGCATATGATAGATGCCAAAAAAGTATTCACAACTCTTTCATGAATAAATGAGATCTCTTAGAGAGGACTAGCTCATTTGAACTATCATTTCTTTCAGCAGTCAAACATTAATGCAGCTTTTAAAAATCTATCCAAAAACAATATAATAATAATGGTGATAATCAATAACAATTACTGAGTACTTTACACATACTAGGTCATTTGTTAAACTTGAAAAACCCCTGTGAGAGACATAAACATATGTGTGTGCATATTTCTATGTTACACTTCTGTCCTTGGTCCACGTTTTCAGATCACACATACTCTCAAGAGAAGCCATGTCATTTGGTGCCAAGATCACGGAAAGCCCCTCCTCTCCACACCCACACCCACCTGAACTGACTCCTGAACATCTTGTTGAGCATAATTTTTGGAAGAAATATTTGTTCTCTAATCTACCTTTGGAGCAAAAGAACACATGAAGTTATTGGGCACTCAAGGCTTGGCCCATGAATGAAACTCATCTGTTAATATTCATAGAAGTTGACCATTTTTCCCATCTGTAGAATAAAGATCAAAGTATTAAATAATGAACAAAGCAGAATGTTTGAGATGTGGGGCAAAAAGATGCCATTTGAATGCAGATGCATTATTTACAGAACTTCACAAAACCCCACTGGAAACATCCAAGTAGTGGAATACTGTTTTTGGTTTTGTTTTTTATTATAAAAAGTGTCACAATTATCACTGACACTATAATTTCTTGGAGAACCTGGTCTTTTCATCCATTCAATTAAAGGTCTTTGGTCCAGAGGCTAAGGAGATTTCAGCTCTTAACAATGGTTAGCCTGACTAGTTCTTACCTCTATCCACTGACCACTGACCAAGAGCCCAGGTTAGCATTGCATTTCAATCAAAATTTGTCTTGGCACCTACAACTAACTTGAGTTTTTACTTATTTCCCATCAGTGATAAATGACACTAAATGATAGTCTCATGGCACATACATGACATTGCATAAAATAAACTGATTTATAGCAGTGCTTGCCAGCATTTTGGGGCCCAGAGCATACACTGAAAGTGGTAATGTTTCTGAAACACTCTGGGACAAACAGAAGAGTCTGCTCTTGGATAGAAGTGATCTTCTGTAGGCTTTGATTGCCCCAGACCCAATATCTCAGCACACGTTTGACCCTTTCCGGGCCCATTGGTTACAGAGCTCAGAGTTATAACACTATTGCTTTATATTATATATAGTACATGGAATATATAGAGATATAGAATACATCTGCATCCATATAATAATAAGCTTTTTTATTCATCTATAAGTATCTATGTCTTATACACGTACAGCCTAATAAGAGCACCTACAGTAAGAAAGTTAAGGTTGAGATGGGATCTTCCACCTATGCCGTTTCCCTTATCATCACTTTCCCACAGGAGGAGGAGTTCCTCATCTGATGGGTCAAAGTCAATCATTTGTCTTCCTGGACAACACTCTCCATATGCACTCATTCTCTTCTTTCAGTTTAACCTTCTTTGTTTCTGCAATTAAGTAGAGAAGTCAGATTGGTGTGCATTTTCAGCTCTGGAGGAAAGGAGCAAAAGACGTTAGTCTTCCAAGCCTCAGCCTGGTTCTCCAGTCAAGCATTTACTAGAGAGCCTGCACTTTTCAACCATCGCTTTAGGGACATTTGGTTTCCCTGTGGTTAACTGTACTGTATGTGAAGAGCTCTCAGTGCTAGGAAACCTTCAGGGAAGAGGAGGCATAAGTGATATGATTGGGTCTATGCCATAATACCATAGTATTACAAGGCTACTTGTTGCCTAACCAAAAACAACCATATACTATATTGAGTAGGACTGCATTTCCTAGTCTCCCTGGAAGCAAGCTGTAAGTATGTTCTGGCCAATGAAAATTAAAGAGAAATGTTGTTTGGGATATCTGGGAAGGCTGCTTAAATGGAGCTGAGCCAGCTGGGGAAAGCCCTGTTTTTCCCTTCTGGCTTTCTTCTTTCTTTTGGCCTACAGCTGGGGTGTAATGGCTGGACTCCAGCTGCCATCTTGTGCCATGAGGTAACCTTGAATATGAAAGCCATGCACTAGGATGGTGGAGCAAACAGACAGAAGGGGTCTCAGGCTCTGAAGACATTGTGGAACCCTCATTAAACCTTGGACTGCGTATCATTAAACTTTTCCTTTTTTATGTGAGAATTAATTTTTCTTGTTTAAGGTACACTTAACCTGAGGGTTTCTGTTAAATAAAACTGAATAAGCCTAAATGATACAACCATCTATTATCATCAAATATTTATCTCTAATTTCTAATGGTTAAAATGACTGACACTATAATTACAATTACCACCACCATTACCAATACATTATATAAATAGCAGAGAGTCGAATTTCACCACCAACCACTAAATCCACCAACATACCAGCAAGAGTGAGCAAAGTTCCTGCCCTAATAAACTCTCCCTCACACTCTTGACTTGCTAGGAAAGATACACATTTCTGACTACTTCCCTGATAGACAAAAAAGATAGACCTACAAGGACCCAGGAAACCTGATCATAGAGCGACCACACCTGCTCATAGAGTGACCACCTGGGTCACACCAAGAGATTGGGAAGACACTAATGTGAAGGAGCTAGACCTGCCTGTACCTGAACCACACCCCTAAACAAACAGCCCAAATTCAAAGATTTGGGATAATGTGGAAGAACTCTAAGATACAGTGGTTGGTTGTTCAGATCATGCCTCAAATGGGTCTTCTTCAACCACTCTGCTGTTCCACTGTTCAATCTAGGACACTCTCTCTGCCAACTAGGCAACAACAACTACCAGTGTGCTGGCTAAGAAGTCACCTTCCAATCGATAACAAGTAAACATTAGAAAACAGAAATTGTTTTTTAATTTAAAAAATTATTTGTTTATTTGGAACAACTATTTGTTCACTGCAATGACAGAGGTTCTTTCTCACTGGCAAACTTCAGTAGTCAGGTTTTAGTAAAAGTTGAAATCGGGAATGAATACATACAATATTGTTTAAGCCTGAACCAAACATTCTTATAAGTTTTGTCCATTTGTTCTGGACAGCAATTTTAAAATGAGCAACATTAAAAGTTCTTTCTGATATGAATAAACTATGAACTGAGCCCTCTAACTAAGGGCCTTGAATACATTTAAATCTTCTACCATGATGTGAATGCTATTGGTGTCCAATAAACATTAACCACTAGTAAGGACAAAAATTATAATATAACTCAGAAGCTAACATCTCCATGGTTTGCTCAATTTATTAGAGATTTTATGTACGAAACTGGAGATAAAGGAAGTTTCAAAATTAAAACTGAAACTCTGAAACTTTTAAGACTGTCTCAACATAGACAGGTAAATATTCCTCCATGTACATGACTGCATTAGTTTCAAAGGAAAAGAGTGCAGACATTTGGCAGTCCAAGTGCCCCTTCTTTCTGACAAACTGGGGCACATCATTTCCCTAGAACTTACAAAAGAATTCTAACAAAGTAGAGATCAAAGCAAGAATTTTTTTAAAAAAAGCTTAAGGCACAGCTGGCTGGTGTAAGTCACTTGGCACTCCCAAGTAAACCATTAGGTCTTCAGGATAGAGATACAAGATTCCCTCTGTTCCAAAGAGGGGCAATCAAACATGGAGCTGTGGACAGCTGAATCTCTGCATCAGGGATGTATCCCATTTGGTCATTGCCCTAGGTCAAGAGTAAATAATCCTGTTAAACTTGTTTTAAAATTCCCTGCGCACTTGCTGTTGGTTTCCTATCTGTTTTGAGGAGAAAACGCATATTAACTAGTTTCACATTCCTGCTACTGAATAATTATCATGCTTAAGAACTCCCAATAGAGGTAAAGGAATCATCACTTGGAAATAATGAATTTTCAAAACCAAAGTTGCATTAAGAGGTTTTCATTTCCACTCACGTGATCATCCTCAGTTACATCTGGCGAATTCTGACTCTAGTCACAGATGACACTAATATATAATAAGTATTTATTAAATTCTTTCTTTTTACATCAAACACATTTTATTACTAATAAGTTTGGACTTTCTTGGAAGGGTTAGCATTAAACCCTTTGTAATTCTGAACATCTGAATGGTACAGAGAACCCAGGGCTGCAAATATTGCCCTTTTCCTCATTTCTCAATGTCCTATTCTCCCTGCTTCCTCAACAGTTATGGGAGAGGGGGGGATGACGCTTTCAGAGAATTTGTGAGTTGGAAAGGAAAGGCATAAGCCATTAAAAGCAGAACTTAGGTAGAGACAGCAGCCTGCCTTTAGGAGTCTGCAAGTCTTGGAAGTTCAGCTCAATTTTGGAACTTCCTTCACCTCTAGTTCTGTTTGTAAAGTTTCCCAGAGCCTCAAACAGAGCCTTCCAGACTATGGGAAGTTACTAAATAACAGCCTGAGCAGATGCAAATATGCTCAAGATTCTACCAAATTAAATCCTAGCTTCTCCCCAGCAACTGAGTGAACCTCGCTAAGCCTCAGTTTTCTCATCTGTAAAGCAGAGCAATCATAATTAGAGTTTTTTGTGATAATTGCCCAAGGAGATAATAGTAACACTAACAATACTTATACTCCTGTGAACTCCTCAAGCATAGTGACTGTGTTTTCATTCACACAACTTTGTATTGTGACCACAGAACCAGGCAAAGAATGCAGATGTGCAGTTCCCATTAGACGTCATTTTAATAACTGTAAGAGTTGTAGATTTTCCAGACATGAAGAATATAGAAAAAGATTACAGAATTCTGATTACCAGAGTTTGATGATAAAGTTGGAAGAGGTTGTGGAAGAACTATTTAAGGGTAGAATAATTCAATAAAGTGGCAGTAAAGTAATTTTAAAGCCAAAGGTGAAAACAAGGAAATGTCCTAAGGTCATTAAACAAATGTGAAATCCAGTTAATGAATGAAGAAAGTTAGCCACAATCTTAATGGAGAGCACAGAATTCAATTTACCCAAATCGGAAGGAAAGATGAGTTAACAGCCTCTCTTGAACCCAGGAGAGACCAACTCATAAAAGATATGGGTCTGGAATTCCTGTTGGTACAGTGACTATTAAAAGGGAGTTGGAATTTTGGCCAGTATCCCAGGGAGAATCCATCTCCTTTCTCAACCAAAGCCTCTGGTAGATTTGCAGGCACAGCCTGTTGACATGGTCTCCCCACCTTGCTTGTGAAACTATACTTTGTCAGTAGTGGGTTAGTGTTTTTAACCCAAAGAAACTTTGGAATAGAGTATAAAGATTAAGTAAATCAAATCTAAATTATTAACACTTTCGTATTAAGTTCAAAAATAGTGTGTTTTTATCATTGAGACAACCTATATGTATTTGATATTTTAAATGTTTGCATGTTTTAAGAAAATGTGGTTTAATAAGGTATCTAACAGGTTAGCCTTCTGACATCAACTTAAATGGGCAGCTAAGTAATTAACTTTAGATTCCCAGTGTTAAATCAAACAGTATAAGCAGTATTGAAATGCTTAATAGAACTTAAGAATCATCATCTTTAGAGGTTTAATTTATTAGCTTTACGTGGAGTAGTTTAAGTACATGGGGAGATTTTTCCTGTTAGAGAAATGTGAAGGGCTTTACAAAAAAAAAAAAAAAAAGAATATATTAGATTGACAAAAGCAATGTATGATATTTAATAGAAGTTTATTAGCTAGGTTTGTAATGAGAATTGGTTGATTCAGTGAGATTGTTCCACTCAACTTGAGCTGAACAGACAGAAATCAAAAGCTCCCTTAAAAATTATTGTGAAAATTACTAGATTTACAAGTAAAATAGGATTTGTAAATTTATTCATTCAACATATTTATTGAGTATATGCCATGTGTTCAGCACTATTCTGGGGGCTAAGACTATAGCAATAGACAAAACAAGGGCAAAAAAAAAAAGCTTAATGGGGCCTCCATTCATTAAACTTAATGAGCTTTAGGAAAAAACTAAGTTATTAAACGTTTTGCTTTAATACATTGGATATTAATTTTTAAACAAGTTAGCTACAAATAGTCTCTTTATTGCACAAAACGTTCCCCAGTGGACAGCAAAAAATTTCACATTGGTAAGTGTCTTCATCCTGTGTCATTAGTGCCTAGTTCACATACAACTCAAAATTGTGTGTGGCTTGAGTGTTGAGTCCTCCTGTATTGACTTCCACATCACTCACAAGAGATCTGAGTTAAGCAAGATATTTTTTTAACTGCAAATGTCCCCAAGGTTGAGGAGCTTAGAGATATTTACATCTTCATGTAATTCAACCAGATTGTGTTTCTTCTAACATCTGAGTTAAGAAATAAACTTTCTGATGGAGGAAAGAGAGGAAAATAACTTTGGGGATGGAAATATCTGTGCAGAGAAAGGAAATCTCTGGAATGGGGGTATATTAAGGGGCAGGGCTGGGAGTCCTCAGGGCAGTTGGGAGGTCGAGGGACTTGGGTGATGGGTATAGAAAAAATGATGGAAAAATGCAAAGAATTTTCAACTATTTCAAAAAGAGCTTCCCCCCAGGAAAGAGAAAGAACTTCTTTTTTGCTTTCCCAGGTGATTATCTGTACCCAAAACCCATGGTCAAACTTGCTTTGTTAAAAAGTTCCACTGGGGTAAATAAAGCTTTTGCAAAATGACCTGGAAACTCAAACGAACATTCTTTCCAAAGGAAAATGTTTCTCAGTTCTAAACAGCCCACTTACAACGTCTATTGAAACACAACCTGTCTGTAAATCGACCTGTATTTTGATAATCAAAAATCACACCCAAGGCAGTTCCAGAAAACTGCAGAGAAGCTACAGGAGCCCAGCAATGACCTAAACCATGCATCTGCAGAAGCGAGCCCTAAGCTGAGAACTCCCAGAGCTTTGCAATCCATACACATTTTTCAGCTTCCTTATCCCAGCAATCATAATTCACTTATTCCAAAACTTCAGGCAATGCTGGTGGCCCCTGGAGCAGCAACTCCTCCTCCAATTGGCCACGCCCAATAATAGTGGCTAACTGTAAATTCCCCACGCTGACATTTAGGGACCAGTTAGAGAGCAGGTAGATATCTCAGGGCAGAATTGTATAGTGGTTAATTCTTCAGGCTCTAGAGTCTGAAAGAACTACGTTTAAGTCCTAACTACCACTGGCAGGCTACTTAAGCTCGCCACATCTCAGTTTCCTCATCTGTAAAATGGGGATTATAATAATACCTATTTCGTGGAGTTTCTGAGGAGTTTAAATGAGATAATGCCCGGACAGCATCATGCTTGGCATAGAGTGAGCACTCAGACTTAACACTTGTACACGGGCTCCCTAATTTATAGCAAGTGAACAAATAGAACAACATTTCAGATCTTCTGCTCCCGCTAAGGCATAATGTAAATGGTAATTATGGACATCTTGGCTGGCCTAGTTAACTTACAACTTTTGTCAACATTAAAGAAACTAAGAAATAATCCAGTTCCTATTTGGGCTCTTGAGATGTTAGAATGAGTTACAGGCTTATAAACACCGTTCTAATAGTTGACAAGGATTTGGCTTTAATCTGGTGAATGAAAATTTCATGAAAAGAGAGTTATGGAAGAGTTGTGAGGAAAAACTCCAATGTTCTGAATGATGGATTTCCAAATAATCTTCAGTGCCTTTTCAGACATTCAGTCCCATACTGGACCAAAATACCACTGATGGTAGGTAATTCCTTAAGAAAATGATTTTTCTAAATAGATCCATATAAACCAGGCTGATTTATTAAGGGGGAAAATGAATTTAATAATACAGTATTAGATTGCGTATCATCCAGGAAAAGTGTATTGTAAAAAATGTTTTGAATATTAATTGACCTCTGGTAACTTTCGTGTCGTAAATACTTGTATTATAGTGAGGTAGACAGTTAAAAAAAAACTCTCCATTAGACAGACTTAAAATTTTGTAATAATATTTAAGAAAATGATAACATTATGAAAGAATGAAATATCTGATGAATGCTTAACTTTGTACAACTCGAATATAAACTTTAAAAATATTAGAAATTATAACATTTGAGTGCATATAACGTTTTGTACATTAAGATGAATTGCATGCTGTCCATTTCCTCTTTGCACTTTCAGTCACCTTAAATAAACAAATATATACAGCCTTAACAGAACAACAGTGCATCCAAAGCAAATGTGCATTTTAAATTAGTTCTCCTGGCCAAGTCTTTTTTTTTTTTCACTTAGCATTTTATATTAGCATTTATTATCAGTCTCACCCTTTCTTGGACAGTTTGTAGTTCTCTGAACCAAACAAGCAACAGGTTTAGATCAAGAGAGAGCAAAACCACTTAGGAAAAACAAAACCTTTTTGTAATGGTTGGTACAAGTTCCCTTGTTTAAACCATTTCATGGTCAAAGATGAGAAGGAAGCTAACTCTTCAAAGGGCCTACTTATGAACAATGTTTGAAAATAATACTGGTGCAGGCTGGGGGAAAGTTCATGTTTTTGGCAATCTGGGGATGTGTATCTAACTTGTGCTCTGCTCTCTCCTGCTTCCGGAAGATGAATTCCACCCCTGCCTCCTCCTCACCATCCGTCCCCCCATTGTCTCCCACCTCAAGCTCAATGTAACACTTTGCTCTTTTCACAGTTTCTCATTACTAAGTTTTAAAAACATTGCCTAACTGGTAATTACAATCTGAAACAATTCTTTCGGGGGAGCCCTGGGCTATTGCTGGCTGGTAATCTTTCAGGAATGTCAGAGAGAGGGGAGGGAACAGAGATTCTAAAGAAACTTCGGAGACTAGGGCTTGTGTCTCCTTTCATCCCTCTCCTCCCTGCTCCTGGCCTGTCCCTCTATCCCCATCCTTGGTGAGGGAGGGGGGAACCACCTTCCCTCCTGACTTCACCCTCCCTTTTCTTGGGTCACTTTCCCATCCTCTGCAACTCTTACCTTAGTTCTACAGTTCCCCAGCCCTACCCGTTTTTTGCTTAAATGGGAAATCACCTTCCCCTTCAAAGGGGATGTCTGAATTTTGGCAAGTTCTGTTCAAAGAAATCAATGAGAAACAGACTTGAGGAAGGGCTTTTCCATAGGTTACCTCCAGCCTGGGCTAAGGCACCTCTATGTCAGCCCCTCAAAGGCAAGCCTTGTGGTTTCTCATTATCCTTTAGGGGGTTCCACTTGGACTCATTCTTGTCATTCCATCCATACCAGCTCCCTTTTCCCCCAGAAAAAGCAATAGTAATGGCAGTGACCTGAGCCCCCTGGAGTGAGATGCAGGTTGCCACTTCCCTGTACGGGCAGAGGCCAGGGCAGAGCTGGGTATACAATCAAGCGGGAAAAGGCACGCTTGGGCCCACCTCTTGCAAAGCTCTTCTAAAGGCAGGACCCCTCCTGGCTTTCCTATTTCTCTACCTTAACACTTTCTGTTGGGGGGAAGGGCGAGGGGAAAAGGCACAGGCTACGACATGGCCAGAAAGATCCCACCTTCTTTACACAGGTAGCAAACAATCAGACCGAGATGTGGTCAAAGGTGATTCTTCCCCCCAGTTTCCCTTCTTAAACTATTAAGTTTTCAATCCTTGGAGCAGTTGAGAACCAGGTATGCGTCTCCCCTGCCCTCACCTCCCATCAAAACCTGTGAGACACACAAGGAAATCCAAAGCCACAATAATAAAGACAAAAACTAAAGAAATCCTCCTTGGCTTGTTTTTCCAGGGTGGCCGGGCAAGGTGTGAAAAATCCGTCTCTCCCTCTGGGCTGGCAGGTGGAAGGTTCTGGAAAGGCGGAATTCCCTGGTCTCCCACCCGGCTGAAAGCCCAGGCTGTTACCCCACTCTCTGCCTCGTCCAAGGCTAGCTCCTCCTCCGCTTCTCTGCAGTCAGGCCTCCCCAGCGGTCCCAGGCCAAGGCGGCAGGGAAGGCGCCGCTACCTGCAGCCGCAGGACTCCACCACCATGTCTTCGTACTGCTTGTAGACCACGTTATTGCCCGCGTCGATGTACAGGATGCTGATGGGAGTCAGTTTGGTGGGCACGCAGCAGCTGGGCGGGGTAGAGCCGGGGTCCATGGAGTTCATCAGCGTCTGGATGATGGCGTGGTTGGTGGGCTCCAGGTGCGAGCGCAACGGGAAGTCGCACACGCCTTCGCAGTGGTAGGCCTCGTACTCCAGGGGCGCGATAATCCAGTCGTCCCAGCCCAGCTCCTTGAAGTTCACGTGCAGGGGCTTCTTGCTGCAGCGCAGCCTCGACTTCTTGCCGTGCCGCTTGCCGTGGCGGCTGGCGAAGGCTGTGCGCCGCCGCCGGCGGCCGGGCGAGGGCAGCCAAGACCCGGCGTCCGGGGTGCCCGACGGCGGCGGCCACGACCCCTCGGCGCCCGCGCCCGGGCCCGCAACCTCGGCCGAGCCCAGCTGCTCGCGCATCTCGGCGAACAGGTTCTTGCGCTGGGATCGGGTGAACACCACGAGCAGGGCGCGCTCCTGTGGGGTCCGCACCCTCCGGCCGAAGCCCAGACTCCGCAGGTCCGGGGGCGGTGGCTGCTGGAGCCCCGGCGCGCGCGCCTCGGCCTCGCCGGCTCCCGGCTCGCCCCACGCGACACGCAGCTCCAAGCACAGCTGCTCCCAGGGTTGGTGGCGCAGGCCCTGCCACACGTCGAAGACTTCCCAGCCGGCCCGGGGCGCCCCCTGCGGGTCCAGGGTCCGCGCGTCCAGCAGCAGGGTCGACAGGCAGGGGAAGAGCTGCACTTGGAGCGGCCCGGCCGGCGGCCCCCAGGGCGCTGCGGGCGCCTGGCGAAAGAGCCGCAGCTCCGCGCCCACCAGCTCTTCTTTGTCTGAGAGCGTGGACACATCAAACAAATACTTCTGTCTCCGGAGAGGAGTGTGCGAGAGATCGTCTGCGCGATAAAAAATAATTACAGTCAGTTTCACTTAAGAGGGAGATCAGCCCGGTGCTCTGCGGCCGCCCCTGGGAGGAAAAGGGCGGGGAGGGAACGGGACGGGCCGGTAGGGGTCCAGATCGGCCCGCCCGGGGCTGACCACCCCGGCTCCCCTCCCGGCGGTGCGCGGCAAAGAAGGGGAGGGCACCAGGGCGGCCCCCTCCTCCCCTTCAGCCCGGGACTCCCTGGGCGGAAGTCGGTGGCTGCTGCAGTGGCAGCCGCGGCGGCGGCCTCCCGGGTTTTCCCCCAGGAGCCTATGTAACCACTAATGTGCCCTTTGTGGTCGCAGCCCGGCCCGCATTCCCCCAGACCTCCTCTCGGCTGGCTCATTCTCATCATTCACGTCTCGGTTCAAATGTCACCTCCTCCGAAAGGCCATGCTCGACCACCCTGATCTAAAGTAGCCTCCCTCGGTCACTATCACGGGACCCTGGTTTATTATCTTCGCGGCACTTAGCACTATCTACAATGACCTCGTTTATATTTGTCTCCTTAGTGGTCTGTCTTTCCCAGCGTAAGCCCGCCCCTCTCCAACAGTCCATAGGAGCTAGGACCCTGTCCTGTCCATCTGGCTCACCGCAACGGCTACGGGCCTGCTCGACCTAGGATACACGCTGGTCAGTAAGTGGGAAACATCTAGAGCAGTCATTCTCAATCTACCACGTAGAGAATTTTGAAATTACCAGCGCCAAGGTATGCTTCAGACAACTGAATCAATATCTGAGGACAGGGCCTGGATATTGGACTTTTGTTGCGGTTTGTGAGCTTTGGGTTTTTTAAGCTCCAAGTTGATTTGAAGGTGCAGCCCTAGTTGAGACCCACGGGTCTGGGAGAAGGTGCTACCCAGCAGGCAGTTTTGCTGAAGCCTTTAGGCCCAGGACAAAGTTGACACAATGAGGAGCTGCAATGTGATTTCTTTCTTTTTAAAATTCATCAGCCACTTAACAAACAAAAGAGCAGGGAGGCTTTCAGAAGTCTGCAGAGGGGCAAATGAACCAAGAACCAACACAAACACAAGGCATCTATCCATTGAGAAGATCCTGCAGCCAATGAGAAATAAATATATCAGTGAGGAGAAAACCTAAGCCACACACACACACACACACACACACACACACACACACACACACAGAGTGACATTCTCCCCTCCCCCACCCACCCAATCTGAAATCTTCTTGCTTTGCAACTAATCCTGAAGATAAAATTTTTGGTTACCACTGAGAGAAAGAATGGGGACACATGGAGGGGGAACAATAACAGGCTTTTAAATCCAAGGCGCATTCTTGGGGACCCAGGCAAAACTGGACTGGACTTCTTTTTTGACACATTTGTGCATGAAGCCAACCCCACTTCAATGTGCAAGGCGGAAAGCTAACCAGATTTTCTTGGGCTGCCTTCTCATAAAATATTTACAACCCAGCAAATAAAAAAATCCCCAAAGCCCCTAGCTTTCCCCAGAAGCTAGTAAAGTTTGGGTAGATTTCAATAGTAAAAGTGTCACCGGGTCCCAGGTCCGACCCTCACTGCCTGTCCAGATGTAGCCCCAGGGCATTGGATCTGGAGCCTCAGGCACACCCAGTTCCCACTCTGGGCTGACCGCCGGGCGGGTGGCTGCCTCACTCTAACACACAAGTCCCGACCTGAGACGGAGCTGTGGGAAGGGTTAGAGAGGTGAAAAGGGAAAAGCTGCTGGAGGCAGTTGATTTATGGAAGCCAAGACCTTCAAACCGACCAGGGCACATTAAAATCAGTGGGAATTCAGCACACTTTCTTCTCCTCCTTTAAAGAAACCTGTGTCTGACAACATTCAACCACCACCCAGATCTCTGGACCTATTGCCTGAGGCTTCACTTTCCTGGTTCTCATATTTCTCCCCCCCCCCACCCCACCCCCGCCACCAAACTGAGGATGTGATGAGAGAGACAAACCTAAGGCACTTGCTGTACCAGCTAAATGTCATGAGGGCTGACATATTTTTCATCCTTTATCCATGAGCACAGATCAGTTCTGCAAGGTAGGTACTCATATTGTTCCAATTTTACAGATGGGAAAACCAAGGCTTGGAGAAAATAATTACCAAAGTCTGACAACTAATAAATGGTAGTATTGGGGCCCAAACCTAGGTCCTTATAATTTCAGAGGTGGAGCATTTAGCCTGTGAGCCCCATTGCCTGCCCATTAGAGTCCAAGTCCTGGAGCTGAGGCAACAAGGAGTGACCAGGGTACAAGGGGTGGAGGATACAGTCCCCACTGTATTTTCAGGGCTTGCTAGGAATAAAACCTGGGCTCCTTTAGGAAATCATTTCCATCTCTGCTTATATAACTCTTGAGCCAGTTTGTCACTGGTTGGAGAGCATTAGGCAGGTGTAAAGGATGATTTATTTATTTCTCTCTCATGCAACAGGGAGAAATCAGCCTGCTTGTGTTTTTAATTCTTTTTTTTAAAGTGTGGGCTAATAAATGGTCTGCACAGCTGAGTCACATTTCTCTAGTCCTCGAGAGTGGTCAAAACAGAGGAAAGCATCTGTAAAAAGAGGGCTCCACTGGTTCTGCAGCCTTGGGATTTTGCATGATTTTTCTAGCAAGATCAGCCTGCTTCTACTCTTTCCAGGGCTCAGGGGAAAAGTGCAAATGAGGCTTCAGCCTGTATCCTGCTCTCTTTTCTTCCCATGCCGGCTCCATTCCACAGTTCGAGGGGTCTTACCTGCATGGATGTGGACACCCTTGCCCACAGGTCCAAGCTTCCCAGGCTACAGGGGCACATCAGCGATGTGACACACACTTAGGAGGACAGACCCAAAGAAGAAGCTGCCCAGGCCCTGGAAGTGGGCTCAGGGCTATTTGAGCAAGAACTCTGTGGCTCAGGTACCAAACTAGAGCAGTAGCTCTCAAAGCCAGTGAACCTGCAGTGGTCCCTAAATCTGCATCATCAGCATTACACAGGAACTTGTTAGAAATGCAAATTCTCTTGGGCCCCAGAGGTTTGTAGCGGGGGCCCAGAATTTGCATTCCTCCTCAGTTCCCAGGAGATGTTGATTCTGCTGGTTGGCGACCCCACTATAAGAACCACGAATCTAGATAAGCACATTTCCTTGACTCTTCAGATTCCCCACCAGGTGGGGAGGGCACCATGGGAGATGGGGACAAAACAGGGCCCTAGGGCCCCAAAGCACTGGGCCCAAGACAGGATCTAAGGCAATGCTCACCAGAACCAAGTCCCTGTTGCTTCCTGTTCCTTCCTGCCCCTCACAGCCACCTCCACATTTTTTCACTCTTTCAGCCACATGTACTCTCACTGGGTCTCCAGAACCTCTAACGCATGAGTGTGGCTGCTCTGTGCAGCTCCCCTACAGACCACATTCTCCACCTGTCTGGACCTGCTCTGGAGGCATGCATCACAGAAATAGCCCAGAGGAGGCATCCAACCCGGGGAGCGCACACACCATCCACGGTGACCCTGCAGACACTTTGCCTGCTGGCCTGGCATCACGAGGCCTGGCCCTGCTGCCATGGCCATCTGTGGGTAGGAAGCCAGTTCTTCACACCTTCTCCCACAAGCCTCCTCTCCCACTAAGTCCTGTATAAAGAAGAGCTGATGTCATCAAGTGACACTCTCTCCCATCCTCTTGCCTAGAAACAGGTAGTTTTCATTTCAGAATCTGTTGGTGGCACCGTCTTGCATCCTGGAAGTCAATCTTATGCTTCAGGCCTTTACATTGAAATTGATCAGTAATAAATCATGGGAGCTATCTTTTTTGCTTTTAATCTGTATCAACCTGGTCTGTTTACAGCTTGGCTTACACCCAGGTTAATTCAGTGTTTGCTGAGTATTAGACATAGAGACCCCTCAAGTTTTCATCGCTGGAGTTGTGCTTATCAGCTTGCTCTGGTGGGTGGACAGAGAAAGGAGGGGCGGAGAGAAGGAGAGAACAAACCACCTTCATATTTGAAGAAAATTCTTCATAAATAGGTCAGCCCTTTTTGAGTTAAGGGCAAGTCGGTTAAAGGTTTAGGAGCACCTCAAACATATACATTTGGTGTGGAATTGATTTTTAGAATGAAATAAAAATTTAAAAGGAAAGCAAATAAGGGAACGAGAACGAATCACTTCAAGGTAGGGACTATCACGCCCATTTTAAATGAGGAAACTGGCTTAGAAAGGTACGTGGCTGGAGGAAGCTAAGAAGCAAACACCAGATCGGAAAGAAAAGGATGCCCGAGGCGCCTAAGTCCGGACACCCCGGGAACCGCGCCCCAGGAAGGCGGCGGCGTAAGGGTTAGGGTTGCTCAGCTGCAGGACCCGAGCCTCGCCCGCCCACACGCGCTCCTCCCGCTGGGGGCGGCTCCCCCGCGCCACCCTGCAGATGGCTTCCGAAAACCCGAATCGTCCTTTGGTTTGGGGCGGAAAGGCCGCGTACTGCATTTCCCCCAAGACGTCTTGAGATACGTACGCAGCTTGAGTCCCCTCAAGCTGCGTACGTATCTGGCTGATACGTACGTCAATACGTCCTGCTTGAATTGTGTGTCACTCGCTGGCCCCGAGGGCTCCCCCGAGCTCCAGCTCGCCCAACCCCCAAGGCCCTTCGCGCCCAGACCCTGGGCTCCCCAACGCTGCTAAGCGCGTGTTCCGCTCGCGTCCTCTGAATTCGCCATGACCTGAGCGGCCACTCGTGGGCGCCTGGCCGGGCCCCACACGCCTCCACCCGCCGCCCCACCACGCGTCCCGCCACACGTCCTCCGAAGGCTCATCCTCCAGCGAAGGGCTGCGGCTCAGAAAGCCGAGATGAAACGGGGCTCTCCCACCCCTGCTCCCCTAGGTGGGGATGGAGGAGGGGAGTATAATCACCCGTCTTCGCAAAGGAAACTCCAGACGTCTGCAGCTCAGCCTTTCCCCCATCCTCAAAAGCATCCCTGGATGCTTCTGCGCGTGCCTTTGTGCTGGGCTCTGGGTTTGGGTAGCCCCCGTCCGTGAATCCTCACCGAGAGAGTCCGAGGTCCGTCGTACTGTTACACTCTTTTATAGGTGACGGAGCGGGCTCCAAGAGGCGTCTTCACTTGCCCAATTTCTTGCAGCTTGGAAGGGACACTATTTGAAGGTCTTTATTCCAGCCGAGGCCCTCAGACCTGAGGCCACACCCCTCTTACAGGGTTCTGATTTGGCGCTGGGACGAAGAGGGAGGGAGGACACCAGACACACATCCATCACCAACGCCGTCAACACTAAGGGAGCTGGGTTCGGCCAGGAATTCTTTTTTCCTTTACTGGAAGTAAGAAGACCTCCAAGCAGGGAATTCATAGCTAGGTTTGGAGTCACTTCTTCCTAGGCCCCTCAGCCCTGAGGGTGCCCTGAGGTGCCACAAAGTCCACAGGTTGGAGATAGAGTCAGGTGTACTGGGTGAGTAAAAATGAGCCACCAGCCCTCTCTCCTCTGGGGTATGCAGGTCTCTGAGTAATCTGTGCTCCGACTATTACCCTCTTCTGGGACAGTGATCTCCTGGGCATCCCCCTGTACTCTTGTCCTGCGCCCTGCCTCCACTGAGATCTGAGTCTTGCAAACTGCTGAGCACCCCCTGAGGTGCGGAATCAGGAGACCACCCACGCAATTCACCCTTTCTGGGGTGTTTTTGCTCACATCCAGTATGATCATAACAGCAAACACTGGTGTAAGTCCTTACTATGTGCTGGGCATGGTCTAAATTCTAAACCTATAATAAGTCGTTTAAGCTTCAAAACGACCTATGGAAGAAAAGATATCATTATTATGTCACGGATCACAAAACTAAAACAGAGAGCTCAAGGTAACTTGTCCAAGATAGAAGTAGACGCAGCAATCTGGTTCCAGTATCTGTGCCACCACCCTGGACATCCCAGCCCCTGATCTTTGTGTCTGGTGGAAACCCTGAGAAGGCTCCAGTTCTTTCATGCTGCCTATGAATTTGGGGAGGGCGTCAATCCCTGATCTCCAAGTGTCAATCACTCCCTAATCAGCAGAACTGAAGGGCTGCCAACAATTGGACTTTTGAATGAGAATTTCCAAGGAAACAATGTTCTCACCTGCAAAATGAGAATATAAGGCCAGCTCACAGTCACGGAGGGAAGGTTGGCAAATGAGATAGAGTAGGAAAGACATCTGAAGATGCATGCAAATGTCAGTCATTACTGCCAACATGGAATGAGCATAGGAATCCTGAGTCTGAAAGGCATAGATTTGAGTCCTGCCCTGTAACCTATTGGCTGGGTGGCCTTGGATGGACTGGGTCACATAATCTTTCCCAGCCTCATATACCTCATCTGTAAAATGGGAGAATGACCCCCCCACTTTGCAGAGTCATTATAAAGGTCAGAGTCAAGGCAACCAGAGCAGGCTGTGCATGACAGACAGAAGCATCCAGTGAATGCAGCCAATATTACTGTAACTACCTATGGCCAGGTAGGGGGCCAGGTAGGGGGAAGATACACCTGTCCTCCTCTTGGCTTTCTTTGAGGAGATGCAATCCAGTTCTTTCCACTGGTTTGCAGAAGTGAGAGGAGGAAAGGTGCTGGGCTGAGGGGTTAAGAGAGAAGCAAGGGCTTCCAGCAAAGGGCAAAGGCCCATAGGGGTTTCAGCTTCACCCCCATCACCTTTCTTCTTCTCATTCCCCAGGCCTTATCCACTGCTCTGGTCCCTCCCACAATGCCAAGTGAACAAACGACCTCCAGCCAGAACCTCGTCAAGGACAGGGCCCTCCTTGCAGAGTCCCTTCTCTGGGGTTAGTCAATATGCGAACCCCTTTGGCCCCAGGCAGCCGCAGCCCCGAGAGGCCTGGTGGCTGATCTCCTTGCCCCACCTGTCCCACTTCTCCACTGGCACCCTCGTGGGTAGGAACTGTCCACGGAGCCACTGTAGGGTGCGGGTGTGTGTTTGCTCCCTATGCTTTTCAGCCTGCAGGTTGGAGGAGAGCGGGGTGGTAGCAGTGAATGACCCCTCGGGCTGCGGTGTCAGGGTCGGCGGCATCGCAGTCCCACAGAAGTTCCCGGGCCCGGTGCCTCCCACTATACAGTCACTGCCCACGCTTCCTTCTAGGTCTCTTGGCTTCCCCAGTGTTTTCCCCAATAGCTTGCCCTGAATTTCCCAGCTTCTTTCCTCCTTTCAAAGACCAGAAAGGCCCAAGGGAAGTCCTCCACAGAGGACTTTTCCACCCTCTTTCAAAAGCCTGGCGAATCCCTTGCCTTGCTCCCTGTCTTGAGCCTGAGCTTGTGAACCACACTGAATTCATCGAGTCTGGTGGCCTGCCTGGATCCCACAGAGAAACCTCAAAGTTCCCACAGCAAGTTCTGACTCAGCCAGCGGCAAACCAGTGAGGCTGGGAGGGGGAGAGAAGGGGAACCCCGATTTCCACCCGACTGGGAACAACTCCACGCTCCTAGGGAGCCCCAGCACGGTCTTCAGTAACGCAGCTCTCTGGCAGGAGATGGGCCAGCCCTCTACTCTGAGCTCTGGGCTCTGGGCACCCCCAGCAGGAGTCCAAAGGCGCCTCCAAGAGACTCCTTTTGTCTTTCTAGGACGAAACTGATTCATTTACATAGTAGTTTCCACGCACTTGGTGCGGAACTCTCGTGGCCTCTCAGGGGCTCAAGAGCCAGAGACGCAAAGCCCAGATCAAGGACACTTCACCAGGCGACTCTTTTCACTGGCCTCCCACCCTGGGTTCTTGACCACAGTGGCCCAAATCTTAATTTGACACCACTGCAGATGAAATCCAGATAGAAGCTGGTGACACCCCTCACGCTGGAGACTCGCGCCCCACCTTTCCGCTGCAGCCAAGGAGCCTGTGCCTGGCGTCCTCGGCTGTGGCATCCCCGCAGGTTGCTGCATTCTCTTGGAACCTCGGGAGCAGGGCCCGGACCTGGTTGATTTAGCCGAGGTCGCCCTCCCTGCAATGTCAACCTGTAGGGTCACCTGGGAGTCCAGGGGAGCAACCCAGGCCCAGCGGGGAGGGTATCACAGCCCTGAAACCGCCCTTTGGGCTGGAACATGATCGCAGCCTTTTGACTTGAGAGCTTGGAGATGAAAAGTAGAAGAAAAGGTTCGCATTTTATGTTGTTTCCCCTCCCCGACCAGTTCTGAGGTTGCAGGTGGGGAGGCGGGCTCACACTGGCGTGTGGTCATGGGCTGCGGTGTCAAGGGGTCCTGCGCAGGAGAAACCTCAGGGATGTGTTCTTTAAAGTGCTGGGCCGGACGCAGCTTCTGAGGAAGGGATCGCGGCAACTCAGCTCCGCTGTGTTCACCTCGGGCTGACTCCCGAAATAACGTCCTAGCAAAATGAGATTCGTGGTGGTAGCTATGGGCCATAGTCTAGCATCGTTCAACTTCCCTCCCCACTGGGCGTGGGAGCGGCGGTCAGCTGGGAAGTGTGATCCGAACTGGACCAACTTGCCTGGAAGCCAGATTTGCAAAACAGGCGCACGGGTTCTCTTCCGTTCCTACGTTATTTAGGGGGTAAGGGGGACGGGTAGACCAGCCCTGACCGACCCCAAAGCCAACCCTCTGCTCTTGCTTTCCGCTCCGCTCCAGCAGCCAGACCCGCGCCAGCCGGGGCCAGAAGGCCCGCCCTTCTCCTCCACTGCAAGCCCACTATAGGGTCCCTAAACCCTGCCCCGCCCCCAGGCGCCCGGGCCGCTCGCTGCGCAGCGCGCGCCTCTCTGCTAACGCTGGTCAGCGCCGCCCGCCCTCTCCCAGCGCACCCAACCCTCGGTCCCCAGCAGCGTTAATGGACTGTCCTGGAGGGCAAGGAACAGCAACCCTGGAACCCATTAGGCCGACGAGGGCCTATTTAATTCCCGTAAACAGGAGACACCATTTAACCGACATTGAGCTTAAAAATAAACAGCCAGGCTTTAAGGGCGGGGGATGGAGGCTTGAGGGAGGTGGTAGATGCCAAGCAAAGAAGTGGCGCTGTGGATCCACATTCCTGCTTGCCACACCTCGCGGCCTCGGTTTGGAGCCCTTCCCGGGTCCAGAGAGCATCGCTTGACCAGGGTTATTCCACACCCGAAGAGATATCGAACTACTGTCCTTCACTTTACTCAAAAGTCCCCAGGGATTATTGTGAATTTGCTCTGGGTCGTTTGATGCAAGCAGAAGTCCTGGCAGGAAACGAAAGTTTTCGTTCTGCCCTATTTCTATCAAACCATCTTTCCCCTACCTCTCTGTTCAGTTCCCTTCTCCCTCTCCCCACGCCTCCCCAGGAAGACGTCACCAATTTCAAGGAGTTGAGCCGCCAGAACCCCGAGAACTCCAGCTGGGAAAAAGCGAGTTGCACTAGGGCCTCCATCAATGCAACGCTCTGCGTTCCCCGCGGGTCCAGGCGACACGCATCCCCTCTGGTCGTAAGGGGGAGGTTTCAGGTCTTGATTTCAGTTTGCGCGAGAAGGGATTCCCAAGGCCTGTCGTGGGTTGTGGCTTAGGTAATTTTTTTTTTTAATGTGCAGAAACGACAAGGATATTTGAGCACGTTTTTCGATCCCCTCCCCCACCAGCAACTCTACCGCGCAAACTCCCAGAGCTCGAGAGCCTCCCGCTCTAGGAAAAAGCTCAGTGTCCTTCTCAGATTAGTCTCCCCTGCCAAGGAAGCCCGCCCCAGAATTCCGGCGCTTCTTGCACTCTCGCTGCAGAAGACACTAGGTGTTTTTAGCTTCTTGCTAAGGCAGCCTTTGTAAGGCAACCCTGAAGGCCTTAGGGGTGGGAGTGACATTAACTGCTATTTAACAACAAGCCAATGGCTAAGGGTTTGGTTTGTGGCCTGAAAAATGTTTTAATCATTCCAACCAGAAGAGCAGAACAAACTTCTGGTTTAAGGCTTCCTTCCCTTACCCCGGGTTTCTTCCAGGACCTGCCAGTTCACCAGGTTTGAACAGGATCCTGAACCTGGACGGCGACGCAAACCCCGCGCGGTGCTCACACCGGCGCGTCCTCACACGCACGCACTTGAAAGCTCAGCAGTCCTTTCCCAAGGCTGTTCCCTCTTTCCGGGGAAATAAAGCCTAGATTGGAACCTTCTGCCGGCTTCCTCACTTGGCCGTCTGGTCTGCATTAGTGTTTTTATAAGGGACTCAAACAAATCGAATACAAGGTCACCAAATAATTAACAGTTGTGAATTCCCTCCGTCCCCATTAAAATACTTCCCTGCTTATATTTCATTTTCCGTTTGCCAACGACAACAGGGTCCGGGCAAAAGCACCACTGGGTTGATTGCGGCCCAGGTCCACCCAGAAACACGCTGTTTTGCATAAACATGCCACACCAGACGAACTTCAATCAGGAGGGAACTCTGCGGCTCTTAGAATGTCCTCCCCGTTAGCTGTCCTGCCCTGCCCCCTTGGCAATCACGACCCAGAAGGTAAACCTAGAAGCCAACAAACAGTCAGCGGCAAACTCTCCCGAGGTTCATTTCTAGGGTGTCAAATTCCTCAAGGATGTTCCGATCTCGTTTGGGGGTTTGTGTGTGTGTGTGTGTTGGTGTTTTTGTTTTTTGTTTTTTATCTGTTCCCTGCTGCCTCCTTTCTGAGAGTGCTATTGTAAAAATAACAGCAAATATTTAAAGAGAATTCTTACTTCAAAATCATCTGGAAACCTAACTCCCAGCAATATTCTTAGATTCATTTTGGTTTCTTCATCCTTAAGAGGCTTTATTTTTTTTCTCCCTTGTTGGAATTACATGGCGCTTCTCACTACATAAACTAAAGTCCAAGTTTTGCTTCTCTCTCCGAGCTCCCCCTCTATCTTACAGCCATGTTGAATTCATAGGCGTTCTCATTGTCTGCCTTTCCCAGGCCCCAGGGTTGGAGATCCAAGCCTCCTGTATTAGTGGTCTTGTAATGAGTTCTATCAGGTGCTAACTGTAATTTCTCTATATCCAACCTGGTCCATCCTGATGCTATGACTGCACCAACACAAACATTCACACCCTTTCTCATCTTTATGGATCCAAAATCACCTTGAAAGCACAATATGGAGGCATTTGTAAAGGTCAGGGGTAAGGCAGTTTGTGCCTTTTACAGGGAGTACAAAGAAGAAGCAAGGCACAGCACAGTTTTAGACCCTTGAATCCAAAGTTTCACTCCAACTCCTAACTGGGTCTTAAGAGATTACAGAGGAATATTAGACGGGGTGGGAAATCTGTCAACTTTTTCCATTTCTGCTTCTTGTCACCATCCTTTAGAAACCTCCTCCCCCTTTACCCTACCCATGTAGTGCCATAGGCAAATATGCAGGGGCTAGAACTGGATATGTGCTTCAGCTCTCACTAGCTGTGTGACCTTGAACAACTTGCTTAACCTCTCTGTCTTCCTTAATTCACCTGTAAAACAGGGACTGTAGCGCTTTCTTCCCTGGATGGGGGTGTTGTTAGAATTAAAAGAAATATTTCATGTAACAAATGTTAGCCCACTACTCCGTACACAGTAAGTGCTCAACATGTCAATATATCTTAGTTATTATTATTACCCCTAGTTGTTTGGAGAGCAAACCGAAAGGGGGGACATTTTTTTAAACTTGCAGTAAGGTCTCCTCCTCATGGGGGTTGGGAGAAGGAGGCAGGGGCTGAGGCACTACAGAACACGCAGTCTTTATAGACCTAAAGCGCTCTTCATTCATTCACAATGGACAGAGTTTACCCCGCTCTCCCACTCTTAAACGCAAGCTTTAGGTGTAATTTCTGGGGTTCCGGGGTCCCCGGGTGAGGAAGCCTTTTTACAAATACTGGACTGTACGTAAGTAGTTCATGCCTCACGAGAGGGTTTCAGGATTCCTTCCGTTTTCTTTGCTCCTCCCCCTGAGGGACCCCTGCTTCTCGAAGCCAAGCCTGCCACACTCGACGGCGATTTAAACATCCCCGAGGCAAGGCGCCAAGTGAGCGCGGCTGGCCCAGCTCTCGGTTGGCCGCCGCTCTTTCCTCCTTGTCCTGCCGTCCACGGCTGGGGGAGGGGATGCTGGAAGGTTTGGCGCGGTTTAAGAGTCCCCACGTGAGAGGGGCGGAAGTCCTCGCCAGGAGTCGGGGATGCGCGGCTGGCGGGTCCCTTCCATCACGGGAGACTAGACACCATTTGATGTGTTATGACATGAACCCTCAATTAGATCGCTGAGTTGAAACACTCCAATCAGGGGCCCGATGCTAAGCAAGCCCCGGAAGGTCCAGCCCGAGGTCACCGCCGGTGACACATCAAATCAAAATCAGTGAGAGAGAAAGTGAGGCTTTCCCTTTATCAAGCTGGGGCTGTGGCCCGCAACATACCCCTCCTCTGCGCGCGCCCTCCAGCCTGCGGCTTCGCGCTCCTTCGCCGCAGCGCGGCGTGCTACCAGCCGCACAGCCTTCGCGGTCAACTAACTACCTTTCTTCGCGTTTTCTGGGAACCGGAGGGCGTGGAGGAGACCGCGCCTTTGAAGCTGCGGTCCAGGTGGTCACGCCGCGCCTCCTCCGGCGGGGGACCGCGTTCGGGAGTGGAAGCCGGACGTCTGGATCTCGGTTCGGCTAGCCTAGGGAGCTTGGCTCGGGAACTGAGCCCCCTCCCCCCCCACCAACCTGGGCGCGCAGCCAGTCCCCTCCCTACCTCCGGCGCCCCGGGGGCGCCCAGCGCGGTGCCCGAGGACAGGCTGCTGCAGCGCGAGCCAGGTTGAAGAGAGCCAGCCTCCGAGCCGGACCTGGAGCCCCCAGAGACCTCCCACACTTGCCCCAACGCCGCAGGCTTCGGTAGACGCCTCCCAGCCGCCCGCAGGGTCCCTTGGTGCCGTGCCAAACTCACAGGGCGCAGCTTACGAGTTAGGGGGTGTCCGCTTGGGGGAGGGGCGGAGGTTCTGGCCACTTCCCGTGGGGAGAAGAAAATGCGCGCCCAACCGCCCGCCACCCTGGGCCTGCGGGATTTCTTCCCTTGGGGAAGAAAGGCCTCTAGAGTACTTTTCTCTGTGCTGCCTTACTCTCTCGACTAGGCAAGTCTAGGGTAGCCTTCGATTAGGGTGTTAGAGAAGGCGAACGGTAAACAGAAGATTTGGAGGGAGAGAAACAACAGAGGCAGGGAGAGGGGTGGAGGTGGGGAGAAGGCGAGCAGCGCTGGCAGCAGGGAGGCCGGGGTCCCAGGTGCAACGCTACGAAGAAGCCACTTGTATTTGCCAGGGTGACTTTAGCAGTTGTAAAATCACCATAAAATACCTGGCGTTAATTTGCCGCCCAGACTTTTCAGCAGCTCGTGAACCTCGCTGACCTCAGGCTGCAGCCGCGAACCGAGCGTGGGCAGGACCCGTGCCCGCAAGGAAGGCGGCTGCAAGGGAGGGGGCTCGGGGGCTGAAGCCTGGGAAGAACCCGAGGCTCGGGGCCGTTAGCCTGCTCTGTAAAGCTTCGAGAGCGCGCAAGTGCCCCCAAGACAGCCGGGGCAGAGCAGCCCTCCCAGTCCGAACCCCCGTGCTCGCCGGTTCCTGGGCGGCCCCTCTTTCACTGACCTGGAAATGGGACGCAGGGAAGGCGTCCGAGCCGAGGAGCTAAGTCCGGGCAGGGTAGCGGAGTGGATAGATGCCCAAATCTCTTTTATCTCCTCCGTCCTTTCTTCTCGTCCCCTACCTCTCGTTTGCCCTTCCTTTGCTTTTTCTCCCTTCCTTACTGCCTCCTTCTACGGTATTGTCTCTTCTCTTTAGGAACTGAGTTCCCGGCTCCTGCAGCGCGAGGTTCTCTCCAAGGCTGCAGACCAACGCAGGTGGCAAGGAGGGGGCGCAGGGGTTTCCGCAGACTCCCACACATGCACCAGCGCCCACAGAGGGGACCAAAGACGGGGCCCCTGGTAGAGGCGCAGAGAGAGGAGAGTTGCCTGGCTCAGAAAGGTGAACGAGCACACCCAGGCACCCGTGTGAGCTAAGTACCAACAAACCCCCAAATTTAGCTCACTTGCCCCTGCCCCCGGCCCTCCCTGCCAGTTGCTGCCGCTGCCTCTGTAGAAATGACTCTTGCGGCCCCAGAGTGGCCGAGAGCGCGCCGCAGGAGCAAAAAAAAAAAAAAAAAAAAAAAGCCCGAGGGCGCGGGGTTCTTATGCGACTGACCACCCCCACGTCCAGCGCGGGGACGAGCCGGGTACCCGGGCAGCGGCTGGGCCGGGGCACTGCGAGACGCCAATCGCCGACTCGCTCCTCCGACCGCGGAACTCTCTTCTGCCGGCTTTTCCCGGAGAGGATGGGAGCTCGGGGCTTTCCAGCGCTCACTCAGGCCCCTGGGCCGCTCGGTCCGCCACTGCAACTCCGGCCTTGGACCGCGCACCCGGTACAACCAGTGACCCCTGGCCACGGGTTCCGTCAGTCCCCGTCGCGACCCCTCTCCAGCCTCGGTCATTTGCCCGCCACCTCCCGCCCTCCACGCTTCCTCCACCAGCCACCAGACGTGCGGCCGCCACGCTCCTTTCTGCAAAAGGCAAGAGGAAGAAGGAAGGAAGGGAGAGAGAGAGGAAGGAAGGGAAAGAAGAAAGCGAGGCGGAGAGGATTGCATACTGGAATAAAATCTGCAGCCGCATTCGGAAACTTACTTAGGCTTGAGAAAAACTGTTTAAGAAAAGAAAGGGGGAGGTATCCAAAGCGGGAAGGGAATTCACAAATGCAGCCTCCTGCCAGAGCCGGAGCTGTGCCCTGGCTGCGGAGCTCCAGGGAGAAAGGAGTCGGGCGTCTTCTTTGCCACTTACCTAGTCCCCTGTCTACAAAGCTAGTGATCGTATTAGCCGACTTGGAAGACTGGAAGAAGCTGGCATTGATGCCCAGCTTCTCGGCGATGGAGTAAGTCCTGTAGATTGACAGCATGTACTCGTGGGGCACCACGCGCGGGCCCCTGCCCGGAGGCTCCTGAGCCTCGAGCTGCTGTGGCGGCCGCCGCCGGGACTCCTCCTGCGGCCTCGGCTGTGGCTCCTGCCGCTCCAGGGGCGCCCGGGCCGTGGCACTCTCTCGCGACGCCCGCGGCATCTTCCCTTCCTTGCGGCTTCGCATTCCCTTGGCGGAGCCCAGCTGAGCGGACGACGAGGAGGATGAGATGGAAGCTTGCTGGAAACCGGGCAAATCCCACAGGAAACTGATGAGGAAGACCGCCGAGAGCAGGACCCTGGGGGTATCCATGGCGAGCGTCTCCCCGAGAGGCGGCGGCGCGGGTCGCGAGGGGCGCGGAGCGGCTGGACAGCGGCCGGGGCCCGGCTCCTCGGGCTGACTCGGAGTGCGAGGAGCCGGGTCCCAGCCACACAAACCGCGGCCCTGCCACGCCCCCTCCCGCCCCTCGCCGGGAGGGGAGAGGAGGGGAGGGAGGGGAGGGGAGCCGAGGGTGGGAGGAGAGGCCGGGTGGTGCGGGCAGGAGGTGTGGGGGAGAGGGGCCGCTGTGGGCCGGGGTGGCAGGGGGACGCAGCGCCCCCGCGGGACGCGCGCGGGGTTGCCAGGCGGTGCGCGCAGAGCGGGCCTGGAGCGCCGGGCAGGGCTAGGCGGGCGACGCCGCCCGGCGGCGAGGAAGCCAGGGGCATCCGCAGCGCCAGAGCCCCCCTCGCACTGTTCGAAGCTCGGTCCCTCCGTAGCGCTCCGCCGGCTCTCGATCTTCCCCAGCCTCCTCCACTTTGCTGGGAGCGTGCGGCCCCGGAGGAGGGAAGCGGCGGCGGCGCCCCCCAGGGACAGCTCAGAGCAGGCGCCTCAGCAGCCGACTGCGCGCCGGCTCCGGGCGGTGGTACCTTCCTTCCTCGGCCCCAACCTCCAGGCCGGTCGATCGCTCCCCTCAAGGGCCAGCCCAGGGCCAGAGAAGCCTCGCCGCGCGCCAGGCGTAGGGCCCAGCCCAGAACAGCCCCATTCTCTCGCTGGGGTACCGCTCTCCACAAAGACAGGGCGTCTGTTCCCGACCCTCGAGGTCAGGCAAAGGCCACGAGTCTTAAGAGTCTGGATGGATGCTAAAAGCTGCTGCGCTCTCCTGAAGGCCCCAGCCTCTCTCCTCGCAGTCCCCAACCTCTTCTGACGCTGGATTTAGCCGATTCTTTTCTCCTCCAGCTGTTCCCCGGATGCTCTTCCTTCTCGCGGCCTGGCCCCCGCCTCCACGGCATCCCCATTTTCCCTCTCTTCTTTCCCTCCCGCCTTCAATACTTCCTCCTTCCCCAAGTTCCTTCTGCATTCCAATCCCTCTTTCCCCAGCCTGCTTTTCTTCTCGCACTGCCCTCCCATCTCTCTCGGCCTTCCCACCCTCTCCCTCCCCGGACTCCCCCTCCCCTTTCAGTGGACCCCTCCCTTTGCAGCTCTCCCCCAATCTGTTTCTCTTCAGCCCAGCCTCGCCCCATCACGAGTTTCCTTTATCTGTCCCCAGATTCTCCGTGCCTGTCTTCCCCGCCTACTGCCTCACTCATTCCCGGGCCTGAAGGCTGGAAGACGAGACGGAGGGCTGCTTCTCTCCCGCCATGCTCCTTGCCCTAACGCTGTGGACGTCGACTTTCCCCTTGCATTTCTTGGGTGCTCAGCCACCAACCGTAAAAAGATCTCCATGAATCACCCCCAGCCCTTCTGTGATGTTGGCCTTCCTATTTTCACTTTCACAGATTTAAACAAAGTCTGAGGGGATAAATGACTTTTCCAAGGACACTCAGCCAAGAGGATGTGCAGCCAGAAACAGAACCTAGGGCTCAGACTCCAGACGCAGTGCTCTTCCCTCTCCAGCAGAGAGGAATCACATTCTTGCTTTTTCTTTTCTTTATTAATTTATTTGCTCTCAGGTGATTTCCTTCCCCACACTGCTTTGTGTGTGTGTGTGTGTGTGTGTGTGTGTGTGTGTGTGTGTGTGTTCCCAGGCTCCATACCCCCCACCCTCTCACTTTCTTCCCCCTTCCCCCTTTTGCTATTTCATTCCTTCTGCAGGGACCAGTCACCTGACTGCAGGAAGAGGCAGTTTTGCTTCCTTGCTCCCTTCATTCCGGAACTTCCTTAAGGTCTTGGCACTGGCCTCCCCCAGGTAATGGCAAACACCCAAGAGACCTTGTTTCCTTTAATCTTCAAAACAACCTTATGAGATAAGGATTGGATTATCCCCATTTTACAGATAGGGAAACTGAGGCCCAAGCTCACACTGCTGCGGAGTCTGAGCTCTTAACCGCTGGGCTATTGAGCCAGCTTCTCTCCTCTCGATCTCCTCCATGCGTGTCCCTTCTGGCCTTATCCCAAGCCTACTTATGTCCCCAGTTTTGGTTTCAAGATTGTCAAGTTCTGAGACTTTAGACTCAAAGCTGCTTTACCATAACCTTTTCTTCCTTCCTCTCTCTGTGCTTTAAAATAGTTTGTTTTTTACCAACTTAACAACATAAAAGGAAATGGAACTGAACAGAAAGATTGTTTTTCAGATTTTTGCCACTACCAGAGACCAAAATGTGTTTGCCTTTATGGGTCCCCTTCCAATCTGTCTCTGTCTTTTGTGTACATGTTTTTGCAATCCAGAGATAGATGCTATGTCGTACCCTCCCCTTGTCACTTAACATTATGTCCAAAGCATGTCTGCTGGTCCTTCTTTTCATTTTTTGGTTTGGTTTTGTATTACTGCCAAGGCTGTTTTCTTGGACAGCTCTCCTCTCTGCCCTTCTGCCCCCTCTGCAGGTCTTCAACAGCTCTCTGCCAAACCACAAACTCGAAACCCCTGGTTTCTCACTTGAAGAAGCAACATTTCCCCTTCCGCCTACCCGTCACCCCTGGGATGCACCTGGTCTGCTCTGGCCTGGCCACCAAGCTCTGTACGTCTGCTTCTCCGGTGTCATCCGGGAGAGGTTTCCTCCTTGTGGTCTGTCTCCATCCCTTCCCTTGGGGAAATGAACCCTTTTGGTTTGTGTTATCAGTATTTTAATTTCTATCAGTATGGAGTCTGGTTAATGGTGATCCATGGTTTCAGACCCCCCCAGCCAATAAGAAGGCTTCCTGCCTGCAACTGCAGTCCTGTTTGTTCTCTCTTCTTTTGGCCCACGGCAATTATTATATGCCACAAGTTATCAGTAAACCGGAAACGAAGTAATGAGCCTATTTGCTGTGGCTTAGGAGCGCTCAGCACACTGGATGGAGTCATGGGTAAGAGTAAATGACACTAGGACAGGAACCACGGAGGATGTGGTCTGTCCTCCCGCCGTCAGGATTCCCCTGGGGCAGATATTCTCCTCCTTCATTGCTACCAGCCTCAAGTCCAAGCAAGGAAGGTGCTGGCTCTCCTTTGCCTGAAAGCGCTGCAGTCTTCATGTCACAGGTGAGCAGATGCACAAACTCGGTGGACGGGGCCCAAGGTCGCAAGCCAGCCAGAAATCTATTCACAACTAGGAGGCAAGTCTTTCTGACACTTAATCCAATGCTTTCCCTATACTGAAAAGCATTTCATTTTTCAAATATTATGACAAGGATCCCCAGTCACGTATAAAGCCGTACCTCTTCCTCCTTCATAGATATGCCTCAGATAGGAATCCACCCCGTTAACAAGGACACACCAAGGCCTTTCCTCTGTGTTGTAAAAACAAAGATACGAGAGCAAACTACGAGTCAACATCTGCCTTTAGACCTTCTCAGAATGTTTTGAGAATTTGAAATAATGCTATAGAAATTTTCAGTCCAGTCTTAGATTCTCTTGGAATTTCTTCAGCTGTTTCATCTGTGAAGAATATCAAAAAGGGTGAAAGGTTCTTGAGCTGAAATGAGAAAGTCTGGTGTAGGCACCTTTAGCAACTTAACTGGCATTCTTTTCATGGTTAGATTTTTTTTTTCCCCCCAAATAGAAGGAAACGCAGACAACTGTGCAGTATGGTGTGTCCTGCCCCCCTGTGGACGCTGAGGGAATTACCCTTGGAGAACTGAAACAGGGCTGGACGCGGGAAAGTTTTCAGGGGCTTGCGAGATGAGCAAGGAATAGTGACACCTATATTAACATTAGTTTGAGAAATGAGAGAGTCATATATAAGGTGTGGCCACAAAAATTCCATAAAGAGAGCTCTACCTGCCCAGAGATACAGGACCAAAAGCAAACAGAATTGCCCTTGCTCTCTGAAATCTGTGCTGTTTTTGTCTTCAAAGCATTATTTCATACTAACCCAGGGAGAGAAGATTCTCTTACATAAATAAAAGAGTTTACCTCAGGGTGGGGAAGGGATGGAGTGGGAGTTTGGGGTTAGCAGATGCAAACTAGGGATACATATATAGAATGGATAAACAACAAGGTCTTACTATACAGCACAGGGAACTATATTCAATATCCTGTGATAAACCATAATGGAAAAGAATACAAAAAAGAATGTATATATGTGCATAACTGAATCACTTTGCTGTACCGCAGAAATTAACACAACATTGTAAATCAACTATACTTCAATTAAAATAAATAAATAAATAATAATTTAACTTTTAGTATGATGTAACCATTCTGTAAAGTCTCTGGAAATATACCCTAGGAAGGTAGACTAACACCTGAAATTTGCACAAACGAAATCATTTCTTTAGTTTGCAGTACTGTTTTCATAAGGTCCCAGTGAAAACAAAAATGTTCTTGGGTATGATCCCTATTCACACTTTACTACCACTACCACTATTATATGAACTGTTCTGAATAAATTGACAAACTGATAACCTGAGAACATTAACTAGTTGACACCTATATGGTCCAAGAGAAATGAGACTTAAGACTGGCAGGCTTTGATTAAAAGAAGGCTAAGGGCAAAAAGGAGTAGAGCAGTGGGTTTAAAAGTCCGTTCCTTTGAGCTTCCAGAGCTTTCAGCAAGAGGAATGAGGAGGAAACCGACCAGGTGTGGTTCCTGTATCCCACACTTTCTCCAAGCTGAGCAGCCCTGCTCTATGTTTTTGACCTTTCCATACAACTTCATCTGCAAGAAAAAGTCCCTCATAAAAGAAAAAAAAAAGCTTAGAGCACTGAGTAATCTTCCTCGAAAGGGGTCAAGGGTGAAAAATGAATGGAGCAACAGGAAGACAGGTGAGGACTGCTCTGGAGAGGCAGAGGAAGAGGGAAAAAAAAGTGGGGGGGGGGGCTCTTAGGAAAGGGTGCACATGAAGATGAAGATAAAGCTACTCCTTCACAACTTAGCCTGGGAGGTACCAGCCCCTAATTCCTCCTGCTTCCCCGACGTAACAGTGAGACGTATTATGCCACTTGCTCTGTTTGCTTTGGCACCTCCCATTCTTTCGCGGGATGCTTCACAGACAAGTTAAATGAAATGGAATGAAGTGTTGTGCCCAATGATATAACACATATAACCTCTCTGGGCCTCTGTTTCCCCATTCTATCAGCTGAACGGGTGGGACTCAGACTTTTCGGTAGGTCAGCCCCATGCCTGGCACCAGTGCGGTGGTACTGAGTTTGACAGGGAATTCGAGTTCCAGTTCTGGATATTGACGGAAGCATGAAGACTCGCTAGGGGTGTCAGAACGACCGAATCACTGCTCTCCTTGTTTGGTTGCACCACGGGGCACGCAGATGTCCAGCCATGATGTAGTTTGCTAACACCAGTGGTTCTTGAAGGGTGGCCCCTGGACCAGGAGCATCGATCAACATCACCGGGAAATTTGTTAGAAATGCAGATTCTTAGGCCTCCCCCCAGATCTACGGGCTCAGAAACTGGGGCCCAGAGATCTATACTTTAACAAGCCCTTGAGTGAATCCTAATGCAGGCTGAAGTCTGAGAACCATTGGTCTTCACCATGAAATAGGGACAAGCTACCTGCCGAGATCTTCAAGAAATGCTTTGATTTGTGAGGGCGAGTTGTAAAGGAAACACACAGTATGCAACTTTATTCTTAAGTGAATGATTCTCATTCTTAATGAGCAAATAATTTTCATTCCCCGTGCGAACAAGGTGTATTTAATTGTCTAGTCATATCAGGTCAAATTGTGGCTAATCTGGCCAGATTTCTAAAAATAATAAGGGCTGGGCCCGTTTAGAACCTGGAAAGGAGACAAAAGCCATATCAGGGTGAAGCAGACTGTAGACACCTTCTTGTATACCATGGATGCTAATGAAAGAGGAGGGGTTTGGAGCAGATGATTAGAAGCCCAGCTCTGTCTCTTCTTAGCTATATGAACTCAAAACCTTCTACTTTTACTTTTGGCACCTCAGATGGAGGTAAAAATACGTCCCTCTGGGGTTTTTATGCAGATTATACAACAACGTATGTAAATTCTTATTACAGATGTGTATGTAAGTATGGTGACCATTAACTACTCAACCATTTGGATTTGTGTGTGTGTGTGTGTGCTAGGCGGACCTCTCACTGTTGTGGCCTCTCCCGTTGCGGAGCACAGGCTCCGGACGCGCAGGCTCAGCGGCCACGGCTCACGGGCCCAGCCGCTCCGCAGCACGTGGGATCCTCCCGGACCGGAGCACGAACCCGTGTCCCCTGCATCGGCAGGCGGATTCTCAACCACTGTGCCACCAGGGAAGCCCAACCATTTGGATTTTTTAAATATCAGATAATTCCCTGGTAATTTTACTATTTCTCAACCTTTATGCTTTTGCTCTGGAATTACATTTTAAAACTTCAATCTAACCAGCTCTTATATTCTCTTAAGAACTTCTTTTGTTAAGTAACTTCTCTAAAAAGGCTAAATTTGTTTGACGTAATGAGCTTTTACTGTATTTCACTGTGAATCTGTAGCAACACTTTTCTTCTATAATGATTCGACATGTTTTATGTTTGTCCAAATCATCTAGATTAAAAACACATTGCAGTTCGCTAGTAGGTATTGGGATACTTAAATTGAGCAAAGTGAATTCTCAAATGAGCATCTAGGATGCTTATGAGAGTAAAGATGATTAAATTCTACGAACAATTTGATCTTTGCCAAATCTTGCATCGAAAATTATAATTACATAGGAAGTTGTCTTTCCTGTTTAGGATCAGACTTGGTTTTAAAAATTACTACCAACTTTGTCAACATTAAAATAGAAGCAACAAAGATGTGAAATTTCACACAGGGGATCTACAATATTTGGATAATTATAAGCATATGGCTACTTTACATGAGATCTCTGTTAAAAGTCTATTTACTAGGGCTCTGGGAAAACAGATGTTCTCAAATTCAGGGCTTACTTACATGTGCTGAGAATGTCATGTTTATTATCAATGTATCATAATCTATTCTTGCTTCAGAACTCTAAGTAGAATTAGCTAAATGATCGCAGTATCTGTTGTTTATTGCTCTCTTGTCTGTTTGTTAATATCCCAGGCTTTACTTGTAATAGAAATGGCAAACAATGGTTAACTACTCCATCAAAAGTGGTAAATGCTTTCTCAATCATTATAGAAACAATTTCATATATTTTCTTAATATTTAGGGCGTGAGCCTACACTGACTAGTTTCAATAGATTCTAGTCAAATAGAAATGATTGGTGTAATGACAATTTAATTTCATGTCCTTTTTGAAACTACTTCAATGTATCCATTCCTAGGAATCACTGAAAATAAAGACAAATGTGTTGCCTATTCATTTCGAATTAATTAAATGAACACTTTAAATGTGAGAAATGGTGGAAACTTCATTTGGAAATTAATAACTATTGGATTTAAGAGTTTAAAAAAAAATCAGTGTAAGCCCTACCTTTCCTCAAAAAGCTTTCCCTCCTTGACTTTGCTTCTCAAATGCTACAATTATAAAATGCCACAGCTACAACTTATAATGAATTGGTCTTAAAAAACAAAGCACAGAGACAGAAAGAAGAATAGAGGTTGCCAGAGGCTGGGGGAAATGGGGAATGGTGAGTTAGTGTTCAATGGGTACAAAGTTTCAATCTGAGAAGAAGAAAAAGTTCTGGAGTTGGACGATGGGGATGGGTGCACCACATTGTGAGTGTACTTAATGCCGCTGAATTGTATGTACACTTAAAAATGGCTAAAATGGGGGCTTCCCTGGTGGCGCAGTGGTTGAGAGTCCGCCTGCCAATGCAGGGGACGCGGGTTCGCGCCCCGGTCCGGGAGGATCCCACATGCCGCGGAGCGGCTGGGCCCGTGAGCCGTGGCCGCTGAGCCTGCGCGTCCGGAGCCTGTGCTCCACAACGGGAGAGGCCACATAGGTGAGAAGCCCGCGTACCGCCAAAAAAAAAAAAAAAAAATGGCTAAAATGGTCCCTTTTTTGTTGAGTATATTTTACCACTCTAAAAGAGTACGAAGATTTAATAAAACAATTCAAGAAATGCCCATTTGTAAAATAGTATGCTTAAAACTTTCTAGATAGCTTTGTAGACAATTTTAGCTTTTTAACCCCTTTACACAGAGCCTGTTAATACGCCTAACCAAGAGTGGATTTATACCTATCTACACAAACGTCAAATGGAAAATCGTATTTGTTCTTTTAGGATTAAAATCCAGCCCTTCTTCACCTCTTCAACTATATCATGGGAACAGTCTTAAATTCCTCTTCTTCTTCTTTTTTTTTTCTTTGAATAAGATCATTTCACTTTGCCTTCAGTTATTTCCACTCCTGCCTCTTGGAGACTTTCGGATCACAGCCCCTTTCACCCTGAGCTCTTCCTTCTCAGCTCAGCGATCCATCGACCCGCACCGTCCCCACTCCTGGCCCCTGAGGCTCTCTTTTCATCCCCTGCCACTTTCTCTTTCTCCCTGCCTTTTGTTTTACTCTTCCTCATTCCATCACTCACTCTTTCTCGTCTTTCTAGTCCTTTAACTAGCTGCCATGGGGACTGAAGCACGTTTTAAAACTTTCCTTTCACATTGATCCTAATTAAAGCACCAAATGAGTTAACCCTTATATTTTCTTCTTTAAGAAAACCAAAAACCTTACCACTTGAAACTAATCTACAGTCCCTTTATTTAAACGTGTCCCTTGACAGATTTATTTTTCCACAGTGGTCCTGAAAGGGTTGGGAGGGAGAACCCTGTCTCCTCCATGAGGATTTTAGTATTTGATATTTTTAAAAATAGAGCATCAAATAAATATGGATTCCTTCCCTGTGAGATGCATTTTTATGATCGGGCAGAGCCAACACTATGATTCCCTTGCTGCATTTTTTTCAAGGTTCAAATGGCTGCCGGGGATTGTTTCACCCTCTCTTAGAAGTTAGCTTATATTTTAGCAACATTAGGTAGTGCTCAATTTGCCAAGAATAATGCTTTAGGAGTGTAACACAATAATACCTGAAATTATGATTTTAGTTGCGAAAGGTCTCTTCTATAAGCATCTTGGCTTCTCCCAGCATTCAAGGCCTGCAGCAGCCCAGGCCTAACCTCGTCTCCCATCACCCCTGAGCACACACCTGGCCGTTGTGTTGACACCTGGTGTCCTGGATCCTTCAGAAGCTGCCTGTATTTCCTAACCTCCTACTTCCTGCACAGGCACAAGCCCCATCAGGAAGGCAGGCCTCCCTACGTCCTCTCTACATCTGCTCTTAGTGATAATAGTTACAGTTTCATGATGCCTGCTTCTACCAAGCCCCTGATGTGGACATCGGGGATATGGTTGTGAAGGGTGAAGCAAGAAACCTGCTTGGGTGATTTCACCAGCTTCCCTGCCTTCCATGTTCCCTGACCACCTATGCGTGCACACACACACACACACACACACACACACAAACACAAACACACAGACACCTCTTCCTAGAATAAGAAACATTGGTTGGGGTTTATCTTATAGAGGTAATAATGCTTTAGGGCCATATATCACAGACCTTTTCCAAAAAGCTACAAGGAGGTTAATTTGAATCTTTGAGAAACTCCCAACCACCATGACAAGGAGAAACAACAGAAGGTCATATTTGAGGAAGACCTGGGAGATCACCTATTTTAATGAGCCCCAAATAGGTGGTGTAAAATAATGGTACAGGCTGCCCAGGCACAAATCCTGGCTCTCCCGTTGCAGGTCTACAGCCTCAGCACGTAGACCTTAGCAAAATCTCTCCTGGGCTTGACTTCCACAGCTATAACATCAGGGCACACAGCATCTCACTCACAGATTTACAGTGAGGAGTCAATGAATTCGTGCACATACAACACTTAGAATAGTGACTAGCACATAGTCACTAGAAACAACTGTTAATAATATTATTATTTTACAGACTAGAGAAAAGAGGCTGAGGTGGGTCCTGCGCAGGGTCTCACAGTTAGTGGAAGAGCTCAGAGAAGAGCTGGTCCTCTTGACTCCCGTTCAGCCAAGTAAGAGAAAGGGGGATGTCACTTCATGAAGTTCAGAGTGATTTTTAAAGGATGATTCATCAGAAAGTGGACTGATCAGGGAGCAGAGATTTTTATTATTGCCTTCTAATCACTTTCCAGCCATGCTGGATTAAAAACAAATGGACAATTTTAATATTGTGACCCAATGCCAAATGCTCTAGATTACAGTGTTTTACAAACTGCCAGTTGTAACACATTAGTGGGCTATCACATCAGAGTAATGAGTAATGGCCAGCAGCTTTTTTTTAATTGAAAGAACAGAATGGAATAGAATAGAATAGAATAGAATAGAATAGAATAGAATAGAATAGAATAGAATAGAATAGAATAGAATGACGTTCAAGATGGCGGAGGAGTAAGATGTAGAGATCATCTTCCTCCCCACAAATACATCAGAAATACATCTACATGTGGAACAACTCCTTCAGAACACCTACTGAACCCAGGCAGAATACCTCAGACTTCCCAAAATATGTTTTTTTTCCTTTTTCTCTTTTTGTGAGTGTTTGCTTCTTTGTGTGATTTTGTCATTATAACTTTGCTTTTACCATTTCTAGGTCTTAGGGTTCTCTCTGTCCATTTTTTTTCTTTTAGTATAGTTTTTAGTGCTTGTTATCATTGGTGGATTTGTTTTTTGGTTTGGTTGCTCTCTTCTTCCTTTCTTTCAGTTTTTTTTCTTTTTTCCTTTTTTTTTATTATTTTTTAATTTTTAAAACCTATAATAATTTTTTATTTTAATAACTTTATTTTATTCTTTCTTTTCTTTTTCCCCCTTTTCTTTTGAGCTGTGTAGCTGACAAGGTCTTTTTTTTTTTTTTTTTTTTTGTGGTATGCGGGCCTCTCACTGTTGTGGCCTCTCCCATTGCGGAGCACAGGCTCCAGATGCGCAGGCTCAGCGGCCATGGCTCACAGGCCCAGCCGCTCCACGGCATGTGGGATCCTCCCGGACCGGGGCACGAACCCGTGTCCCCTGCATCGGCAGGCGGATTCTCAATCACTGCGCCACCAGGGAAGCCCACTGACAAGGTCTTGGTACTCCGGCCAGGTGTCAAGCCTGTGCCTCTGAGGTGGGAAAGCTGGGTTCAGGATATTGGTCCACCAAAGACCTCTCGGCTCCACAGAATATCAAACTGCAAAAACTCTCCCAGATATCTCTGTCTCAACATTAAGACCCAGCTCCACTCAACGACCAGAAAACTACAGTGCTGGACACCCTATGCCAAACAACTAACAAGACAGGAACACAATCCCACCCATTAACAGAGAGGCTGCCTAAAATCATAAGAGGTCACAGACACCCCAAAACACATCACCAGACATAGTCCTATACACCAGAAAGACAAGATCCAGCCTCATCCACCGAACACAGGCACCAGTCCCTTTCACCAGGAAACATACACAACCCATTGAACTAACCTTAGCCACTGGGGGCAGACACCAAAAACAATAGGAACTACGAACCTGCAGCCTATGAAAAGGAGACCCCCAAACACAGTAAGTTAAGCAAAATTAGAAGACAGAGAAACACACAACAGTTGAAGAAGCAAGGCAAAAACCCACCAGACCAAACAAATAAAGAGGAAATAGGCAGTCTACCTGAAAAAGAATTAAGAGTAATGATAGTAAAGATGATTCAAAACCTTGGAAATAGAATTGAGAAAATATAAGAAATGTTTAACAAGGACCTAGAAGAACTAAAGAGCACACAAACAATGATGAACAACACAATAAATGAAATTTAAAATTCTCTAGAAGGAATCAATAGCAGAATAACCGAGGCAGAAGAACAGATAAGTGACCTGGAAGAGAAAATAGTGGAAATAACTACTGCAGAGCAGAATAAAGACAAAGAATGTAAAGAATTGAGGACACTTTCAAGACCTCTGGGACAACATTAAATGCACCAACACTCCAATTATAGGGGCCCCAGAATAAAAGAAAAAGAAAGGGACTGAGAAAATATTTGGAGAGATTATAGTAGAAAACTTCCCTAATATGGGAAAGGAAATAGTTAATCAAGTCCAGGAAGCACAGAACTCCATACAGGATAAATCCAAGGAGAAACATGCTGACATATATTAATAAAACTACCAAAAATTAAATACAAAGAAAAAATGTTAAAAGCAGTAAGGGAAAAACAACAAATAATATACAAGGGAATCCCCATAAGGTTAACAGCTGATCTTTCAGCAGAAACTCTGCAAGCCAGAAGGGAGTGGCAGGACATATTTAAAATGATGAAAGGGAAAAACCTACAACAAAGATTACTCTACCCAGCAAGGATCTCATTCAGATTTGATGGAGAAATTAAAACCTTTACAGACAAGCAAAAGCTAAGAGAATTCAACACCACCAAACCAGCTTTACAACAAATGCTAACAGAACTTCTCTAGGCACGAAACACAAGAGAAGGAAAAGACCTACAATAACAAACCCAAAACAATTAAGAAAATGGTAATAGGAACATACATATCAATAATTACCTTAAATGTAAATGGATTAAATGCTCCAACCAAAAGACATAGACTGGCTCAATGGACACAAAAACAAGACCCGTATACATGCTGTCTACAAGAGATTCACTTCAGACCTAGGGACACATAGAGACTGAACGTGAGGGGATGGAAAAAGATATTCCATGCAAATGGAAATCAAAAGAAAGCTGGAGGAGCAATTCTCGTATCAGACAAAATAGACTTTAAAATAAAGAGTATTACATGAGACAAAGAAGGACACTACATAATGATCAAGGGATCAAGCCAGGAAGAAGATATAACAATTGTAAATATTTGTGCACCCAACATAGGAGCACCTCAATACATAAGGCAAATGCTAACAGCCATAAAAGGGGAAATCGACAGTAACACAATCATAGTAGGGGACGTTAACATCCCACTTTCACCAATGGACAGATCATCCAAAATGAAAATAAATAAGGAAACACAAGCTTTAAATGATACATTAAACAACATGGACTTAATTGATACTTATAGGAAATTCCATACAATAACAACAGAATACACTTTCTTCTCAAGTGCTCATGGAAAATTCTCCAGGATAGATCATTATTGGGTCACAAATAAAGCCTTGGTAAACTTAAGAAAATTGAAATTGTATCAAGTATCTTTTCTGACCACAACGCTATGAGACTAGATATCAATTACAGGAAAAAATCTGTAAACAATACAAACACATGGAGGCTAAACAATACACTACTAAATAAACAAGAGATCAAAGAAGAAATTTTAAAATACCTAGAGACAAAAGACAATGAAAACACAATGAACCAAAACCTATGGGATGCAGCAAAAGCAGTTCTAAGAGGGAAGTTTATAGCAATACAAGCCTACCTCAAGAAACAAGAAACATCTCAAATAAACAACCTAACTTTACACCTAAAGCAATTAGAGAAAGAAGAACAAAAAATAACCCAATGTTAGCAGAAGGAAAGAAATCATAAAGATCAGATCAGAAGTAAATGAAAAAGAAACAAAGGAAATGAGCAAAGATCAATAAAACTAAAAGCTGGTTCTTTGAGAAGATAAACAAAATTGATAACCCATTAGCCAGACTCATCAAGAAAAAAGGGGAGAAGACTCAAATCAATAGAATTAGAAATGGAATAGGAGAAGTAACAACTGACACTGCAGAAATACAAAGGATCATGAGAGATTACTATAAGCAACTATATGCCAATAAAATGGACAACCTGAAAGAAACGGACAAGTTCTTAGAAAAGTATAACCTTCTGAGACTGAACCAGGAGGAAATAGAAAATATAAACAGACCAATCACAAGCACTGAAGTTGAGACTGATGAAAAATCTTCCAACAAACAAAAGACCAGGACCAGATGGCTTCACAGGCGAATCTATCAAACATTTAGGGAAGAGCTAACACCTATGCTTCTCAAACTCTTCCAAAATACAGCAGAGAGAAGAACACTCCCAAACTCATTCTATGAGACCACCGTCACCCTGATACCAAAACCAGACAAAGATGTCACAAAGAAAGAAAACTACAGGCCAATGTCACTAATGAACACAGATGCAAAAATCCTCAACAAAATACTAGCAAACATAATCCAACAGTACATTAAAAGGATCATACACCATGATCATTGGGGTTTATCCCAGGAATGCAAAGATTCTTCAATATATGCAAATCAATCATTGTGATACACCATATTAACAAATTGAAGGAGAAAAACCATATGATCATCTCAATAGATGCAGAAAAAGCTTTTGCCAAAATTCAACACCCATTTATGATAAAAGCCCTCCAGAAAGTAGGCATAGAGGGAACTTACCCAATATAATAAAGGCCATGTATGAGAAACCCACAGCCAACATCATTCTCAATGGTGAAAACTGAAACCATTTCCTCTAAGATCAGGAACAAGACAAGGTTGTCCACTCTCACCAGTATTATTCAACATAGTTTTGGAAGTTTTAGCCACAGCAATCAGAGAAGAAAAGGAAATAAAAGGAATCCAAATCAGAAAAGAAGAAGTAAAGCTGTCACTGTTTGCAGATGACACGACACTATCCATACAGAATCCTAAAGATGCTACCAGAAAACTACTAGAGCTAAGCAATGAATCTGGTAAAGTAACAGGATACAAAATTAATGCCCAGAAATCTCTTGCATTCCTATACAGTAATGATGAAACATCTGAAACAGAAATTAAGGAAACACTACCATTTACCACTGCAACAAAAAGAATAAAATACCAAGGAATAAACCTACCCTGGGAGACAAAGACCTGTATGCAGAAAACTATAAGACACTGATGAAAGAAATTAAAGATGAGACAGACAGAGAGATATATCATGTTCTTGGATTGGAAGAATCAACATTGTGAAAATGACTATACTACCCAAAGCAATCTACAGATTCAACACAATCCCTATCAAACTACCAATGGCATTTTTCACAGAACTAGAACAAAAAAATTCACAATTTGTATGGAAACACAAAAGACGCCCAATAGCCAAAGTAATCTTGAGAAAGAAAAATGGAGCTGGAGGAGTCGGGCTCCCTGACTTCAGACTATACTACAAGGCTACAGTAATCAAGACAGTATGGTACTGGCACAAAAACAGAAATATAGATCAATGGAACAGGACAGAAAGTCCAGAGATAAACCCACACATATATGGTCACCTTATCTTTGATAAAGGAAGCAAGAATATGCAATGAAGCAAGACAGCCTCTTCAATAAGTAGTGCTGGGAAAACTGGACAGCTACATGTAAAAGAATGAAATTAGAACACTCCCTAACACCATACACAGAAATAAACTCAAAATGGATTAAAGACCTAAATGTAAAGCCAGACACTATCAAACTCTTAGAGGAAAACATAGGCAGAACACTCTATGACATAAATCACAGCAAGATCCTTTTTCATCCACCTCCTAGAGAAATGGAAATAAAAACAAAAATAAACAAATGGGACCTAATGAAACTTAAAAGCTTTTGCACAGCAAAGGAAACCATAAACCAAATGAAAAGACAACCCGCAGAATGGGGGAAAATATTTGCCAATGAAGCAACTGACAAACGATTAATCTCCAAAATTTACAAGCAGGTCATGCAGCTCAATATCAAAAAAACAAACAACCCAATCCAAAAATGGACAGAAGACCTAAATAGACATTTCTCCAAAGATATACAGATTGCCAACAAACACATGAAAAGATGCTCAACATCACTAATCATTAAAGAAATGCAGATCAGAACTAAAATGAGGTGTCACCTCAAACCAGTCAGAATGGCCATCATCAAAAAATCTACAATAAATGCTGGAGAGGGTGTGGAGAAAAGGGAACCCTCTTGAATTATTGGTGGGAATGTAAACTGATACAGCCACTATGGAGAACTGTATGGAGGTTCCTTTAAAACCTAAAAATGGAACTACCATATGACCCAGCAATCCCACTACTGGGCATATACCCTGAGAAAACCATAATTCAAAATGAGTCATGTACAACAATGTTCACTGCAGCTCTATTTACAACAGCCAGGACATGGAAGCCACCTAAGTGTCCGTCGACAGATGAATGGATAAAGAAGATGTGGCACATATATACAATGGAATATTACTCAGCCATAAAAAGGAATGAAACTGAGTTATTTGTAGTGAGGTAGATGGACCTAGTCTGTCATACAGAGTGAAGTAAGTCAGAAAAAGGAAAACAAATACTGTATGCTAACACATATATATGGAATATGAAAAAGAAAAGGGTCATGAAGAACTTAAGAAGAAAACAGGAATAAAGACACAGATGTAGAGCATGGACTTGAGGACACGGGGAGGGGGAAGGGTAAGCTGGGACAAAGTGAGGGAGTGGCATGGACATATATACACTACCAAATGTAAAAGAGACAGCTAGTGGGAAGCAGCTGCATAGCACAGGGAGATCAGCTCGGTGCTTTGTGTCCACCTAGAGGGGTGGGATAGGGAGGGTGGGAGGGAGACGCAAGAGGGAAAAGATATGGGGATACATGTAAGTGTATAGCTCATTCACTTTGTTATAAAGCCGAAACTAACACACGATTGTAAAGCAATTATACTCCAATAAAGATGTTTAAAAAAAGAATAGAATAGAATAGAAAATATCAGTATGTCTTGTGCATAGTACAAATATTCTCTTGGAAAAGTTTTGTTTGAGGTGTGTGTGCGTACGTGTGTGTGTTGTCCCTGTAAAATTATAAGGGATGTAGTTAACATTTTTAAAAACACTTTAAAATTTTAATATTTTTAAAAATACTTCTTTTAAGAAAGTATTCTCTAACACTTTATAGCGATGTATACAGCTATTCCTTTGGAATAAATAGCCTTTTCCACTTATTCCTTTGCCTGGGTGCTCACCTACTTCAATGATGTCATTTATTCCAGGCAAAAGAACAGGAGAACAGAGGAGTCAGGGGATGAACCCAGGACCAGCCCTAACCATAGACTCCAAGTTTCCAAGGGGACAGGTTGCACTGGCCACATGATTGATGGCTGAAGAAAATATTAGAGGCACCAGCTTGAATTCAAGAAGGATTAAAAGCTGGATTCAGTGTCTCCTAGGACAGAGCTCACACAAGGAAGCCAATTAAACAAGCAGATGTTTCTTTAAAGGTTGTCTGCAAAATGTGCAAACTGACAAAATGTTTACAGAATCTCTAGTACTCCACATGCTAGGTTTACCTTTAACAAATCGTTCCAGTGACTCTACAATTACCACAGTCCTGGGGTTATCTTTCTTACGGGGCTGCAGATGAAAGACCAATAACTGAGGCCAATTAATTCAAGCTGCCATTCTCCCCCACGTGAAAACTGAAAGAGATCTTGGTAGCAACTGTCCAAAGTGATTATTTCATTTGAGACTCTCTTTTATAAAACTCAAATACATAGGCAGCAAACTTTACCTGGCTCTTCAGGGCTCTCTGCCTGGCTCCCATCAAATCACTGTTTCTGAAATTCATTCATTTAGGAAAACTCAGTCCATGCCAGGTATCCTCTGGGTACACTAACATGCTTTAGAACCAGATAGTTGAATGTCTCTAAGGAAATTAATGAAGTAACCTGTGAGAAAACCCTAGCAGAGAGCCCGAGGGATGGTCATGTGACTGGAGGGCCAACCACTTGGGTGCCGGCAAACCTCGCTGCCTTGTGGGAGCATCCTGTCTTTAATAATTCACCTTAAAAATGTCTGGAACCTGCATCCCACACAAATGCTGGGAAAACCAGCATTTTCCTGCTCCCAATATTTCTGGGGAATCTTGGAGGGGTAGGTTTTCCCAGTTCCCTCTTATTCCAGGATCTTGTTCATGCTGAATTCTCACCTTCTCTGTCCTTCTCCGACTGTCTCTTCTCGCCGTCTTGCTTTCAATGTGGTTATCAACCTTTGACCTCTGGTTCTCCACAGCACACAGGATGCCACGTATGGCAGGCATGCTACACCAAAGGGGTAGAGAAGTTACACTGCCACACGGCCAGGAAGATGACTTATAAGGCAACTTTAGAGGTCTTTGTCCTTAAACAGTCCCCACTGGAGCTCACCTCTGAGACCTTCTCACGGGTCCTCTCTCCTCTCCATCCCCCTGGCTGCTGCCCTGTTTCCTCACACCCACGCACCCTTTCTTTTGTAGATTGTCCTGGGAATCTCAAAAATCCCACTACTTTATTATATAAATCAAATCAACTCCTGTTTCCTCTCTCACGGGTGCTCAAAAGACACAAGACCCATTACAATGCTTTGCAAGAGCACCTCCACCCATTACATATAAAAGCCTGCAAACATATATTTTTTTTTAATCGGGCTAAGTTCTTGGGTAAGGCATCCTTACCTTGGTCTGAAATATATAATCTTTAAATGCAGAAATAGTACCAATTTTGTAAACGTTGTTTCTAATAGCATTTTCCCTCATCTCACTATTATGGATATTTAATAAACTTTCTTGACTCAGAAACTGATTTTTAAAACATGCGACGGTTAGAGTTTGTACGAACCATGTTGAAGGAATTTTCTGTGCAAGGAACTATATGCTCGGACTTCCAAGACTCTTCAGTGCATCATTTTGTTGCTACTGTTGCTGATGCAGACTAGCCAGAGCATTGCCAGCGCAGCCTAACCTCCAGGGGGAAGTTCAGTGCGAAGGAAAGGAAAAACTAAAGGAAAATTCCGGAAATCAACAGCTTTGGCTGAGTCTATGAGCGTTTAGCTAAATTAGTTGGGTGTACATTTCAACGTTTGGCTGGACTGTTTGCCTCAAGGCAAAAAGTAAGAACTGGACAGGACGATGTACACAGACACACATAACCTAAGCAGAATTCCAGGATAGATGCTCCAGTTTCTCTACTTCTATTCTTGAATTGTCCTCACTAGATCTTTTAGAGGAAGCATTAGGAGACTTGGTTCAGAGTTTATTCTGTTTAACTACATGTGGTCCATAAGGAGAGAACACAACAGTTAATAGTTTTTTCACAATAGTTGTGTTAGGATAAAATGGCATTAAGATCCCTAAAGGCAGTAACTTAGGTTCCATATTGGAAATCTTATTCCTGAAACATAATTGTTTTAAAAGTCCATGCTCTAAATCTGAGGTGGACTATAAATCTGTTTTTTATTATATTTTTATAATTTTACCATTTCATAGTTTCTAGTATGAACTGACTGATGTCCAAATGAGGTCTCATCTCTTTTTAATATTCAAGTAATCACTTGCAGTTAACAGCACACCAGTTTCTCTGGTTCTCTCCTCTTACCTCCTTGCCACCTCCAGCTGAATGGTCCGAGAACCTCAGAGACTTACTGAGTCCAAAGGAGCCAGTCTTTCCTTCTCCCTTCTGAATTTTACTCTCAACCAAGGATGCTCCGCATTTGGGTTCTCTCTTTGAAGCTTTTATGTTTGTGCTCTGGCATTGTTCTCAACTCTGCCTTCTAATAGGCTGGTAGAGGTAAGAGTGACTCCCAGACTCAAATATACACTGACCCTCCCCCTTTCCTTCCTGTGCATTCTCTTCAAGGGTCTTTGGGATCCTTTCTGCCGCAGACTTTAGTTGAGACCATCTCAGTCCATCAGAAAGATTCTGATCAGAAAGGAAGGGCTCTGAGTCTTGATTTCATCTCCTAGGAAATTCCTTTAGCTCTTGTACATTTCCCGTCCTCCTCCCAAATCGCCAGATCTACTAATTAAGGAGTATTGGGAAAAGCATCTTTGCTTGGCCACAAAAAATCCAATTACACCTACCCCTCTACCCAAGGCCAATGAGCACTCACATTACATATCTGAGGACTGTCCACATGACTTTCCCCTGCAAATAAAGATATGCTCCGAAGTGACAGACTCAAGAAATAATAAGCAAGTTCTCTTGCTGAACAAACCAGTCATAATAAAAAGTTACAAGTTAAATTCCTTCTCATCGGACTATGTTTTAAAAAATGTATATTTGTGGGCTTCCCTGGTGGTGCAGTGGTTAAGAATCCACCTGCCAATGCAGGGAACATGGGTTCGAGCCCTGGTGCAGGAAGATCCCACATGCCGTGGAGCAACTAAGCCCGTGCACCACAGCTACTGAGCCTGTGCCCTAGAACCCGCGAGCCACAACTACTGAAGCCCACATGCCTAGAGCCCGTGCTCCACAACAAGAGAAGCCACCGCAATGAGAAGCCCCCGCACCACAACGAAGAGTAGCCCCTGCTCGCTGCAACTAGAGAAAAGCCTGCACCCAGCAAAGACCCAATGCAGCCAAAAATAAACAAATAAATAAATAAATTTATAAAAACCCAAACAAAAAAACATATATTTGTAAATACATTTCCCCATTAAAGTCTTTATTGTTGTTTTTCTTCCTATAGGACCAACTATAGCTCACATGAAAGCTTTTGGGGATAAATTCTTAATAAAATAAATTTGACTTTCAAATACAAATGTTAACGTGTGCGAGATATAATGCATGTGTCTGACACTTAATAAAACTCTGGAAATTTTGTAAATTGCTTCCGCAATCTATTCTTCTAGTAGCAGTTTTCTGTTTTTTATTGCCCAGTGCCCTTTACCCTTTCTTCTGGTAATAAGGCTTCATTCTTTGGGGAACTCTGTTTTTCCCCACACTCAACCCAGGCATTGGGAGGGGTGGTAGGACCGAGGTTGGGCCAGCCATGGTACTCTACCTGCCCCACGCCACTGTGATTTGTCTGGGAGTGAAGAAAGATGGGTACTGAGCCAGTCAGGGCCTACACCAAGATTCCTGTAAATGGAGTTGGGGAAGATGACCCCTTTTCACTAAATGGGCAAAGTTGAAAAGATGTCAGCAAAGAACTGCCAGCAACTTTGGCTCTAGACCCTCAGAGAAAACTAGCACTCTGGAGGAGAGAATGGAGCCCACATCCCAGAAAGGCAAAGGTGAGAGAAGGAGAGAAAGTCTTGAGGGCAAGGAGTCTCCAGGTCCACCCATCTGTGATTCACCCCTGCCCTCTTTCGCCAAAGCTAGTCTCAGTCGGGTCTGTGTTTCTTGCCATCAAAAGAGTTTTGGCTAATGCAGAAGTTGCTTCCACTGAGGTCCCCAGACCTAATCCCAAGGCCAGCATGGTCAGATGTTCTTTTGCTTCTACGAGCCATACCAAGTCATTCTGACAGATCCCAAATTCAGTTTAAGCTTGTTCAAATTGGATTTCTGAACCTAGCATTTGACTTTTCTGGATTCATTTCCTCTTTCCTCAATATCTCCATGAGTCAGTCCCCCTTAGGAGGAAAAAATGTTTTTGCCCCTCTTCTAGAGACCTACGACCCATTTGGTTCTACAAATATGATCAAAGAAAAGAGAAAAAGGGGGCTTCCCTGGTGGCGCAGTGGTTGAGAGTCCGCCTGCCGATGCAGGGGACACGGGTTCGTGCCCCGGTCCGGGAGGATCCCACGTGCCACGGAGCGGCTGGGCCCGTGAGCCATGGCCGCTGAGCCTGCGCGTCCGGAGCCTAAAAAAAAAGTTGTGGACCAAAAGCTTTGATCACACGCCCCTTGAGATCTTTGTAGTTTTCATTTACTTAACAAGTGCTTTCTCCATAAGCCTACTCTGGGTCAGGCAGATTCAAAAAACCTCCCAGTGGAAGAGCCCTGATGGCTGCTATTGATCCTTACAGTGATTTACTTGGAAACGGAGGTTCTGCAAAGAGCACTGGACTCGGGGTCGCCTGACAGGAGCAGTGGCTCTTCAGAGCTAGGAAAAGGATCTGCCGCTTGGTTTCGAGATGAATGAAGTGGGAAATCCCATAAAGGCTTCTTACTGAAGTTATCTAAAGCCTTCCTCAACCTCCATAGAACGTTACGTGCTTCTCGTGACCAGAACCATGATTATTTGCCCTTATGCCTGGAGGTATCAGTTCCTTGGAAACCATTTAAATCAGCCTCCTAGTTACTTATCTTGAGATGGGGCAGAAAGGAATCAAGGAAACTCTGACCTACTTTACTGTTGGTGACCTTAATTCACAGCAATGAGCCACCTACTCGATCTAAAATATTAGGTTTTATTTCACTGTGTCACACCTGACACGTTCTTAACTCTGATCAGAGCAGCAGCGACTCCAGAAACCAGGCTAATGGCGCCCTCTGGTGTTCAGACAGCGACATGCCTCCAGGAGAGGAACAGTCTTCGATACACCTCGTCCTGTTCTTGTCGGAAACGGGGCGGGTCCAACACTGCTGCCCTGGAAACTTCGCCTGGTAGCGCAGGGTCATCCTGGGGATTTGCTGGCCGTAAGGTCAACCCAGTCTCCCGTTATGATTAAAAATATAGAATGTCACTCCGTCCCCCGCGTTGGAGAGAACAATGCCCCCAAGGACCCACACTCAGCATGTCGCTCATATCTCCACTGAGACGAGGCTGAAGAGAATGTGTAGCGTGTACCACTCTGTTGGGTGTAAAGTGGTTAAACACGCAAACGTTGGGTCTGGGATGGGGAGGCGTTGGGGAGAGAAGAACCACAAGTGAGGTGCGGCACTGTGTTCTGGCCTCCATGCGCCTGTACGGCGGGGAATCCAGTGCAGAGCCTGACCTTTTCCCACTCGGAAGTGATTCTACCCAGCAAAAGGTACCTTCACCTCAGAGTGGCCCAGCCAGCAGCAAATGCAGCACGTGAGCTTGGCCCGGGCGGAATGGGTGCTCCCAGGGGAACTGCCCACCCCAGAATGGGCCCCAGCATCCGGCAGTGGGCATCTTCATGTCAACCACAGGGAGAGCTCACCAGGGGATGGATCCTGCCCGTCCCATTGCTCTGAAAATTGCAGCTACGGGGCTCTGATGGTCCAGGGAATGAGGAAGGAGCCGCAAGTAACACACTGAACTTCTCACCCGTGTTGGAGAATGGAGCCCAGAGCAAGTTTTCATTTAGAAAAGTAAGGAAATGAAAGGTTTCTTTCACTTTGTGGCATGGAGCAATTCACATCTGTTACATGTAGTTACTGGTTTCCTCCTATCCCCCTTCATTCCACGAAGGCTTTGAGGTAGATAAGAAAAAAAAAAATCCCTCAGATAAAAATAAACTCTAATGAACAGTTATTTATGGGGGTGTCTAATATCTGAACCCTTTTCCTGTTTGAGGAATTCCCTATGGCGTGGGTCTGGGTGGCAGGCGGGGCCATCTCTCATACAGACGCCTAGGAGGTCGAATACTCGCTTTGCTCTGCACATGTGATGGGTCTTGTCCAAGTGGATGCTCTCCCTAAGGACTCTACATCTGAGTCCTGAGACCACGGCAGCGGTGTCCTCCCCAGGTTGTCTCTGCGATAAGATTAGGCTGTGGTTTTGACTATCCAGCTTCCATTGCTACCTTTTCTAAGCCAATTTTTTTATCTTCCCAGAGATTAATCATAGTGAAGATGAATATAGAGTGTGAGGTAAAGATGAAGGAAAAGAGAGATGCAAATATGCAGACCATTAAAGCTTATATAGCTTCTATATATATGAGTTAAATATTTGGCCCTGAGCTTCCTGGCAGCTAAAGTGAAAAGGCAAACAATCTGTTACTCAACCTGTGAAGACAAAAATACATACTAGCTCCCCAAAGGAAGTGAATATTTTGCTAAAGGTTGAACTTTGAAAGGAATTTCTCACACTAGAGCTTCTCATACTTGCTCCTGGGACTGTAGTGTACCATCTACCGAATACTGTTCAAACAGCTAATGACTCTTAAGGTGGTTTCTCATAGCATCCCTCAGTGAAAGCCTTAGTTTAAGCTGCTCTTTGGAAAGGGCAAGTTTATAGTTTTTCTGATGGTGCAGCATCTGGAATGTTTAGAAAAATGAAGGAATGGTATGTCTCTTTAGGTGTTTTTCACCAAAGATGGGTTTTTATGAGACTTGAATATGACAGAGTTTGAAGTCATTGTCTATGATCAAAGCCTAGAGAATTCTGGATTTTTAGAAATAAAACAAAGGAATAGTCAAATTGACATCCTTTTCTGGGAATGAAATTAATGATAATAATGATACTAATATCATTGAGTTTTAAGTGAAAGTACAGGTGCTTTTAATACATTATTCATTCATCGAATGTGCCAAGCATGGTGTATATAGCAGTGAACATGTACAAGTAGAAATGCAACAAAGACAGGCCCATGTTCAAGTAGATTGTCTGAAACGGGGAAAATATCCTCCCCTGCATACCTTTACCTTGCCCCCTGGTTTTCCCCTGAGCTCTGGGGCATCCCTTAGAATAGTAATAGTAGCCCCTAACTTAACTGAGGGCTTATGATATGCCAGACATTGCTCCAAATACTTGAATGTCCACGATACATTTTGAAGTAGGTACAGTTATCTTCTTTTTTTTTTTCTTGGCCACGCTGCACAGCATCAGTTATTATCATTTTACATATTCTAATGAACAAAGTCTTATTCAGCACTTACTGTGTGTCAGGTACCATTCCAGTGCCTTCCACATACTGACTCACTTCATCCTCATTGCCGTCCTATGCGGTGGGTTATTATTATTAACGCCATCTTATGGATGTGAAAACTGAAGCCAAAGGCAGTTACGATGAGGTTAAGCAACTTGCCTGGGTCACAGAGCTAGCAACTGAGAGAAGCAGATTCAAGTTCAGGCTGCCTCTAGGGCCTTCATTGTTAGTCTACTTCAGGGGAGTTTTGCATCTCAGAGACTTGTGTGCAGAGGAGGGGGGTGGGGCGCGGTAGGGTAGGAGGGCTGAGTTGAGAGGGGTCCTTTCTGATGATTCTGCTCTGCCTCGTGTGGCCTGCAGCCACCTGCCACCAGCTCACTGGGGAGCAGTCTGAAGGAGGTGGGAGGCTGAACCCACCCCCTCCCCTCCCCTCCCCTCCCCCTACCCCTTCCCCTCCCCTCCCCCCTCCCCTCCCTCTCCCCTCCCCTCCCCCTCCCCTTCCCCTCCCCCTCCCCCTCCCCCTCCCTTCCCCTCCCCTCCCCCTCCCCTTCCCCTCCCCCTCCCTCTCCCCTCCCCCTCCCCTCCCCCTCCCCTTCCCCTCCCCCTCCCTCTCCCCTCCCCCTCCCCTCCCCCTCCCCCTCTCCTCCACTCCCCTCCCCCTCCCCCTCTCCTCCAGTGCAGGAAAACAATAGTCCTCGCCCAAGGTTCTCCCAGGAAGGGAGGCTCTCAGACCCGCCTTGGTCTCTCCGTGAGCTTTTCGTATACTCATTATCCCGTATGATCTTCCCACACCCTGTCACCAGTCCCCCTTCCTCAGCCCAACCTCCCTGGAGCCCCTGGAGACGTCTTTCTCTTAGAACCCTCCCAGCTGCCATGAATGGCTTCCCCTCACTCTCCGGAGAGAGTCCCCCTCCTCGGGACCCCTGCAGGGCCTGCTCAGGTCTGGCCCCCACTTGCCTCTGCAGGCTTGTCCACACCCTCTCCCCGCGGGTCCCAGGTCCTCCAATCCTGTCGTCTCCTTCAGTCCCCCAGCACTTCATTCCCTTTTTGTATGTCTGCCTTGCCTCAGGTTACCTCTAGAATGCTCTGCCCCAATATCTTTTCTCTCCTCTTTATTGTTTACTCAGTAGTAAATGAGGGACTTCCCTGGTGGTCCGGTGGGTAAGACTGCGGGTTCCCAATGCCATGGGCCCACGTTGATCCCCGGGTGGGGAACTAGATCCTGCTTGCCAGCCGCCACTAAGAAGGCCGCCTGCCGCAACTAAAGATCCCACAAGCCGCAACTAAGACCCAGCGCAGCCAAAGTAAATAAATAAATGAATAATTTTTTAAAAACTAGTAAATGATAGGGAATTCCCTGGTAGTCCAGTAGTTGGGGCTCTGCTCTTTCACTGCCCAGGGCCCAGGTTCAACCCCTGGTTGGGGAATTAAGATCCCACAAGCTGCAGCGTGCCCAAAGTGTATATAGATATATAGTAAATGATGTATATATATTATAAATATATGATATATATATTAAATATATAAATAGTAAATGATGAAGACTGGCATTTCCTAGACACCAGGCACCGTTCTGACTTGTATCATCTTACTTCTCACCTATGGGATGTATACGATTATCATCCCCATTTTTCAGATAACATTCCCAATAGTAAGTGGCAGAGCCTGGATTTGAGCTAGCTCTAAGACACCAGTGTCATAGCTCCTAACCCCCATGTCACACAGTGCCCAGTGCTGGTTCCAGCACGAAGTTCCCCTCTGTGACAACGTCCCTAGCTCCCCCTGCAGAGTTCATACATTTCTTCCACTTCTCTCGTCAGCACGTCTGGAAAAGCATCGTCGTGGGGCACAGTGTCCCTCAGTAACTGCAGCTCTCCTTGATCCCCAAGCTTCGCTGGAACTTAGCGGGCGTTCAATTATGGTGGCTGAGCTCATTTTTCAGATGAGGACCCGGGGCTCAGGAAGGCCAGGTCCATTGCCGGAACCAGAAACTGCTGGTGCCCAGCACGCGCTCAGGTCCAGGTTTCGGATTCTACATGTAGCTCCCTTCGCCCTGTGTCACTGCCTCACCTACCCAGACCTCTGTGCAGACGTGCATGTGGGAGAAATGGAACTAAATTTGGACAGTTCTTGTCTCAGAAGCACAGAAAGTGGCCATGAGAATTTTTAAAATCCTTATACACCCTCTTTTCTTACAAAAGGATCTTGGATCATCTGTTACTGGGATAGTGACAAGCGCCTGCAATTCTATTTTAAAATTCCTCAGCCTATAATGTCCTTCCCTATAAGAATGCAAATACCCTAGAGAAAAGAGTAACAGACTTAGCTTTTCTAAGCTCGTCACAGGGGTGAATTTTGTGCTGGGACACAGCTGCCTAATGATCAGGGTGCAGAGCAGAGACGGCGGCCCCATGCTGTGGGCCCTGATCAGAGCAAGGGCAGGAGTGGCTCCTCAGAGGAACATACGCCTGGAAGGGAGAGAGGCAGGTTGGCTTGAGAAGTGGTAACGAAACGGAGGTTGGCAAGGACTCCGGAAGGACCTGGCATCCATGAACAAGACCCCACAGTGGCTTCAAAGAGATTGGTGGATTGAGAATCTCACCAGCTTCAGCTAGCTGAAGTATCTGGAGTTTCAAAAGACAAATAATTTATAATAGATGCATGGACAATTTTTTTTTTTTTTTTTTTTTTTTTGCGGTACGTGGGCCTCTCACTGTTGTGGCCTCTCCCGTTGCGGAGCACAGGCTCCGGACGCGCGGGCCTAGCGGCCATGGCTCATGGGCTTAGTTGCTCCGCGGCACGTGGGATCTTCCTGGACCGGGGCACGAACCCATGTCCCCTGCATCGGCAGGCGGACTCTCAACCACTGCGCCACCAGGGAAGCCCTGCATGGACAATTATAATTGTGCACTGCACTCTAGCCCCTGCTTTCCTAAAAAGGAAGGCGCCTTGGTGCATTTTACCAGAATTGTTCCCAAACCCCTTCCATGTCTCTAGCTCCTCTAATCTTCATCTCTGCCTTCCTGGTCTCACAACACCCATTTTGGACTCCTCACCTTGGTTCCTGCTCCAGAACCCTGGCCCTGGGGTTTGCTATCCCAGCTCCCCGCTCCCCACTCCTCGAGGACGTGATTCTGAGTCTCTTTTCTCCAGCTGGACACATCCCAGCATTGAGACATCAGCTCAGCTTTGCAAGATCTGCTCAGGCAGGGCTAGCCCTACTCTCCTCACTCACCCCTGGGTAGAGGGGGATCATGTACTGATGAATAATGGCCACGAATCCTGAAGTGGACTTGACCAATCCTCCTAAATGGAAGGCCGTTAGCTACATGGGCAACATGGTGCCAGCTGGTGGTTCAGAACAATCTCAAGTGTCTTTCAAGACCATGAAAGAATAAAATAACATAACCATAAAATAACAATATTCAGCTGGTTTATGCTGACTGGTTGAATATAAGGGAGTCTCAAATTGACTGTAGTGATTCCATTTACACACACACACTCATGCATGCATACACACACGTGAGCACACACCAGAATTTTGAGATTCCATAGCAATCTCTAAGATACTATGCTTTTAAACATGTGTGGGTCTGCATGTGGGTGCATTTTCTGCTCTGCGTTAGGCTTTGACAGCCGGGTGCAGGGAGAGACACCCACAGAGAATACAGGGTTGTTGCTTTCCAGTAAGGAGGTAGCCAGCTACCGTGTTCCCTCTCTAGACGCCCAGCAAGGTGCCATAAGCTCATGCCCTCTCGGTCTTGTAGCAGCGGGAGTTGGACACCGGGTAACGAAGCTTTACTGCTGGTCTTCCTCCATGGGGGCATCGGAGCCTGAACTTAACCATTGTCACTAGGATTTGCAAGCTGCAAGAGGTGCTTCTAAACCGGGGGTTCTCAACCTGGCTATCCATTAGAATTACTAGGGGGATATGTTAAAAATCCCATCCAGGCTGCACTCCAAATCATTAAAATCAGAATCTTTAGTGGTGAAATTCAGGCATTGGTATTTTAAAACTACCCAGGTGATTCCAATATGTAACCAAGGATGAGGACCACTGCTGTAAAGAAAGCTGTGTTTCAAGGGATCACTGTCATTTCTGAGATCTTCACCATCCTTTTCTCCACGCTCATTTATTTAACTTCTTGCCACATCTTCTCCCAAGGCTACAAATTTTGACAGAACACAAAAATCACTTGGCCGGAAATAAGGCATTTAGGGATTTTTTAGATTCCATCATTAACTAGTTGTGTGATCTTAACTAACACCACAATCACTAATATTATGGATGCTGGTGCTGGTAACAGCTTACATCGATTGCACCCTTACCATGTGCCAGAAACTGTGCTAAGAGCTTTACATGCTTTATTTCACTTAATCCTCACAACCACTCAGAAAAGTAAATATTAGTTTACAGAAGAAGAAACTGAGGTTCAGAGAGGTAAAGTCAATTGCCCAAGATCATAGAATAAGTAGCAGAACCAAGATTCAAATTCAAGTTGTCATACCTAGAAGCTCATGTCCTTAACCGCCTTTCACTACCACGTGTCTCAATAACTTGCCCTGATTACAGAGCTGGTGAAGAACACAGGATTCCCTTCCACATCTGACCAACTTCAAAGCTCAGCCTTTTACTAGGATGCTGTACTACTCGTGTCAATGACACAAAAGTTAAGTCAGGTTGGTGTCTCTCCTCCTGACCTACTCACTTTCCTGAAAGAAACAGAGATGACAAGGAAAAACACTTTCATAGCTAGAGGGATTTAAATGGTCTAATCCAGTGAACAGGGTCTCTGCATTGAACTATAATTCAGGGGACAAGCAAGTGAATCCCCATCTAAATGTTCAGGGATTTCCATATGTAAAAAGAAAAACACACTTCATAGGTAAGATTTAAGACCAGAAACGGTAGATCTGCAGGCTGGTAAATTTTTCTCACACTATATTCCATATGGCAATAGTAAACCAAGTCTCTGATTTCTTTCATTTCTTTAGAGACTATAAAAAAAAGTATACGTTTGCAAGAATCAATATGTGTTTCGTTTTCTGCCATTTCACGTAATAGACAAACACAACCCTCTGTCCTGCAATAGAAATTTCATTGTGTTTTCAGATCGCCCCAGAAATATGTACATAGCAGTGTCTAAACTCATCAGGCAGTTTAATTTCAAAGCGTTCTGGTGGCCTGGGCCAGAATCTCATGGGAATGTATATTCAGATAGTTCCTGGGAAGCTTCGAGGACATCTAAGGCAAGGTCTGAAACTGATTAGAGCAATATACTCGGGGAGAAATGTTTTTCATGGCCTTCCTGGAGGAGACTGTCATCACTCTTGGGTGAGACCTGGGAGGTCACAGTAATTCACACCTGACAACAGAACCTGGTAAGTAGGACTGGGCAAGGGGCCTATGGTCATCCCAGTGGTATGTGTCTAAGTGATGGGTGTCTCTCCCTTTGAAACCAGGTGAAGAAAGCACCTTCAAAGGTTGTATGCCCGGGACACTTCCTTACAGACTTATCCTAAGCAGGGCAGAGAGAGGAGGAGGAGTTAGGAGGGAGTACACTGGAATTTACTCCCACAGGGCCTGGACCATATCAGCCATTTGTAACGTGAAAAGTGAATGTGAGGGGGGGAGAGGGAGAAGGAGGGAGGATGTACAAGAGAGAAAAAGAACTAGAGAGAGGAAGAGATGATTGTTTTCTTCAGGTGCTTTGCCACCACTATCAGGAGGAAAGGTTGCTTAAAATAATGCAAAAGAAGCGTTCAAGCTGTACTCCATTTAAGCCAAACATGAAAGTGGGCTCCCTTATTCATTCATGTATTCATTGACACATTCAACCAATACTGAGTCCCCACGTCAGAGGTACAGTAGTAAACAAAAGCCCGGTCCTATGAAACTTACAATCTCATGAGGGAGATGGACAGTAAACAGAAAAATAACCAAACAGACACGTACTATGATGTCAGGTGGTGATAGGTGTCATAAGTTCAAACAAACAAACAAAGAACAGAGTAAATCATTGAGAGTGGGAGCCAGCAGGGCATGAATTTTGAGCAGAGCCCTGACCCCAGTGAGAGAGCCCTGCTCTGGCACAGAGAGCTCTTTAGACAGACGGAGCCGCGAGGGCCGAGGCCCGGAGGTGGGAATGCCTTAACTCATCGGAAGCAGATCACTGAGCCAGGAACTGATGGACCAGCTCAGGAAAGTGGGGCACTTGGATCTAAAACCCGGGCTGCTGCGAGTTCTTCCTGCACTGTCCGTGTCATAGTGTTCTTTTATACATGGCTACATAGGATGACGCTTGGTGTCACAAAAACACGATTGACTTGCAGCTGGGTAGTGCTGACCGAGCTGTGGACAGGCCTCATCAGCATGTGGTAGCTTAACACCACGGATTTACCGTGTATTTATATGCTGCACAGATATCGGTACATGTGCCTTATTTTTGTGTGTGTATTTTCCATGAAATATGTCATATATTTTTTTTAACACGCTTGGAAATGGCCCCTTTATTTCAATCCAGATGGCTCAGTATAGAACAAATGACAGCAGAAAGATCCATTAGTTCAGACTTAGCTTGTTTTTTTGTTTGTCTTGATACTGGGGGTAAACCAAAAAAAAAAAATAAGTGTTTTTTATCATTTGTATCTTTCCTTCATTGCACCGGAGGGGACTTAGCTTGTTTTTTTGTTTGTCTTGATAGTGGGGGTAAACCAAAAAAAATAAGTGGTTTTTATCATTTGTATCTTTCCTTCAATTGCACCGGAGGGGAATCCCCGGAGCCTTTTAATAATTTGGAAGGACCTGCCTATCCCCTGCTGAGATTTGCTCAGAATAATGCCTGGTAAACACAACATAATTTGTGGGAAACAGCAGATTCATAACTCCCTTGTACCCACCATCGTCATTTTTCTTGATGACATAAACAATGGCTTTTTCCTGAAAGGACAGCTCCTCTTCCTTTCTCTTGTGCGTAATTATAAATCGCCACAACGTTTTCAAGTAGGTCCTTGGAGCCCACGGCAGGCCCCTTTCAGCCTAAGGATCACTATATTTAATCACAGCCACTTCTTCCTGTTTGTAACGTTCTGGGAGAGGAAGTGGAGGGGGCATTACAGATATGTCATATATATATATTAGTACACAGCAAACATCTGCACATGTTTGTGCTGTGTACAAATATACATACAGTATACACAGTGTCTAATGCTGTGTGTATGTTTACAAAGAACAAGGCGTACTTTTTAGTCAATGCAAAATTAAGGTGACTAAATAAAATGTTGAATTTTTTTAAATTAAAAACCACTAACATTTGCCATAACTACTCTTGCTGAGTGACTTTTAATGTCATTTACTTAAATAAATTGTAATATATAAAATTACCTAGGAAAATCAACTGATATAAATATATAATAACAGTGTAATCAATTTTTTTTTTTTTTTTTTTTTTTTTTTGCGGTACGTGGGCCTCTCACTGTTGTGGCCTCTCCCTTTGCAGAGCACAGGCTCAGTGGCCATGGCTCACGGGCCCAGCCGCTCCACAGCATGTGGGATCTTCCCAGACCGGGGCACGAACCCGTGTCCCCTGCATCGGCAGGCGGACTCTCAACCACTGAGCCACCAGGAAGCCCTAATCAAATTTTTAAAAATATCATTCAGACTTATTTTTCCAACAAAAGTAAAACAATTGGAAATTAAATTAATTTCTTAAACTTATTTTCAGTGAATTTAACTTTTAATTTTAACTCAATATGCGAAAATAGGTTTAGCTGCTAGATATTCATTTGTTATTGTAGAATTTTTTTCTTTTCAGCACTAGACATAATTACCGGTGGACTAATTTTTGTAAAGTTAAACAAATAAACATATTTTCATTTAGTTATTTTATTTAATTCTCCAAGACAAAGGCTCCGAAGAGCAAACACAAATAATATTCACAAGGCAGCTAGTATTAGCCAACATGAACATATAGGCCACCTCTCCAAATGCAACTCCAAGATGGTACAGTCAATTGAGAGAAAGACCTCCAATCATAGCCATCTAATCACCACAGTTTTGTAGCACTGATCTTCCATACATTTTGTGTATTTTCCATGAAGTCAATGTCAAAAGTGCTGGCACCCAAGAAAACCCAACAAGAGAAATTAAATAGTAAGGAATAAGATTTTGTCAAATAGAGTTGAGCTTTGGAGGGCCACAAAGAATTGTACTAGGGCTTCCCTGCTGGCGCAGTGGTTGAGAATCCGCCTGCCGATGCAGGAGACACGGGTTTGTGCCCTGGTCCGGGAAGATCCCACATGCCGCGGAGCAACTAAGCCCGTGAGCCATGGCCGCTAGGCCTGCACGTCCGGAGCCTGTGCTCCGCAACGGGAGAGGCCACAACAGTTAGAGGCCCGCATACCGCAAAAAAAAAAAAAAAAAAAGAATTGTACTAATTTTTTTGGCCCCCAGAACCAATTTCGCCCCCTCAGGTGTGCTATTGCCCTGCTAAGAACGTGTCCTAAATTGTGAACTCCTCAGTCATAAGGTCTGGCTCCTTTTCATCCTTGTAATCCATCCTCAGCACAGAGAATTGCCTAGAGTTGATACTCTTTAAATATTTGATGAGTCAGAGAAGGAGGAAGGTAATGACTTAGTGAATTAGTGAAACAATAAACAAACACTGGCAATCTGAGAGACCGCTGTACACTGAAGCCCTCAGCAGGATGAGGACATTCAGTCCATCAGAAGAATGATGAAGGAAAAGAAAGGAAGAGAGGGACTTCTTGGAAGGAGAAGCAGGATAGGGAAGGGCATGGAGTGGGTTCCAGGTAAGTGAGGGTGATAAAGTTCTGTGTCGGAGAGGCAGCGTGGCCTGGGAGAAAAAGCTAGGCAGCTCATAATGAAAGCTCTTTGCTTCATTTCCAGATCTAACATTGACTGGCTTACGATTTTTAGCAATTTACGTAGCATCTCTCTCAGTTTTCCAACTTTTAAAATGAAGTTGATAATACCTATTTCTTATAGAAATGATAAGCGTAAGATATGTCAAAAAGCTCTGTGAGGGCTTCCCTGGTGACGCAGTGGTTAAGAATCCGCTTGCCAATGCAGGGGACACGGGTTCGATCCCTGGTCCAGGAAGATCCCACATGCCACGGAGCAACTAAACCTGTGTGCCACAACTACTGAGCCTGCGCTCTAGAGCCCGTGAGCCACAACTACTGAGCCCGAGTGCCACAACTACTGAAGCCTGCGTGCCTAGAGCCCGTGCTCCGCAACAAGAGAAGCTACCACAATGAGAAGCCCGAGCACCGCAACGAAGAGTAACCCCCGGTGGCCACAACTAGGGAAAGCCCGCGCGCAGCAACAAAGACCCAAAGCAGCCATAAATTCATTCATTCATTCATTTTAAAAATTAAAAAATTAAATTAAATAATAAGTTATAAAATTTTTTAAAAGCTCTGTGACGTAAAAATAATAATAGAAATATAATTATTGAGCCTGATGGGTGGAGAGATAGGGTGGGGCCAGACTATGACAAGCCCCATATGCCACGTGGATACAGGGGCAGCACCACTGTTATAGGTTATTGGAAAGAGAAGGGAGATTGATGTTTATTGAGTAGCTACTATGTGTTAAGCACGTCTCCCTTACCTTACATAATCTCCACAGCCAATCTATAAAGTAGATCCTGATATTGTCATTTTGAAGCTGAGAACACTGAGGCCCAGGAATGTTAAAGCTGATAGATTTGCTGATGGACTGGATGAGGACTGCCAGGGAAAGGAAGGAATTAAGAATGATTCCTAGTTTTTGGTGGTGGACATGTTAAGTTAGACATGACTTGGAGACATTCACATGGAGAAGGAGGAATGTTTAATGTGCAGCTCAAAAGAAAGGTTAGAGTTGGAGCTATAATTCGGGGACCCATCAGTATCAATGTTGTGTTTCTATTCTTTTAGACCATGTTACTGAGACCATTGAGGGAGTCATGGATAGAGAAAGAAAGAGGAATGACTTTAGGAGAATGCCACATGTAGAGGTTGGGAAGAAAGAAGCAAATGGAAGGATGTGGTAACCAAGTGAATCAAGTGTTTGAGAAGGAAGGGGTCACCAACTAGGACAAACGCTGCAGAGAAAGAGAAGATTTAGACTGAAGGTGGACCTCCGTGGGAGCATGGAGGTGATTGACAAGCTTTCTGAGAGGGATTTCAGAGGAGTGATGGTAATAGACCCCCTACAATTAGAGAGAATTCAGGAAAGAGTGGGAAATGAGGAAGTAGAAGCAGTGAGTGTAGACACTCCTTGGACAATTTTGCCAGAGAGGAAAAAGAAAGATGGGGCTATATCCAGAAGGGGAAGCTGGATGAAGGTACAGCTTTTTAAAACATGGAAGATGTTACAGAATATTGGTATGCAGAAGGGAATGGTGAACCAGAGAAAGGGGAAAACATCAGCAGCAAAGTTCTTAGGTAGGTGAGAAGGGGCACAAGTGGAGGGGTTCACCTGAGATTGGAAACAAACAGACAGAAAAAAAACAACAAAAGTTTGTCTTTTATAACAAGAGGGAAGGCAGGGCCTGTGGGTAGATGTATAAACAGGTAGTTGTTCTCATGGTAGAAAGATGTAGTTCTCTTCTGACTGCTTCTATTTTCTCTTCTCAGTGATGTGAGTTTAGAGGTCCTCAGGAAGAATGAGGAAGGGAAAGGGGGGACAGTTGCTTAAGGAGAGAAGAGAAGGTATAAAATAGTTGTCTTGGGGAAAAAAGAATGAATTGAAGAGAGAAAGAAGGTAAGATCACCGGGTGGTACAGAGGGCCCACTTGAGATTTATTGGTCATAACTTTTAAAGAAGGAAGAATCAGCATACTTGTGTGTTTTCTTCCAGCTGAATTAACTGCTGCGGTGCAGGCACAGCAGAGCAGTCAGAGTTGGGTTTAATTCGAACTGGGGTTTTTCCAGTATCATGGAGGAAAAGAAAGACCAAGAATTTGAGGGCACATGTAAGAGAGTGACTACCATCATGGACTACAGAGTCCACGCTGGGTGAAGAGGGAAATGACGGAGTTGAGAGAGAAAGAGGCAGTGGTGAGGGACAGTGAAAAAGTGGTGAGGCCGGTGGTTTTGAGTGGTGATAGGAATAAAGAAATTTTGGTGTGGGAATAATAAACAAAGGAATGAATGTGGGATGCTGGAAATCACAATTCTGGAGGCGGGGCAATTACTGAGAATGGCAAGATTGAGGGTAAGACCACAGAAGTAGGTAGTTAACAGGGGCTGCAGGAAAAGGGCATGAGAAGGGATGAGGTCAAGGGACTGAGGCCAGAGGTTTGAGTGGATTATCTATATGGATGCTGAAGCCACAAAAGTGATGACAGGAGTGAAGACTCAGAAAGCCCAGCTTCAGAGATGCTCTGAGCCATCCTTGGCTCCCCAAGTCCCACTTATGCCACAGTGTTTTGTGATTTCCCTGATGTTCAGTCTTTATTACAGGAATCCCCATCTCTGCAGGTGCGCTGAGTTTCCATTCCTTGTAACCATAAAGCTGCAATCGGAGGTCACCAGGAGTTCCTCCTATTTTCCACTAAAAAAAAAATCAAGTTTCTGTTTTATTTCCTCTGAATTATGCTGACAGGAGCTAGCACGAGAGATGAGATGAGGTTGGGTCCTGGGACAAACAAGAAGAGGAGGGGAGACTGAATACATTCTTGTTGATTTATTTTTGACAGTAGACTGACCAGGTTGCTCTAGAATTACCCTGAACTTTGAGAGTTACAAGATACCTTGAACTTTGAGAGTTACAAGATACTTGAAATCTCCTTTATTATATACTCTGGTCAAGGTGGGTACAGACCATGCTTTACACATGCAGGTCAGCCACACTGTGCTTTTCAAATTCACTTTTAAACTTTGATCTTTGTCTTAGATTCCTAAAACCATCTTTTTTTGCAGAGGAACTACAAAAGTTTCCAGTCAGATCATGCATTTCACCGGTTTCTCTTGACTCTGGGACAATATTTATGACGAGTTAGAAGTCAATTGAATCACCTAGAAAATTTCATTTTCAAAAAAAAAGAAGAAAGGAAGGAATAAATGAAAAAATATACACAATGACATCATTTGACAGATTTTTGCTTCACTGACACTCATTGGCACATCACTGAATGGGATTGAAATTTTCAACAACTCCTACATTTGGGCTGCCTTTGATAGAATATAAGCTGCAGGGAGACACAGCTGTAGCTGTCCTTCCAAAATGAAAGGAAATCATTCTCAGAAATGAATCCCTAAAATGGTTGTTTAATGTGTGGCAGATGTGTCTCACAAGCTAGAATATCATCAGAATGCTGGTCTTTTCCCTGTTTCTCTGCAGGAAAACCATGTAACAGAAATGGATTTATCCGGTGTATTATCACTAATGTTCTCTAGATGCTTAAGTGTCCCTGTGGATTGGCCCATACAACTTAGAAACAGCTGCTGCCTTACAGGACACACGGAACAGATGAACAAGTGTAGCATCACAAGAAAGAAACAAAATCCTAAAGGAAGAAGCCCCCAACCTCATCATGATCATCCAAAGGCAATCGGCATGTTGAATTCTTGTCTTCCTGCCCAGTGACAGCACCAGCATCGGGGAGAGGTATTAGAACCCAAGGATCCTGTGCCTTTGTCTGCCTTTTCCTCACCAAGGAGCCATAAAGGGATTCTGGACATAAGCCAGAAAACTTTCCTATACATTTCTATGTCCTAGAACTAACCATGCTGCAACCTACAGCTCTGTGAGCCAGCAGTCCCAGCCCCGAACAATTCCTGGCATAAAGAAGCTTTGTTTGGTGAGTTATTTCCAGAATGTGTGTTTAATGCCACACTGTGTGTGTGTGTGTGTGTGTGTGTGCGTGTGCACATGCCCACGTGTGCGTATTTAAGTTCTGTTAGGTCCTGAGGCTTTCTCTGGAGGAGGGGAGGGAGGCAAGAAGACTAACCTCATTTCCTGGATGAGAAACTGAGACATGAAAATAGAAGTTAATGTCTGTATTAATTAGGAGAAAGCTAACACCTGATGGAGAGCTCCTTAAAGGTGAGCTACGTAGATGCAGTTCTCATAGTCATCTTTGAATCCTTAGAGTTTTGAGGATTAAGAAATAGTATATGACTTGAATACAAATTGCATGTTTGAGGAATGTTGGTTGAAGCTAAGTTTGTTACACCTACGATGCTCCAGGCACAAATATTGTCTCATGTGATACTGGAAACTATCAGCTAGTTGTCACCACCCCCGTTTTATAAATAGGAAAGCAAACTCAGACGTTCAATAACTTTTTCAAGGTCGCACACAGCTGGTAATAGAGTACAGTCTGTAAAATCAAGTCTTGACTTCCCAGCTTCTGATCTTTCTATTATACATGCTTACCGCCTTTGCACTTGTAAATTAGTGGCTTCACCAAACCCTGCTTAAGGCACGCCTCGACCACGGCACTTAAACAGTGTTTTCCTGTCTGTCTTTGCACCCAGAACACGAATTTCAAGAAGGCAGGGACTTTTCTTAGGCCATACCTTCAAAGGAGAACACTCTACCCTGGGGCTGGTGTCTTATTTACCTTCATATCCTTAGTGTCTCGCTCAAGACTTGGCACGTTGTAGGTAATGATGTGAGTAATAAAAACTGGGTAAATCAACAAGCAAAGTGTTGTGAGTCTAAACTAATCTACAGAGGAACCAAATTCTGGATATGAACTGCATTCAGGAACTTCATACATACTACTTCATGACTCTGTGAGTCTCACCATGAAAATGCTTTCTCAGCGATTCCTTCTTCCATCCCCCTGACCATGTATTGTTATGGAGCCATGACTGAAAGAAAGCAGGCTCTCTTTGGGGAACAGAACCCTTGAAGTTTTAGCACAGAAGAGCTCTGGAAGGAGACCTCCAAGCATGACTAGGCCTGATAATGTGGCTATTGTCAACCTCTCCAGCTCCATCTCCCCAGCTGCCTGCCACCTACTTTGCCAGATGTCTCAGAGGACCTGCAGTCCTCCACCTCTGACCCCACATCACCATTATCCTCTCTCCCTCCTCTTTATCTTTGCTCACGTGGACCCCTTTGCCCTGGATCCCTTTTTCCTGCTACCCACCCCCAACTCCTATTCATACCTTATGACTCAGTTTAGATGCTACCTCTTTTTGGAGGCCTTCCTGGATTTCTTTCCAGCCTGGCAAATACAGTTCTACTTAGTGTTCCCATGTGTCCTCTTGATCACCACATTTCTGCCTTCCACTAAGCTATGAGTTTCTCAGGGGCAAAAACTGTCACTTATTCATCTTTATGTCACCATATCAATGGGAGCTTAGAAAAGAAAAAAAGGGAGGGAGAGAGAGGTTTTTCCATAGACGATGGATTTGGGACAGCGAAACGTAAGGAAAGAGGGTAGCAGTTCCCCAAAGTGGGAGACAACCTAAGGAAAGACTAAGCTGGCTGGAACATTTTAAAATATCGGAGGAAAGAATGTAATTACAATAGGACCAACAGAGAGAAGGGACAGGAGGGAACAGAATGAACTTGCTTGGTATTTGCTGCCTGTAGCAAGGGAACAGGCAACAGTAGAAGCAATCTGATTCTCTAGGTATAGATGTTGCTGGGGATTTTATTCTCATTGCTTAAGTGATTCTTACAGCATGTGCTGGATTTTTATAAGTTTAAACGACTGGGCCAACTTCGCATAGTGCACATATTCTGTAGAAATGAATATTTATGCCGAGTTAGTTGTACAAATACACAGCTCATAGGAGTTTCTTTCCCCAAGCTATCAAACTGAAAGAAAAGTCAAATCCACATATAATGGGATTTGCTGAATCTTCATCCCAGGGCTGTGCCAGTGTGGGACTAGGAAAAAAGTAATTCTATGTCTATTAGGTGGTTACAAAGCAGTTGCATAAAATCATCACCAAGTATCATTTTCATAGGGCCCCAATTCACTCACACCAAGTAATTCGAGAGTTAGGAAACTTTCCAAAGAATTCCTGCGGAGCTATACTGGGATAAAATCTGGCCCATTGTGAATATAAAATGGCAATTTTATTTAAACAGTTGTAGCTCCTTGGTTCTCTTCTGGCTGACTCTAATAGTGCTCCTTGTCTATATACTTTGGACACATTTTCACTTTCCTCTAGAAAGAGTTTTACTGCTTAATCATCCTCCTCTTGCCACCTCTCCCTTCTAGTGAGCTCTGTGTTGGAACAATGGAATAATATTTGCTTGGGAGTCTGTTGATGAATTTCGTAGCAAAGATATCACTCATAATCCCTAATGTGTGTTCCTACATTTGGCACTCACTGACCAAGCCACTTAACCTTCATACGCCGTCACTTTTCCAGCTGTAAAATTCAGCAGATAAGTCTCAGTGTCTCACATTTCTCAAATGCTACATAGCCTTCCTACCATTTCTATGCCCAGAGTGAGTAATGACTTTCAACAGCCAAATTTAAAAGGCTGACTTCAATTATTGTCCCATCTGTGTCACTCCTCTGGCAAACATGGGCTAATAAAATGCATGTGACCTGGAAAATCTTTAGTAGTTTTTTTGCAAGGTATTTCTAGTTTATGACCATGAATTGAACTGACTATTCACTGGCCAGATAATCTCATCATCAGATCTAGCCATCAGGATGAATTTGACTTCATCCAATAATAAATTATGATTTCGTTTTTGACTAGAGGAAAAAATAGATTGGTTTATGCAGCCAGGAAATAATTGTTGGGTATGAGTGATGTGCCAGGCGTGGTGAAGGGTGGTGAGGGTGTTGGTTGGTTGTTGTTCTTTCCCTAAATGAACTAACCAAAGAGTAAAAGTCTTTTGGGGTTATGGGTAAAGCTGTTCCCATGACAATGGGTGTTGACAAAGATGCTTATTGGAGCCCAGTGGGTAGTGTCTGAGCAAGGGCTCTACCCTTGTTCCACTCTTCTGGTACCAGCTCAGGATGGCCATGACTTTATTATTATTATTATTATTTGCGGTACGTGGGCCTCTCACTGTCGTGGCCTCTCCCGTTGCGGAGCACAGGCTCCAGACGCGCAGGCTCAGCGGCCATGGCTCACGGGCCCAGCCGCTCCGCTGCATGTGGGATCTTCCCGGACCGGGGCACGAACCTGTGTCCCCTGCATCGGCAGGCGGATTCTCAACCACTGTGCCACCAGGGAAGCCCGACTTTATTCTTTTTCTCTACTAACCCCTTGGCCAGAGTAAAGGACAAACCCCACCTCTTTGGCCATGAATGGTGTCCACGGTAGGGCATGTCACAGCAGCTGCATAAGCCTAGATTTGCAACCTTCCCTTAAAATCTGTCCCCAAAATTCCCCTCAAGTGGTCTTTCCTTCCCTTTGCAACCAAATGGCTTGAAACAGAAACCAATGCTTACTGCCTTATTTGTTACACCTCTTTGTCCCTTCTACAGGTCATCTTCAACACCACTTACTGTGAGATCTAATCATCTCACTTTATTGCTCAAAGAGCTTTTTTGTCTGTCATGGGTCCACCATATCAAGTGCAAACAACTCAAACGGTTCCCGTGAACTGAGGTCATTTCTACCTCTTTAATGAGATGTACTGCAATGAGAAAAAATAGCTAACCTTTATTCACAGCCTAATGTGTCCCTGTCCTCACAACAACAGTGTGAAATCTGTATACTTATCAGCCCAGGTCACAGATGGGCAAAATAAAGCCCAAAGCGGTTCAGTTACTGGCCCAAAGGCAGCTGTCTCCGGGCAGAATTGGAAATCAGACCCAGATTTGCCTGATTGACCTTAGGCCTTCTCTGCCTGCAATCTCTCAGCAGGCCCCCTAACCATGCCCCCCTCTCCTCCCCGTCTCCCATATTAACAGGGTGGCCCGGTGCGAGAAGACACATGCCCATCCCCTGAAACAATGTCCCTTGACATGTCCTTATAGTTCTCGGTGTGAACAGAGGCCCGGCTTCCCAGCTGGAGGCCAAAATCATGAGGGAACACAGCTGCAATTAGAAGAGCAAGCCCCCTGATTCTAAAAGACAGCAACAGCTGCACTCACCAACAACCCTAGGACAAGACAGGGCATATTGTGCCATGCTGGCAAAGACCTCCTTTGGACAGGGTAGGGGAGGTGTAATGTGTATCTTCAGATTAATTTCAGCAAATGCCTATTTTTTTTTACCCCACTCTGTCCCCCCTCCATTTCACCTGCAACACCACCCACTGTGTGATCCAATCACATTACCGCTCAAAGGGCTTTTCTGGCCCCCATGGGTCCACCCTATATGGTGACCTCACAGTACAGGCGGCTGACCTCCTGCTCTGTGGAGCTCACGGCACCCCATTCAGTCTTCATCGGGTCAAGTATTCTGTTTCATAATCTCATTAGGTTGTAAACCCCTAAAGGACAAACACTGTGTCTTGCTGCCTTTGCCCCCAGCATTTAGCAGGGCCTGAGCCTGTGATAAAGGCTCAGCTCCATCCCCAGCTCTCTGAGAAGGTTTCCCTCACACCAACCCACCTGCCACCCAAAAGCAGAGCTAACAAAGCCCTCCTCTGTGTCCCCAAAGCACCGCATTGGTACCACCAGCAAAGCACGTGTGTTCCAGAGAAATGAGTGTCTGTCTGTCCCCTGCCATCTGACCCCTGGTTGTCCCTCTAACCACACCTCCTTTACTGTCCCCTTGTTTCATCTGCTCCAGCCACACTGGCCTCCCATCCATTTCTCAACCAAGCACATGCCCACCTCAGAGCTTTGTACTTTCTGGAAACTGTCTACCCCCGGAGCCACATGGCCTCACTGCCATCAGGCCTCTTCTCAAAGGTCACCTCCTCAGAGAGGCTGCCCCAAGCATCCTACCAAAATAGCAACCCTGACCATTATTCTCCAGCCCCAGTTTCCTTCATAGCACTGACCCCTACCTGTCTGACATTAGCTACTTCTCTGTCTGTGTGATTACTGTCACCTCCAGTAAAATGGAAGCTCCTCGAGGACAGGAATTTTATCTATGCTCTCTTAGAACAGCGCCTGACACACAATAACCACTTAATAAATATCTGTTAAGGAAGGAAGGAAGGAAGGAAGGAAGGAAGGAAGGAAGGAAGGAAGGAAGGAAGGAAGGAAGGAAGGAAGGAAGGAAGGAAGGAAGGAAGGAAGGAAGGAAGGAAGGAAGGAAGGAAGGAAGGAAGGAAGGAAGGAAGGAAGGAAGGAAGGAAGGAAGGAAGGAAGGAAGGAAGGAAGGAAGGACTTCCCTGAAGGACCGTGAGAGCCTCAAAGCCAGGAGTGTGTCTTACGCACTCTTTAACCTCCAGCATCTAGTAATGGTCAGCCTATGACAAATCGTGAGCTTGTTTCTTGATTTCTGATGCAAATCAGAGGTACGTGGTACAGAAAAGCAACTGGCCTTTCCCGAATGTCTGCCCTGCGACGGGTCCCTGCTATGAGCCTTGGGTATAATGCTTTGTTTCATCCTCACAACTTCCTAAGGTAGTTGCTATGGCTCCACCTAAGAGGGGAGGAGACTCAGGGTCAGAGTAGAATGCGACTTACCCAGAGTCACAGCTAGTGAAAGGAAGGGATTCGAGCCCAGTTCTCACACCAACACCTCTATTCCTTCCTCCACCTTGCCTCTCCTGAGACACCGGCTACCTTCAAGCAAATGGATATTTGACTCATATACAGTCTTGTAATTCATGAAGTAAATCAAAGTAGAAAATTTAGAAAACTTTTTTCTAAGTAAGTTATTTTACTTCCTCTGATTTTTAAATTTATTTTTCCCATAGGTCAGTGATATTTTCAGCTTTCCTTTCAAGAGGAAATAGAATGGAAGTGATTATGATAGTAAACACGTCGGTCCTCGAAACCGATTGTGAATATAAAGTGCTATATAAAACACAACGATGGTGAGGCTATAAAGCCTTTGTTATTGCTTTCAAATTAGCCACATCTTTCCAGAAAAATTAACTTGCCTGTGCAGCTCTTTCAAACTTAACCTAAATTTATTGCTTAAAAACACCAAGGGAGGGGCTTCCCTGGTGGCGCAGTGGTTGAGAGTCCGCCTGCCGATGCGGGGGACGCGGGTTCGTGCCCCGGTCTGGGAGGATCCCACATGCCGCGGAGCGGCTGGGCCCGTGAGCCGTGGCCGCTGCGCCTGCGCGTCCGGAGCCTGTGCTCCGCAATGGGAGAGGCCACAACAGTGAGGCCCGCGTACCGCAAAAAAAAAAAAAAAAAAAACCAAGGGATTTTCAAATACATTCCATTCCCCAGGTCTCAGTGAAAGACTTCCTTTTTTTTTTTTTTTTTTTTTTTGCGGTACGCGGTCCTCTCACTGTTGTGGCCTCTCCCATTGCGGAGCACAGGCTCCGGACGCGCAGGCTCAGCGGCCATGGCTCACGGGCCCAGCCGCTCCGCGGAATGTGGGATCTTCCCGGACCGGGGCACGAACCCGTGTCCCCTGCATCGGCAGGCGGACTCTCAACCACTGCGCCACCAGGGAAGCCCAAGACTTCCTTTTCTTATAGGTGGCTGTTCGGGATGTGCCCTTCTGGGGTGTAAGCAAGGATGCAGCTCCAAACAGAGCTCTTGTTCAAACTCTGTTCAGGGAGGACTGTTTGGAGACTGGGGGTATTTTGCAAGAGGAGTGGAGCTTGGACTGATTTTTATAAAGTTACTGATTTTTAAATATCTTGCGCTTTCCTAAGTCTGTAGTCAGCAGCATTGCCAGATGATGCCGTTATCCTGGTGGTTGTGGTCCATGGGGTCAGAGTCAACTAAGGACATGTCAGGAGCCAACCAAGAGGAGTGCAGACACCTAGAAGCAGTTGCTTGTGCTGCTTTGACTCAATAAAGGCTTTCCAGTGTGGTCGTCCTGTCAATTAAAAGGAAACAACACAAAATGAAACAAACACTTGCCCGCACTTTTTTTTGTGGCCTCTCCCGTTGCGGAGCACAGGCTCCGGACGCCCAGGCCCAGCGGCCATGGCTCACGGGCCCAGCCCCTCCGTGGCATGTGGGATCTTCCCGGACCGGGGCACGAACCCGCGTCCCCTGCATCGGCAGGCGGACTCTCAACCACTGCGCCACCAGGGAAGCCCTGCCCGCACTTTTTAGGAGCTAACTCTTCTTGGCTTTAAACAGAACCTGTGTGCTGTTGACTTGTCAGTTACATTGCCAGCCCGAACCCCTCACATGGACTCTGCATCCATATGTCAGCTGCTACTCAGTAACTCCATTTGGATGTCTGTGTCTTCACATGACCTTCCTGCCGTGTGTGTCTGTGTCCTAACTTCCTTTTCTTATAAGGACACTCAGTCGTATTGGATTCGGGCCCTCCCATAGGACCTCATTTTACCTTAATTACCTCTTTAGAGGCCCTATCTCCAAATACAGTCACATTCTGAGGCACTGGGGGTGAGGACTGCAACGTGTGAACTTGGGAGCACACAATTCAGCCCATAACACTACTTCTCCATTAGACAGCTCACAAAAGAAAGGGTTCCCCTCTTCTTAAATGCTTGATCCATACTTCACTCCTCTCTGACATCTTTAATCGGCCTATCTTTAGTGGCTCCTTCTCTTCCGCCCACAAAAACATATAAACCCATTCAACTTTCTTTTAAATTCTGAGGTTTTCCATCCCCTTCATGTTCGTATCCACTCGCCACTTCACTGCCAAACTTTAAAAAAGTCTCTCCTGGTCTTTTTTTCATCACTTAAAATCATTCTCCTCCCAACACCTGCTGGAATTGCTTTTGCAAAAGTCACAAAGCCCAGACTGGTGGCTCTTTTCACCTTCCTCACCCCTTCACCCACCATCGCCCAGTGCCCAGCCCGCCGCCTGCTCTCACCTCACTCCATGTGTTCGTCTCTGACTTGATGCTCCCTAGGCTGGCAAAAGGGAAAAGCCACTCAGGGGGTGATTTCTGTTTGTTGGAGTAAGAAGTGATTTTTTTTTAGGATTCAGTGTTTAGGGTTAGCATTTAGGACTGACAGATAAAATACAGGTTACCATGCAATACTGGGGACACGTTTATACTAAACAATTTCTCATGGTTTACCTGAAACTCAAATTTAATTGAGTCTTATGGTTTTATTGGCTAAATCTGGCAACCCCGTTAGTATCCAGTTTAGGCGAATGGCCTCTCCTTACTTTGCGTCTTCAGCAATGTCTGCTGATCACAATCAGTGGTGATCTGGGGAGTGAGGGAACCAGGGTGGTGCCCTAAGTGGCCAAGGGTTTGAGGAAGGGAGAACACACACAAGAGACCGTAAACTCAGAGAGGACAGTTGACTAGGAGAGAGGTAAGTCCACCCAGCCAATCCCCAGAGATCTGGAAAAAGACCTACCAATGTACCTACCTTATGAAAAGAAGTTCAGGCCAATTGATTTCGGTGTGAAAGGAAACAATCACTCTTATCATCTGTAACATAATTTAGACTATTTCAGCAAAGGCAGTGATACAGATGTAACCTAGCACTCTGGGAATACCCTGTCAGAAATATAATTAGCCTTTGGAAGACCCTATTAGGTATCTACACTCTACACACACCTTGCGTGAGGGGGATGTCAAATCTGGTGGATTCGGCAGCTGAATGCCTTTGGGGGGGGGGGGCCTGTCTCAATCACTCCCTATTCACCCCATTGGTTATGGAGATGACCAAACAGGTGACACTCCACACTGGACAGGTAAGATGGACAGCAATTTATTAGTCACATGTGCTCACAGCGTGGGAGGAGGACCCCGAATGCCACACGGGGCCACGCGGGCATAGCACTCAGGAACAGAGTGAACAGCCAGGGACAGTGGGAGGCAGGCTTTGCAGCACCAAGAGGGAGAAGTGGCCCCTGGCTTCCTCGGGAGGATGTGGTTGGCCCCTTTGAATAATTCTGTGGGCTGGCAGGGAGCTGAAGCCCGCTGCTCAGGGATAAGCAGCAACCGTGCTGGTCCCTGTGACAAGGAGGTTTGTTTGGCTGTGGGATCTTATCCACCGGACCAGAGCAGGAAGGGGAACTTGCAGTTAGGCCATCTTGATTTTACAAGAGGCCAAGGCAGCACAAAATATAGGCCCTTGATTTTAGACCACATGGCTCGCTAGGCCTAGGGCTCCACTTGGTCCTGCGTGCTCCTTCTTCAAGGAGGATTCATCCTATTAGCCTAGAAGCTGGTTTCCCCCACCATTGTCACATCTGCCTCAAGAGAACATTACATGCCAAGTAATGCTGGAAATCTAGGACGCCACCAAACTTAAAAGAAAATGTTGAATGTGTGACTTTTTCTGCACCTGCTAATAAACATGTGTGCCATCCTCTGAGACTTGCTTTTTCCATTGTAACGTACCTCCTGATGGAGATATTTTGTAGGAGAGACCATACACTTCTCATGTACCTCTAGTCCTCAGACTTCTATCCAAATTAGTCTAGCAATTGTGAAAGGCCAACCACAGCCCTAGTTGCCTGGAAGGCTTAGAAAGGCCCACGGGGCTGACCCTAGGGAAGCATAAGCAATCCCCCAAATCTGTTCTCAGCACCATTCTCGCCCCACTCACACTCACTCTCCAATGTATCTGCTCCCAGGGCTCCAACTGTAATGTCTCTGTGGATTTTCTCAGGATCATTAGATCCCGGTCTTCTCTGGAGCATCGGATTTACTTTCCCACCTGTGTGGTAAACATTTCCACATGACATCATTAATTCATTAGTTCAACTATTTATCAGACATTTATTGGGTAATAAGTGTTCTAGATACAAACATACATGAGACATCTTGCTGTCTCCATGGAGTCTATGTTTGGGTGGGTGGAGGATGTCATCCAGGCACATAAACTCAACGCGTCCAATGTATTATTACCATCCTCTATCCCCAAATGGATTCCTTCTTTTCCAACTAAAGACACCGCCATCCCACCACCTGCCAAAACTTACAACTCCAAAGTCATACCTGTTTTCTGTCTCCATATTCCTCACAATTTCCTGGGGGGCAACAGCATAGCAATAAAATCGCAATCAACAAAATAAAGAATTTTATTATAGCCCCTTAACCTCTACCTCCAAACTTACCACCCTAATATTTTATTAAGTTATCACTCTTAGGGTCCCTTTTTAACATAGATTATTGTCTACAAAGAGCTGTGCTTTGTGCTTTATGAATATTTGCCTTATATCTTTGAAACGTCTTTTAATCGAGGTTCTCATTATTTTTGAGGCGAAATTTCTAAAACTTCAAAAAGTCTGAAAACTCTGTTGTCTAAAAGACCAAAACAAGCCAACAGATAGGGTCTGGTTTTTTAAGGCCAGATCTGAAGTAGGGAAAGAAACATCTTTGCTGCTTAGAAAGATGCTGATAGTGCTATTCAGAAAGGGACCCTAAGGACTCCAGTTTTAAACAAACTCTAATAACAAAACACTGTCAGCCAAAAGAGAAAGCTGATCTCCTGACATAAAAGGTGCCAGCAATACCACCTTCCTCCCCTCGGTGAGGTTGCTGACGCCAGATGACGCATCTCCCACCCGCTTTGTGGGAGAGCCAATCAGTTCCCTTTGAATGAAATCTTTATTCAACGGTTTAAACACTCCTGGGGGAAGGGAGGGAGAGGACAAGAGAACGATTTCAGAAACAAATGGAGCCCCAATCGCCAAGTTTCTGTTCTTGTTACTGTTCAGGTTTTGGCCCGTGAAGATGGTCTCAATTCCATGTTTTTCGTTAAGCTGGCTTGTTTGGCAAAATCCAATGATAAATACAAAACTCTGAGGTCAGTCTCACCTTACTCGGAAAGCTGGAGCTGCGAAGGTCAGCTTTTTGTGGTTGGGGAAACTTTGGAAGCCACTGATCTGCTGTTGACAACGGCAGGCAAAGATATGGGCCAGATAATTTTTTCTTTACAAATGTGCGAATCTAGGACTTTTCTTTCCTTAAAAACCCAACATACAAGCAATCCTTTGTTGATAGTTTGGGACCAGTGGCTAGGCGGGGGAGGGGAAGGCAGGATGGATGTGCAGGTAGACTGAACACGTAGAATCCATAGATGGGTCAAGATCTGTTCTTTAGTTAATAAACACCCAATCTGACCCCTGCCTCTTCTCCCTGTTTTTTTCATCCTCAGCTACTCACAGGCAGTCACACCCATAGAAGGGCAAGAAAGTGAGTGTAAATGGGAGGGGGCAGGGGCCTCGATATCCACAGACCAGCTGGTCAATCTGGGAGACTTGGTACCAACTTCTTGGGACACAGATCTGCTTTCCTGGCATTGCTCCCTAGTCATGGGCCCCTGCAGCTGCTTTACTCCAGGTCAGTAAAATAAGCCGTGTCTCTCTTGCCACTATTGTCACCTCCCCTCACATAAAAACAAAAGAGTCTAAATGTGGAGAAGACTCTGTTTCAGTGCTGGAAATGGAAAGGCCAAGGTAAGCAGGTTTGTGTCAACACCTGCGAAATCATAATAGGCACCATGTATTAAGCGCTTACTAAGCTCCAAGCACTGTCCTTCACGTTGACCTACTTATCACACAATCTTATGAGATGAGTAATATTATCATCATTCCATGTTTTATAGATGGGGAGACAGAGGCACAGAGAGCCTTAGCAGCTGGTCTCGGGTCACAAAGCTGGAACTTGAACGCAGGCAGTCTAACTTCAGAGCCCATTGCTCTTTCAGCACCCCACACAGGCCTGGCCTGGCCCCTGAGTAAAGGTACATGACCAATGGCCACGTGTCCTGGACAACACTCCCCCAAGCACTCCCACACACACTCACTTATTTCCATGAATAAAGGGCAGCAAATCAGGCTTGGCTGGAAGGGCAAAGAGAAGCACACAAGGAGAGGACAGCAGCAGCCCTTATTCCTCGGACCGGACGAGGGTCACTTGGCGAGGCAGGCGCAGGGCCCTGCATGCCAGGGCGCCAAGCAAGCACTCAGAGAGGGCTGAGAGGTGCCTCAGCGCCGCATTGGCGCTGATGGGTCCTCGCCCTGGCGGCAGAGAAGGCAAAGCCAGCAAACTGCCCTCCAACGTGGATGACATTGATGTGCCAATACTGGCGTTTTCTGTGTATATAAGATAGATGTATGTTTGTATGTCATCCAGTGACCCACCAAAGGTATGTAGCTTGGATTCAGTTTGTGAACTAGAAAATAAACAGGCTGCTGCTCGTAATACAACCAAAAGGTCTCTTGGTTGTGGTCTCAGTCAGCTCGGGCTGCTATAATAGTATACACAGATCTAGAGAGGCTTGGACAATAAACATTTATTTCTCACAGACAGGATGTCCAAGATCACGGTACCAGAAGGACAGCGTCTGGTGAGAAATCACTTCCTGGTGTGTAGATAGCGATTTTCTTGTATCCTCACGTGGCAGAGAGCTGAAAAAGAGGAAGCAAGCTCTCTAGTATCTTTTCTTATAAAGGAACTAATCCCATCAAGATGGCTCCACCCTCATGACTTAATTACCTTCCAAAGGCTTCATCTCCATATACCATCACATGGGGGAATTAGTGTTTCAACATACGGATTTGGGGGGGACACAAACATTTGGTCCATAGCAGATGCCATCCTATAAGTCTTCATCGGCACCATTAAAAATTAGACACACACACACACACACACACACACACACACACACGGAAAACGCACAGGCCTGAACTGAGCTCAGAGAGATCTCGGCCTCACAGATGAGCACATCTACCCAACCCTCATGCAGCCAGAAAGTTTAATTAATTGACCCATGGTAGTCACTGTGTCACTATACTGTCTCCCCAATATTCCACGACCTAGAATATAGAAGTAATCAGCTAGAATTGTTGAATTCAGTTACTCAGATATTCCCATTGCTCCATGTAATCAAGGTCCATCTGTACCTTCTTCCCGACACTTCCAGTGTGTCCAAACCTCACACAGTGTCTCTAGATTCTGACTCACAGCAGAGGTGGCTACAATTTGTAGTTATTGCCAGTATTTTCATTACTGAAAGGAAGTAAAGCTTCCAGAGTAAAGATAATACTGGGTCAAGATGAATTTAAAGATTTTCCAAACGAGCAGAGAGAAACCTAAAAATACTATATCTCTATTTTTGTTTAACTCAGTCACAACCCCTACATTTAAAAAAGAAATTTGTTTGTCTAGTGAGAGACTCTCTTCAAATATTTAAACAGTTGCCTTCATCAATCTCCCTACTCCCAAACCCCTATCTTAGATCTCTGGACCAAAGTCCATAGACCCTTTTCTCCTAGGAATGATGAAGCTATGGAATTAAGGTTATAAATTCAGTCAAGCCCCAGGACCAAGTTCCAAGTTGAAGTGTTAAGGTCTAATGTTGATATTTCGCTTTTTAAGTCAACCAAATCATAATTTGAAACAGTTGTTCAAAGGCAAATCGATTTTCTTACTTTTTCCTGATCTTCAGATAACAGTCTCAACAATTAAAAGATTAAAATGTGGGTCAGTGAGCTAAGCTATGTTTTAAGGTTTTGATACTCGAGTTAGTTAACCAACAGAATCTTATATCAAAATTTCAATGCAGGTTGGAACGAAAAGCAACTGGGGGACAAAAAAGATGAACCATTGCCCCCAAATGTCTGTTCCTTCTTTTGGCTCACCCATTTGTGCCGTAAATATATGAGTAAAATAAAGACATAAGGTACTCTCTCTAACCCCAGAGAAAAGTTCCAGCCAATGGGTCAGCATGTTCTTCGTCTTCTCAATCAATTTCCAGTAGAAAGCAACTCCCTCTGAGAAAAGGCATCTGATCGTGTGGCTTTTATGCCAAGTTCTGCTCACCAAGTTAAGTAACTGAGTCTTGCAATTTTCCAGTTAAGGGTATTGAGGTTTGACCCTTGCTTTGGAGGGCAATTAGGACTTACTCTTTCCGCTGTCGGCAAATTTCCAAGGAAGGACTACAAAACTTCTTTTTCCTAGTTGGGTGTTCAACATCACTGAAATGGTGGCAAAGGAGCAATGGCTTATATACTGAGAGCTCTGCCAGCAAGTACGATCCAAAATACTTTATAGATGATAACAGTGACACAAGACATATTAAAGGGTGAGAGAGTTCCAAGATTTAAGTTAGAATAATGCTTTCTGGTGAGATGCATGCTATTAAGAAGTAAAAGAGAGGTGAAGAAATGAAGCTAAGAACCAGAGAATCATCAAATATCTTAATTATGAAGAAATGAAGAGAGAGAGGCATTACTGCTGAGGGAGGTTTGAAGTTTGCCTTTTCATATGGGAAATACATGCATATTTAAAATTGATGACCCTTAAGCAGGGGTGCCCCGATAATTCTGAGGATTTTTTTTTTTCATACTGAAGCAGAATCTCTGGGGGGGTGGGGGGTAGATGTGTATTGTGGAAAAAGCTCCCCAGGTGGTTCTAACACGCACATCCCTGGTTAAGAAAATTTGTGCTGCATACACATTTTTCTTCCTTATTTTCTCCTAAACCACAGCTTAATTTTTCCAATGCCATTAAGTTAAAAAGAAAATGTTCTGATTATAAAAACAATTCACTGAAAATTTGGAACACTTGAAAAAGTGCACATAAAAAAGACTAAAATCTTCTCTAAACCCATTAGCCAGAGATATCCCTTTTAGTCCAGGGTATCTAAATCTAGAACCCTAGGATGGATTTCAGAGGGTCCATGGCCTAAACCTCTGAAAATTTATGGAAAATTACTGTGCCTTTTTTTCCCCTAAGCATATACATGGCTTTTAAAATGTTGGTAGCATATTATATCTTTTGCTTTGAAATTGCCTTTTTTTAGTTAACAAGACATATTCTTAATATGCCATAGCCTTAAGAACCCTTTGAGAATATCACTTGTAAAGAAAGAATAAAATTCCAACAGTCATCCCCCACATTGTTGGACAGTGATATTACCCATACTTGCTACTATAAACAATGCTGGAATTAACAGCCATATACATAAATCTCCACATTTTTGTCTATTTCCTTTTCCCCTCAATCTAAGATGTATCTGAGATGACCCAGAATCACTGGGTCACATGGTATGCCCTTTGAAAGACTCTTGGCATCTCTTCATTTTGGGAAAGATTTTGTCACTCTGCACCTCCACCAGGAGTGTATTAAAGTGTGAGTGACCCTAGTTTTTTTATTGGTATGCTTTTAGAACAGACTGTGCATCTTTGATTTCTTTTCAAGTCTTCTATTAGTAAAGTTCTTTTGGAAAATGGCAGCCTGGGGCTTCCCGGGTGGCTCAGTGGTGAAGAATCCGCCTGCCAATGCAGGGGACACACGTTCAATCCCTGGTCTGGGAGGATCCCCTATGTCACGGAGCAACTAAGTCCCTGCACTACAACTACTGAGCCCACAAGCCACAACTATTGAGCCTGCATGCCACAACTACTGAAGCCCATGCACCTAGAGCCCGTGCTCCGCAACAAGAAGCCACCACAATAAGAAACCCGCACACCTCAATGAAGAGTAGCCCCTGCTTGCAGCAACTAGAGAAAGCCCGTGTGCAGCACCGAAGACCAAAAATGCAGCCAAAAGTAAATACATAAAATAAATAAATTTTTTAAAAATGGCAGCCTAGGCTCCATAGCTCAGGGGTTAGAGCACTGGTCTCGTAAAAAATGGCAGGGCCATTTTTGGAAGGGCCCAGGTGTCCTTAAGTGAGCTACCTGAAGAAGAAGAACTCACCTGAGTTACACTTACAACTTCCTCAGGCCTCCAGCCCAGGTCTCTCTTCCTCCAGGATGAGGGAAAAAAACACCCCAGCGGTGTTTCAAACATTACATGAAATTTCTAAAAATCTTATATGTTCTGGTATAATGTTATGTCATAATTCTAGTTATTACTTTAAAATGTATATCTCAGAGATAACTTAAAAAAAGGAATCTTGAGATGGGAAGATTACCCTGGATTATCTGTGGGCCCAATGTAATCACAGGGGTTCTTACAAGAGGAGGCGGGGGTCAATGATAGGAGAAGGCTGTGAGCTGGTAGCAGCAGAGATTGGACTGATGTGGCCGTGAACCAGGCAATGCTGGCAGCCTCGAAAAGTGGCAAGATTAAAGGAACAGATTCTCCCCCAGAACCTCCAGAAGGAACCAGCCCTGATGACACCTTGATTTTAGCTCTCTGAGACTTATGGGCTTCTGACCTCCAGAATGGTAAGACGATAAATTTGTGTTGTTTTAAGCTAGGTTTGCCATGATTTGTTACAGCAGCAATAGGAAACTCATACACCTTCCATTGATTTCATGATAGTCTCCCAATACAAATGGCTGCTTAATTTAGCCACTATCCTTTCCAGTTGCTTATCACCCCCCTCCAGCCCTCAGCATGGTGTTTGGTCCATCCTCTGTGCTCCCACATCATCCCCTGCTTTCCCTGAAGAAGCCCGGCTCACCCTGAGTTATGACTCTCTACCTCCCCGTCTAGACTGCAAACTCAGCAAGCACAAGGGTTGAGTGTGCTCTATCTCTGGAGCCCAGCAGCTAGCACAACCTATGAATAAACGTTAGTGGAATGAACAGATCAGGACGTTTTTGTATACAAATGTGTCAGAAAGGTGAAAACGCCTTGAGAAGTTAAAAAAAAAAAAAAAGATTTGAATCAATGGAGAAACATTTTGTATCAGGCACCTTTTGTATAGACAGTGGAAATTATAAAAAATGGTATACTTATCTAAAAGGGAAATTCTGTTCTGATTTATGACAGGATTTTTTAAAAGCTGACTTGCATGTGAACATGAAATACTAAACATACAATATGTTAGCTAAATCACTTGGATAGGACTGAAAGCAGAGCGAATGTAATCAATTTATGATATTATTAAAACCTAAGGGGAAATGAAATGTCCATTTCAGTAACGCTGGGCGTGTCCATGTTTCTCACACTTCAGTATTATTGTAGGACACTTCAGCGGCTGTTTGCAAAATCTTGATGGTCTGCTAAACCTGGCTTTATCCAGGCTGGTGTGGAACACACATTTGAGACACTTGGGCTTAAGAGATCTCTCTCCCTTGCATGACACGGAGTTTTAAAGGATTTTTTTCCCCTCCCCATCACAGTGTCCCCTGTCTAAATTTTTTAAGCCTTTGGACTCTATCCTACAAAAATGCAAAAGCACAAGTGCACGAGGATTTTCACTGCAGCTCTATTTGTAATAGCATTCCATTGGAAGCAACCCAAATGTCAATCAACTGGAAAGTGGTTGAATAAATTATGGGACATACATAATCTGGAGGGCTATGCTTTCCTTAAAAAGAATGAGGTAGTTTTATACATAGTACTTGTTTCAAAATCATAGTTCACTGCTCTGCTCAAAACCCTTCAGGCCTTCCAGTTGCATTTACATAAAATTCAAACTTATTCCCCAGGGGAGGGTAAGCTGTGACGAAGTGAGAGAGTGGCAGGGACATATACACACTACCAAATGTAAATTAGATAGCTAGTGGGAAGCTGCCGCATAGCACAGGGAGAACAGCTCGGTGCTTTGTGACCACCTAGAGGGGTGGGATAGGGAGGGTGGGAGAGAGGGTGACGCAAGAGGGAGGAGATATGGGAACATATGTATATGTATAGCTGATTCACTTTGTTGTAAAGGAGAAACTAACACACTACTGTAAAACAGTTATACTCCAATAAAGATGTTAAAAAAAGAAAACAAAAAACTTATTCCCCAGGATAAAATGCCCTCCATGGGGGCTGTGCCTGCCTTTCTGATCTTGGACTTTGCATTCTCCCTCCTTCATTTGGGTTCAGCAGGATGGCCTTCTCCATCAGTGTCCCCTCGCTGCCCCCCACTCACGCTCGCTGCCACCACAAATCCTTTGCACTTGATGTTTTCTCAGCTGGGAATGTTCTTCCCTTGACTGATGTTTCTCAGCCTTAGTCACACAGTAAAACCATCTGCATTCCAGGCCGCATCCCAAACCAATCAATTCAGAATCTCCAGAGTGGTACCCAGGCATCAATTCAGAATCTCCAGAGTGGTACCCAGGCACCAAAGTGGTTTTGGTTTTGGTTGGTTGTTTGTTTTTAAGCTTCCCAGGTGATTCCCTGAAGAGCCCAGCTTGAGAACCAGGGTGGCTTCACCTGGTGGCTCCTCTCCAACCTTCAGGGCATAGTTCAAATGTCACCTCCTCAGAGAAAGGATGATTACACTACTTTTCAAACCAAAGATAGATAACTGGTAGAGTTGAAAAAGAAAAGTATAAGCAAAAGATGAGTACAAAATGAAATTGCACTTGTAAACATAAAGATGGTAAGTATGAGACGGCATACGCTGAAAAGACAACAGAGCAATATAAAGGCAGCTGGAATTTAAATTTCAGTTTGCTCACTCGCTAACTGTGATCTTGTAGCAGTCACCCACTCTCTCTGAGCCTATATGAAAAGCGGATAATCATACCCACCCTGAAGAGTTTTTTTAAGGAATAACAAGACCACACGTGGCACATAATGAACACTAGGTAAATAGGATTAGCTATTGTTAAGTAACAAAATGATTTTGTGAAGCAGTAATGCTTCAGAATTCCAAGAAAGTAGAGAATGTCAAGTGTCTGGGGATCAGAGAGGGCTTCTCCAAGTAAGTAGAATTTAATTTTTGCCTTAAAGTAAAGCTAGAATACGGGCAAGAGGAGAGAATGGTGAGGGTTGCGAGTGGCACCCCAGGAGACAGGGAACAGGAGGGACAAAGATCAGAGGTAGAATTTTGCAGACTGCAGCTGGGGAAGGGGGAGTTAAACAAGAGGAAAGAGCTTGCCCAGAATGACAGTGCAGCAGGATGTCAGGACGGGCGAACCTTCTGCTTTCTGTCATACAGCATCTTTTCAGCACTGGCATTTCCCTGAATTAAATTGTGTCGGAGAGCAAGTCTCTGATTGGAAGCAGATCCATCAGGCGTAGAGGCAGAGAGGTGGGGGTGGTGGGAGACACTGCCTTTGACAGGAATTGGCATGGCCCTCTTGGAGGCTGACTCTGGGCCAGCTTGTAAGGTTTCCCAGGGACAAACCACAAACCAGTTCTGCAGCCCTTGAGGCTCCCATGGGAAACCCCCAACTACCTAGGGTTGGGGGGGGTGGAGCCCAGCTCTGTCTGTGTGAGTCGAGGTCCTGGGTTGCCTTCAGGTTCCTGCAACCAAGGAACAATTCAACGAAGGAACTAGTGACAAAGGGCAGGCAGGGTTAAGGGGAACCAGCAAGAGATGGGTGTGGGAGGGAGAATGCTGCCGGAGTCCTGAGAGGGACCGCCAACCTGTAGCCGGGGTGGGCTGGGGGGATACATACCCTAGGCTCTCTGCTTGTCTGCCCTCTTCTACAGGTGACTTCTCATTGGCCAAGCACAAGCTGGAAGCTAAAGGGCAAGGGTGTCCGTTGATGCAATCCATACAGGTCAGCCCCTGGGGCTCAGGGCGGGATGGAGGTGTGCAGAGAGTGGATCTGGAATACCCAGCACAGAGAACAATCTGACAGAATGACAAGCCCACAGAAGGGGCTGATCACCAGCCTGCATCCTCAAGGGATCCCCCTTAGTGGGTCCCTTCCTCACCCTCCACCCCCTACACGTGTAATTGATCAACCAGCCTTGCCAACTGGACCTCCTAGTATCTCTCAAAAATATACTCTGCTCACACCATATACCTAATTCCATAGGGATTAAAGATTTATGGTTTTACTTCTTATAGCTAAAAGTACTGGATGAAAACCTCGCTGGATATTTATATAACCGAGGAGTAAAGGGAGGGCTTCTCAAACATGACCTTAAAGGCAAAATCACACGGGAGAAGACTGATAGATTGTACTACATAAAAATTGGAAACTTCCATTTGACAAAAACCACCATGAACAAAATTGAAAAGGCATCAAAAAATAACCAAAACAAAATTCAAACGACAAAATAAGAAAATATCATTTCAGCAAGTTTAAGTAAAAGGAGTACTGTCCAAACATATAAAGGTCTTATAGAAATAGATAAGAACTGACCCAAATTGGGGAGAGAGGGAGGAACTAAGAAGAAAACAAAACAAATAAGGAGAATGCTGCGAAAATAAAAATAGACACATAGGCAAAGGACATGAACAAGATTGATTAAGGAGGAAAAACAACCTGATAACAGCATATGGAAAAATGTTTAACGACTCAGTCCAAGAAATGCAAATTTAAACAAGAAACCTTTTTCTCCAACCAAATTCACAAAGATTGTTCTTAATGAGAATACTCAGTGCAGGCAGGGGTGCATTGAAAAGAGCCCTCGTGAATTGCTTAGAGGAGTATAAACTATTACAGTCTTGAAAAGCAAATTGGCAGCTCAGTATTGAGAAACTTTACAACTAATCTCCCTTAACCCAACTTGAAAATTCTGGGAATTTTTACTTGCTAGAATCTATTCAAACACTTTCCTGCTCACAAAGTGCAAGTATCTCAATGTGGCATATACCTTCCAAGTTTCATTTCCCCACCTCCCAGCTGACATTTGCCACTCCATCAATGTGAAACTACCCATTCTTCCCTAGGCATATGCCTGCACTTCCCGGCCTCTGAGCATTTCCTGTTGATTTCCCTCTGCTTGGCTTGGCTGGCTTTGCTTACTCTTTTGGAATTAGCTAAGTTGTCAGAGGGTCTTCTCCGATCACCTGCCAAGTTGAGTTAGTTTTCCCTTCTCCATGTTTCCATAACACCCAGTGTATACAGGCTTACAGATAATTTACACATGTGTTTACATATATTTACATGTTTATATACCTATTTACATATCATTCTCCACCATCTTGGTTTCTCTCTCTGTACGCCCTGTACTGGTGCTTTTCAACTGGAGGCAATTCTGTGCCCCAGGGGGACATTTAGCAAATGTCTGGAGACAGTTTTGGCAGTCATAACTGGGGGAAAACCAGGATGCTTCTAAACACCCTACAATGTACAGGAAAGCCACCGCAACAAAGAACTACCCAGCCCAAATGTCAATAGCGCCAATGTTCAGAAACCCTATCCTACACCTACCTTCTGCCTAGCATGAAACATAAAAAGCACACACCAAAAAATATACATATGATGAACAAGCCCAGTTTCTTATTCCGTACAATGGGTGTAATTCTATCTATTCCAGAAGGTCGCAGGGAGGATTAAAAGGGACCTCATATGAACAGTGCCTGGTACAAAGTTGATACTCCATCAATATTAGTTCATCCTAACAATAATTGCATAAATTAAAAATACAGACCCAGGATGTTTCGGTCCTGAAATAATGACTCATTTCATAAACCACTTCATTTTACAGCTGAGAAGCCCGAGCCTTTAAAGGATGACTTGCCTAAACTGTTGGCATCAGATCTGAGTTTCCAGTTTAGTGGCAAACCATACTTTAAATGCATGCATAAGAAAGGAATTAAAAGCTGACTCTTGTAAAACAAATAATTATCTTTTTTTTTGTTTGACTTATATATAAATACAATTTCATATATATGTACAAAATTTTCTTTAAAATAGTTAGAATACTAATAGAATGATGATTCAATTGAATAATGTTACCAGAAGTTTCACAGGGATTTATTTTGAAATTACATTTTTGGCATTTTATGCAAAAATAGGCAAATGTATTAAAATACAAAGTTAAACAAATAATACATTCTTTCAGCTGTAGGAGAGATATAGTCAGAATCCAGAATAACATTTAAAATAGTTTGTCATAATACATAAGCCACTCAAATATTAACAAGCTTTCTGGACTCTATGCTAAAAATTAACAACCTTGTAATGATTCAGTTCCTCTTCCCTGCTCAATTGTTAATACATACACTGAAATTTCTTAGCAAAATATAATTCAGAGGCCCCATCCGACCTGAGATCTCAGATTCTAACATGTTATGGCTTTTAATAGGAATACCAGTACAACCAGAATTTAAACAAATTATGGCAAATAAATTAAAACATATATATTTTAACATCTATAGACTTTATTAGGTGTTCCTTATACAGTCATCTGGTATGTTTAAAGAGTGAGCAATCATATAAAAGGAAATATGGTCAAAACCGATTGAAGTAATAAAATCCTGAAACTAAATAACATCTCATAATTCATTGCACAGCATATATTAGATTTCATTACATCAGTATATAGCTTAGTAGTAAATCCTCCTGATGGCCATAAACCTCTAAGGTGTTGTCAATTTGAAAAATGAAAGGCAAGGAGTTGGTGGGGGCAGAGAATGGACAAATGTACCGAAGTGCTGGTGCAGTGCACCTCTAAGTAGGAAAGTTGTAATGCATCACCACCTAGTGGCTGAATTTAGTACCTCATTCTAATAAAGGGAACTTTTTCCTGTTGTATGTCTCATTCACCCTTTAACTGTATTCATCTCCGTTACTGTGGTTCCTAATATTCATGTCGCTCCAATGGGTAAACCCATTTGCATTTCACCCACCAGGCTGTCAAGGATTTGGTTAAGGTTTTATGCTTACCTAACCTTTAAATTCTATTTTGGTTATTTTCAAAGTCACGCAATGGGGATGCCTATATTAACAAGATACCATCGTTTGTGAATAGAGAATTATTATGGCTATAGGAACTTTGGGCTTTGGCCCAGTTTTCATTCTTATTACTGAATCTTTTAGCAAGTCAGAAGAGTGCTTACTGTGTGCCAAGAACTGTTCTAAGAGCTTGACATACAATGAAGTCAGTTAATTTTCACAACAACCCTTAAAGTAGGCTATCATTAGCCCCATTTTAGGGCTGAGGAAACTGAGCCACAGAGAGGTTAAACCATATTCCTAAAATTACCCGATAAGTGAACGGATTCAGATCTGAGCCGTCTAACCCAGAATTGGCTCTGACTAATTCTACTATTCTGTCTACAGGATGATGGGATTCAAATTTATTTGAAAAGATCTGAGAAAAGAAAGAAATCGGAGCACTGAAACACTGGGAGGTCCTTGGTTGTCCGAGAATTTATCTTAGTTATCTAGTTAGGTCTAATAGGGAAGCATGACAGAAGTAAATCAACAGACCCTTAAGCCAACAGTCCCTTAACATGAGCATCTACCTACATCTTCCTGTTTCTCTGATTTGCAATACTGCTCCAAAAGTGTAATTCAGATTACAAAGTAAAATCACAAATCTTACAAAAATACTAAACATGTTAAAGAACTGCTCTTATCATGATCAAAACCATTATCAAATGAGGATCTACACAGACTTGGACAGACCCCAAAAAACTGACAAGAATGACTTCAGGATAGATGTTTCGAGTATCAAAGAGAAGATAGACTCTTAGGGAATTTAATGAGGCTTCCTAATATTTTAGCAAACTTTTAAAGACACTATGTAGACATTGCAAAAGTCAAGCGTGTTTGTCAAAATCTTATCACACTCCGTGGAAAAAATACATGCCAAACGTACACACCCGCTTTTGATTCTGCTTCAGGAATTTTAACTACAGGCATACCTCCTTTCATTGGGCTTCACAGATACCGTGTTTTTTACAAATTGAAGGTTTGCAGCAGCCCTGTACCCAGCAAGTCTATTGGTGCCATTTTCCCAACAGCATTTGGAACTTCATGTCTCTGTCACATTTTGCCAGTTCTCGAAATATTTATTATTATTATTATTATAATATAATATATATATATTATATTATAATAATAATATTATTATTATTATTATTGTGCTTGTTATGGTGATCAGTGATTTTTGATGTTATTACTACAACTCGCCAAAGGTATACATTGGTTTTCTTAGACACAATGCTACTGTACACTTAACTGCACGGTTATAAACGTAACTTTTATATGCAATGGGAAACCAAAAACTTCAAGTGACTCACTTTATTTTGGTATTTGCTTTATTGTGGTGGTCTAGAACTGAACCTGCAGTATCTCTCTGTAACACAAAACTTGTTTTTCACATTCTGTTGCTTTGTTCTTCAAGGTAAGACCCCAATCAGACGTCCCCACCACACACAGCAGTGGCTTGTGGGACACTGTGCGGACTGCAGGTTCCACACAGCTCCTTCCCCACTCGCTGTGGTTCCATGTTCCCGCTTCCACCAAAAAAAGCTTTTCAGAATTTAGGGGTGGGAATGATGATGTTATTGAATGGTTCTAATTTATATTAAAAAATTAGACTATAGCCTTAAAACTTTTAAATATCATTACTATCTAACGATTATTATAGACTTTAATAATCATTTCCAAAGTGGAAAGTCACTGGGATCTGGGAAGAAAGTATGATCTGCCTTTATATTTTTGACTATTTTTCTAATGTCTGTTTTTTATTTTCTAATACACATATTAGCACAGGAGCACATATATATAACATACAGACTCATATTGGGGCTGTATAATTTTTTTTATGTTGTTGGGGTGTGTGTGTGTGTGTGTGTGTGTGTGTGGTTCGCGGGCCTCTCACTGTTGTGGCCTCTCTCGTTGCGGAGCACAGGCTCAGCGGCCATGGCTCACGGGCCCAGCCGCTCCGCGGCATGTGGGATCTTCCCGGACCGGGGCACGAACCCGTGTCCCCTGCATCGGCAGGCAGATTCTCAACCACTGCGCCACCAAGGAAGCCCCATAATTCTTTTTTAAGATAGGATGCAAAAGCAATTCTATTTGGACAACAGTGGTTGAAAAAAGGCTGTTTCCCAATCCTAGCAAACTAAGGGGTGAATCCTCTCTCCTTTCATTCAGTAACATTTGAAGTCTGAGAACCAATCTGCTTGTGCTGTTTGCTTCAGGTAAAAGAAACCCACTGGTGCTTGTTTCTTGCTCTATTCCATCCTTGCAAGGGAGGCCCTGTTGGGGCTTCTAAGTATCTTGCTAACAATCCAGTGGCTTCCCTGGGCTACAGGAGGCAGTTAACCACTAACTGAAAAATATCTTACAAGTTTGGAAAAAACTGTAACAGATAAGTAAATTCAGTAGTTATTCAGAATAAGGTTTAGAATTCCAAAACTCCAACAATTATAATAGAGATTTATTTAAAGTAATACATTTACAGCCCAGATAGTTCTACATTGTACATTTCAGGTTAAACCAACTTCATAAAAATACTTTAGGATAGCTGCATCCAGATTTAGACTACATGATTATTTCTTTGCCCATTCTTCTCTTTCTTTTCTTTCCCGAATAACCTCTTTCAGATATGGTTCAAGGTAGAATTTATCCTAAAGAATGAATAAAAGAAAAATATTATACACTACCATTATTACACACTGATATACCCCCAATACTCAACAGGTCTTAAACAACAAAAGAAATCTATCAAAATTAATTTCCAACTTAAGAAAATATATTCTCAAGCAGACTAAAAACTGCCTGCTTTTCTAAAATGTAAAAACCCATAAAGATATTGTAAGAAGCTACTCTGATAGGTTATTAGAGAAAAGTCTGTCAGAAAAGAAAAACGAATGAGAGACTACAAGCTTTGGCCTAGTTTCAATGCAGTTCAGGGGGTGAGGGTTTGCTTCACAGCGTCCTTCCCAGGAGCTAGAAGGCCACTCAATGGGCCGAGCACATGAACACCACCATTTTTTCATCCGAGCAGAAAGCAGAGTGTAGAGGGAGAACAATGGCCTGGGAGGCAGAAGACCTGGATTCTAGTCCTGGATCTCTATATCAGCGGCCTGCTTAATGATTCTGGAAGTCACTTCATCTCTAAGTCTCAATGTGTTTACCTCTAAAATGGAGCTAACACTTGCTCTACTAACTTCACCAGACTGTCGTAAGGATTTTGATTTGACACAACTTTAAGAATTCTAAAGCACTATACAAATGAATGTGTTCTCTGTTTCTAATACTCAACCCTTCATGGCCAATATTATCAGATACAAAAGAGCTGTTCTACCTCCTCATATTTTGTCCACTGCTCTTTAGGCAAGATCTGCTGCCTCATGGTCAGGTCCAGTGCCCTCTTAATGCGAAACACCCTGTCGTTATAAAGGTTCTCAGGAAGCCTTCTTATGGCTTCTTTTACATCATCATTCTCATGTATTGTATCATCTCGCATTAAGCCTACGATAAAAAACAAGAGAGTAAGATTGAATATGCATCTCAAAAATAAGGAATTTCCAAAAAATGAGTAAAATTATGACTTATAACCTAAGTCATCAACTTAACTTGGGTGGTAATATGAAGAGTTAGGTATCATGGAAACTCAATACATTTTACACACAATAATGGGTTATTTAATGGATTATTTCTTAAATGGTACTGCGGAAACAATATGAGTCTTTTAAAATCTACTGCCACAAAATTCACATTTTATCTATAGCAATTTTAAAATCATTTAAAATGTCTACTTTGTTTTTAAACACATATCAATAGACTATATCTCTACTTTCTTATACTTTAATTCTGAGATCAAGGTATTAAAGAATCTTAAAATGATAGTGTACTAAGGAACCAGTAACATTTAATGATGCTTCCCCTCATGCTTCAATTACAAAAGATGAAGTTCATGGCAAAGTATAAAGTTCTAAAAAATAGTTTAGGCATCAAATAATTGTAAAGATGTCAGACAATTTTAACATTTGAAAAATCTCTACTTTCAAAGTTCATACAACTTAAATTCTAAAATGCTAAGCGGAGGAGTTGAGAGAGGGAACATATAATAAGGAAAATGTTCTGCTACCATATTTCAAGAACATAAATCATTTCCAGCTCATACATTTGAGACAATTCCATCCCTCTCTTCTCATAAAGGAAATGGATTTAACAATAAAATGTGACCTAATTTTAAGATTTCTAATGAACACAGGTGCAATTAGTTAACATATTTTGGGGATCCATGGTAACTCTAGCAAAAGCACTACTCTCAGAAAAAGAAAAAAAAAAAAACAGAAGAAAGAACAAATACTCACCCAGTTTATTGAACCCAGCAGCACTGTAATACCATTTTCGAATACCCTCCAGCCATTTCCTTGATGCTGCAACTGATATTGTCACACTGTTAACTGCTAACAATTCACTTATACAGTACATAAGCAACCAGTTAAAAAATGCAAACACAGGAAGGAATTTCTTTTAAAAGCATATACCCTATATATTGTAGATAAAAATAGCTTATTTTATCTATGAGCAAAAGTACTGCAGGTAAAAAAAACTGGGCAATTAAGTCATGGGGAAAAAAGGATAAACTCAAACACTTAATGTACTAAAGATCTGTAGGTATAATAACAGTCCCTCGATATCCTCAGGGGATTGATTCCAGGACCCCCCTCAGATATCAAAATCCGAGAGGCTCAAGTCCCCTATATAAAATGGTGTAGTGTTTGCATATAACCTAAGCACATCTTCCTGTATACTTTAAATCATCTCTGGATTACTTATAATACTTAATACAATGTAAATGCTATGTGAATAGTTGTAAATCCGAAGTAAATGCTACGTAAATAGTTGCCTGAGAGCAACAAATTCAAGTTTTGCTGTTTTGAACTTTGTGGAACTTTTTTCCCAAGTATTTTTCCATCAGAAGGTTGGCTGGATCCTCGAATGTGGAACCTGTGGATACGGAGGGCCACTCCAGCTTCTCAAAGTCAAGCATCCCATTCCTTTTTGTCCCCCTGCTACCATCAGAATTGAGGGGTGGGGGATGAAAAAGAAACTGGGAACTTCTTCATCATTTGTAGTTTCGGAAATAACTGTAAACTTTTCAAGGGAGTTGGGAGTTGTATGAAAAGATGAGATTTCAGCATACACTGGCAAATCTAAATGACCCCCATCCTCCAAAATTTTTATTCTACATTACCTTTATTTCACTTGGCTACTCTCTTGGAAAATATATGTATTTCTGGGAGGGTTTTGATACCATTAGTCAGGCATTTAATATTAATATGGACTAGTAAAAGAAGCACATCTTCCTACTCCCAAGCAGCTAACTTTCCACTGAGGGAATGGATATTTGAAAATGGATGAGGAAAAATAGGTAATGTTAAAAGTGGGAAGCTGCCGCATAGCACAGGGAGTTCACCTCTGTGCTTTGTGACCACCTAGAGGGGTGGGATAGGGAGGGTGGGAGGTGATGCAAGAGGGAAGAGATATGGGAACATATGTATATGTATAACTGATTCACTTTGTTGTAAAGGAGAAACTAACACACTATTGTAAAACAGTTATACTCAAATAAAGATGTTTAAAAAAAAAAAAAAAACTCTCTGGGGAACAGGACTGAGCAGGATGGGTTACCCAGTAGGACCTAAAGGCAACATGATAGTGCCTGATGTTTACAGGAGACATGTGGTACAGAAGGGGAGGTATGGCAAGTTTAAATTTTCTTTTAAAGTTTTGTTTGAGGGCTAGACCCTTACCAAAGAAGGAAAACAAACTTTCTTTTTACTTCAACCCCTCCTTAGTACATCACGGCTTTGGTAATCTCCTTAGAAATGAAGCACCATGTATAACGCTACTTCTGGAAAAACAACTACCAAAGAGTCAACAATATACAAACATACTTACAGGAGACAAATTATTTGTAAACATATTTACCAGTGACGGTAATAATGATTATTATTCATTGAACACTCACTGTGTGCCAGGCACTATTCTATTTGCTTTACCACCATTCGCTAGAGTTATTTACAATACGCCTATCCTTGCAGAAGAGGAATAAGGCTTACATAAATTATCTCATCCAAGATCAAAGGCAGCTAGTAATAGGGCTGAGGCCAGGTCTATCTAGTTTCCAAACACAGGGCAGAAGCAGAACGCCTACAGTATCTGTCAAGTTAATGAAATAATTAATTCTTAAATTTCTTCCCCACTCCCCAAAAGCTCAATGTCATTTAGGTTAACAAATTTTTCTGGCAATCTGATGTTTCCTAATAGCTTCACAATTGCTGGGGGCAGGGAGAAAGGGACCAACATTTTTTAAAGCTATTCCAATTTATACCGCCAGAGGGCAGGGATTGGCCAAAAAAAAAAAACAACCCACACGGGGAAAACTGTACTTTTTTCACGTTCTGTTTTAAGTATTCCGGTAATTTCTGCATCCTAGTCCATAATAAATACATTTGTTCCAGTGCCTGGAATAAATACAAATTTCTCCAAATCCACAGATCAAGTTGACGTTACAGATAAGGCAAGGTTAAACTGAAGTTTCGCTGTTAACCCTGCTCAGCTGCCTCTAATTCCCAGTTTCAGAAGCGCGTGAGGCGGAACGAGATTGAGATTTCCAATCCTATTTTCTCCGGTCACTTCGCCTCAGTTATCTTACCAGCCGAAAGGGGAAACTAGCACCATCTTCCTCGCACTGGCAGGAGAGTTTATCGAGCTAATAACGCACATGACAGCGCTTGGCTCACAGTAAGCACTCAGTTCACTTGCGTTCAAAGTCAGCCACTAATTATCTCCTGGTACCGCTGAACTCTTCTAAGGCCGAGGGGAAGGGCTGCCGAGCTCTAGCAGGCCAGAACGCCAGGGCTGTGGGAGCCACCGCGGGCACCTTCACCAACAGCGGGTCCCATCCCCAAACGAGCCGGGCCTAGAGACAGCAAGGAGGTGAGACCAAGGCCTCCTTCAGGCGGCCTGGAGCCACCGCCTTCCCTTTTGCCGCAAACCTGGCCATTTAGAGAGTGCAGAGGAAGAAGAGCAAGTTGCTGCGAGAATAAAAGGTTGAGCACGGCGATGCCCGCCAAGCAGGACACCGTTCACTTACCGGAAGGCCGACTCGCCATTTTAACCCGAGACAGAAGCGTTACCTGCTGGGTAAGTCCTAGAGGTCGGGCAAGGCGCAGTGCGCAGGCGTGTTACGTCAACGTTGCGAGGAGGGGCGGGGGTGGGAGAGAGAGGGAGAGCGGGTGCACGCGCAGGCGCAGTTCTGGCGGCCGGCGTTCGGCACCTGCCCCGCGCCCCTCTCCGCAAGAATTACAGCAATCCCATAGGCTTGGGCCCGCCCCTGGTTCCAAGAGGCATTCGAGGTGACAAGATGGAAAAACACTAGGCAAGGAATTAGGATACCCGGTCTTCAGCGTGCTTCTGTTGCTGACGAACTCTAAGAGCTTGGGCAGTATAAATTGCGCCCTTTGTGACAAGCAACACGCTAAGCGTTTTATGGACATATTTTCATTTAATTCTAAACCTATAAGATAAATACTATGATTGTACCCACTGTAGAGAAGAGGAAACTGAGGCTCAGAAAGGTTGCTTAAATTGTCCAAGGGCACACAAGCTAGGAAGAATCCGGATTCATCTTCCAGAATCTGAGAATCCAGATAAAACTTCAGCACTCCTTAATTCTAGGGCTATATGCTACACCACTAATCCAGGAGACACTAACCCTCTCTCACCTTGTTTCTCCAGGTGAAGTTCTACCTCAAGCCATTATAGTGGAAGGTTAGTTGAAAAAAAATTTTAATATTAAATCTGAGATGTATAGCAGAATTCGAATGCAATTTTAAGGTAAAAGTACATTTTTAAGGTCTCAGTCCCAACATGTTAAGGCTAAGGTATAAAAACCTAGGAACAGCAATATCACAAATTGTTGAGGGAGGAGAATTTTACTAAATGATGCAGAACAAAATAATTGGTTAGTGGGTGAGGCAGGGAGAGGGGACAAGTCAAACCCCCTCTTTACGCCTTTCATCAAAATAAACTCCAGGTGTATTAAAGAGATTTAAAAGTTGGGGGAAAAAACACTCTAGGGACAGAAAACAATCCAAGTTAGGATGACTGATGCTTATGCAGTTACTGATGAACTGCCACCACTACTGTCTGGGTCAGTTCAGTCTATGGTAACAAAATACCATAGACTGAGTAGTTTAAAAACAAATTTATTTTCTCACAGTTCTGGAGGTTAGAAGCATAAGATCAAGATGCCAGCATGGTCAGTTTTAGTTGAGAACTCTTTCCCTGTGGCTTGTAGAGGGCTGCCTTCTTACTGTGTCCTCCCATGGTAGAGAGAGAGCAAGCTCTTTTGTGTCCCTTACAAGGACACTAATACCATCACGAAAGCCCCACCTTTATGACTTTATCTAAACCTATATTATTTCTCAAAGGCCCCATCCAAATGCCATTACATTGGGGGTTAATCTAAACCTATATTGTTTCTCAAAGGCCCCATCCAAATGCCATTACACTGGGGGTTAGAGCTTCATTACATGAATTTGGAGGTGGGGGGGGTCACAATTCAGTCCAGAGCAACTACCCACCAATATCTACTTCTGTTTTCTTCTGTCCTAAGCTGAGACCTGGGGCAGTATAGAATGGCTAATTGTAAATCTAATTGTAAATCCAAAAGGTTTAGTTGTCTTAGTCACATTCCAATTCTAAAATTCTGTTGCCTTCTGCCTTTTTCTTTTCCTCTGTGCCACCACAATTTCTCAATATTACTCAGCGCTACATGCAGTACTAAAAAGTGACGAATGGCTGCTCCCAGACTACACTAGCCAAAGTGAAGTTGGAAGATATGAAGAAATGCAGTACATTTGTAAGTTGGCACATCACCTTACAAGAAGTACTCAGTAGGGACTTGCCTGGTGGCGCAGTGGTGAAGAATCCACTTGCCAGTGCAGGGGACATGGGTTCGAGCCCTGGTCCGGGAACATCCCACGTGCGGAGCAGCTAAGCCCGTGTGCCACGACTACTGAGCCTGCACTCTAAAGCCTGTGAGCCACAACTACTGAAGCTCACGCACCTACAGCCCGTGCTCTGCAACAAGCCACCACAATGAGAAGCCCACGCAGTGCAACAAAGAGTAGCCCCCGCTCGCCGTAACTAGAGAAAGCCCGCACGCAGCAACAAAGACCCAACGCAGCCAAAATAAATAAATTTTAAAGAAATTATTAAATAAAAAAGAAGTACTCAGTAAACTCTTCTCCCTCCCTCCTTACCCTTCAAGTTTCAGTTTTCTGGTCACAGGGTGAAGGTGGCAAGAAAAGGAAGACCTTGTCAAGGGATTATACCCAGGACTGTCACAAAATCCAGCTCCTACCGGCATTAAGCCTAGAGAGCCTGGATGTTTGCTGGTAGCCATTAGTGTTGATTCAAAAATTATTTTGGGGTTTCCTTCTGGCATATGGCAGGATTGCACTTCTCTGCCCCCTTAAAGCTAGGCGTGGCCATGTGATGCTCTGGCCAAGAAAAATGTGAGACGTTCTTAAGAGCAATTTTCCATATTCCTTTCCCCTTCCATAGACGGGCTACATTTCAGACATGGTGGAAGCTCCATCAACCTCTGCCACTCAGATGATATGGAGCAGAAACTTTTTGGCCCCAAGTTGGACACGTATGAAATAAAAAATTCTGGGGTTTTAGGGCTGTTCATTACAGCAGCACAGCTAGCCTGTTCTGAGTGGGTGTTAATCAAGGCAAAATGAGGTTCTGAGCCATAGAAAGACTAGGCAGGATGGTTCCATGCTTTGCCTCCTGATTGAACCTTCTTCCTTGTTCCCTGTTGATCTCATCCATTAGAGAACTCTATGAAGGGACATATCCATGCCACACTCAACACTGTATTCTAGGAACTCAAATGTCTGTGGAGCGAATGGATAAAATACGCCAACAGGAAGGCCCTGACCAATTATGAATTTAGTTTCTCACAAGGTTTCAGGATATCCAGCACACAAAACCCCAATGCATACAAACTTCCCCCAAAGTTAGTGGTTTAAAACACTTTGTTTCTCCCAGTTCGGAATTCGGCCGGGTAGCTCTGCTCCGTGTGGTATCTGCTGAGGCTGGAATATCCAAGACGGCCCCTTCACTCCCTTCCCTGGTGCTCAGGTGGCAGAGCCAGAATAGCTCAGGTTTGGTCAGGAGTCTTGTTCCACCTCATTTCTCCAAGAGTCACCAGACCTCTTTCCATCCTGGCTCAGGGTTCCAAGAGGACAAGCACAGATGCACAAGTGTCCCACGAAGCAGAGCGCACCGGCTGTCGGCGTGGGAGGGGCTACAGTGCGAGTGCAGATACCAGGTGTGGCTCCTTGGGGGCCACCAGTGTTAACAGTCTGCTCAACCTTGTGATCCTAAGGCAGGTAAGTGAAGCCAGGATGCCTCATCTCACAAATAAAGAATCAGATGCACGGGTTAAATCATTTGCCCAGGATTACATATCTAAATGGTAAATGGAAAAAACAAAAAAAAGCATTCATGCTTCAAATCTTTACACACTGGCAAAAAGTCAAAGGTTTGTTATGGCCTGTTACTATGTCTCATTGCTGACCTTCAAACAACTTTCCTCCCTATCCCTTTTCCTTTCCTGATTCTCAGTAGCCAGCTTTGGGCAACTTTGATTATCTTTGCTCAGAAACATAACAGTGTAGATGATCCAAACTCGAATGTGTTCTGTAGCATAATCTAAGTGAGTAGTAGATATTAGAAGGATAATATAGCCTGCTCCAGAAACTCCTAACACTTCAAAGAAAATAGAGCTGTCTTGTGATGAAACCACTTTAAAAAACTTTGAAAATAAAAAGGAAAATCTTCGACTGTTCTCATCTTCACCAGAAGGACAACACACCAGCCTAGTAAACTGACTCTCTTTCTCTAAGCTTGGTATATTTTAATTCTCTCCTTCCCAAGAAGGAATTGATTCAGTCAAAGATGAATTAACTTACCAGGAACTTGTAAAAAACATCAACCAGAAGTGTTCCCAAATTTATAATATTAAGAAATTGTTTCCGATATCAATTGAGGTTTGAGGTTTTTATTTTAAAATATATTTATTCATATGTACATTCACTTTACATTATTACATTTTAACATCTATCAAAAACTAAAGAGTTTTTAAGAATTTTTCAAAGTCCTGTACTGAGGCCTTTGCCATCTCTTCACAAAATGTTTCATCAGGCACAGATACCAATTTGTCCAAAGAGATGTAGTTAGGTTTTCCTGGATCATACTGTGCTCTTCCTAAATAGGCAAGAAACAAATGTCTTTCTTTGACTTTAAACAACCTTGAATTAAATACCTAGAAAAGAAAAAAAAAAGTTTTAAAAAACCACTGTGCCCTGAAAGATGAACTATAAAAATATTTATCTGGCTAAAAATTTTAATAGGCTAACAAATATAAAGAATTGAGGGGGCGGAGTCAAGATGGCACACTAGGAGGATGTGGAATTCGCATCTCCTCACAACGAGGACACCTACCAGGCACCAGTGGGGGACCACGGACACGTAAGGGGACAAGAGGAACCCCCAGCGACCGGGTAGGACGTGAGGCGTGGGGGGAGTGAAGGGGGAGGAGAAGTGGAGGCAGGACGGGACTGGTGTCCCTGAGGGGCGGCTGGGGGAGGGGAAGGGATCCCACGCCGGAAGGAGGAAATTGGGGAACCATTGGGAGGGCAGAGGATCAAAAGGGAGCGTGGCCAGGTTTCCCCCACCCGCTTGGACCCCCAGGAACCTGCTGAGATCCTGGGCCTGATCCTCTGCCCACTGAGGAGGTCCAGCCGCAAGGGTCCTGAAGGAGTGGGAGGGAGGGAAAGGGGGAGCAAAAGTAAAAGCTGGACCTCCGGGACTGGTACCCCTGAGGGGCGGCTGGGGGAGGGGAGGAGTTCCTATACCCAGTGGGACCCACCCATGGTTAGGGGTCCAGCGGCGACGGGGGAGACCCTGACTGCACAATTTGTATTGAAACGGAAAAGACCCCAAAGAGCCAAAACAATCTTGAGAAAGTAAAACGGAGCTGGAGGACTCAGGCTCCCAGACTTCAGACTATACTACAAAGCTACAGTAATCAAGACAGTATGGTACTGGCACAAAAACAGAAATATAGATCAATAGAAAACAGGATAGAAAGCCCAGAGATAAACCCACAAACATATGGTCACTTTATCTTTAATAAAGGCGGCAAGACTATACAGTGGAGAAAAGATAGCCTCTTCAATAAGTGGTGCTGGGAAAACTGGACAGCTACATGTAAAAGAATGAAATTAGAACACTCCCTAATACCATACACAAAAATAAACTACAAATGGATTAAAGACCTAAATGTAAGGCCAGACACTATAAAACTCTTAGAGGAAAACACAGGCAGAACACTCTATCACATAAATCACAGCAAGATCCATTTTGATCCACCTCCTAGAGAAATGGAAATAAAAACAGAAATAAACAAATAGGACCTAATGAAATGTAAAAGCTTTTGCACAGCAAAGGAAACCATAAACAAGATGAAAAGACAACACTCAGAATGGGAGAAAATATTTGCAAATGAAGCAACTTACAAAGCATTAATCTCTAAAATATACAAGCAGCTCATGCAGCTCAATGTCAAAAAACAAACAACCCTATCCACATATGGGCAGAAGACCTAAATAGACACTTCTCCAAAGAAGATAAATAGATTGCCAACAAACACATGAAAAGATACGCAACATCACTAATCATTAGAGAAATGCAAATCAAAACTACAATGAGGTATCACCTCACACCGTTCAGAATGGCCATCATCAAAAAATCCACAAACAATAAATGCTGGAGAGGGTGTGGAGAAAAGGGAACCCTCTTGCACTGCTGGTGGGAATGTAAACTGATACAGCCACTATGGAGAACAGTATGGAGGTTCCTTAAAAAACTAAAAATAAAACTACCATATGACCCAGCAATCCACTACTGGGCATATACCCTGAGAAAACCATAATTCAAAATGAGTCATGTATGACAACATTCACTGCAGCACTATTTACAATAGCCAGGACATGGAAGCAACCTAAGTGTCTAGCAACAGATGAACGGATAAAGAAGATGTGGCATATATATACAATGGAATATTACTCAGCCATAAAAAGAAATGAAACTGAGTTATCTGTAGCGAGGTGGATGGACCTAGAGTCTGTCCTACAGAGTGAAGTAAGTCAGAAAGAGAAAAACAAATACCGTATGCTAACACATATATATGGAATCTAAAAAGAAAGAAAGAAAAAAGTCATGAAGAACCTGGGGGCAAGATGCGAATAAAGATGCAGACCTACTAGAGAATGGACTTGAGGATACGGGGAGAGGGAAGCGTAAGCTGGGACAAAGTGAGAGAGTGGCATGGACATATATACACTACCATAGGTAAAACAGCTAGCTAGTGGGAAGCAGCCACATAGCACAGGGAGATCAGCTCGGTGCTTTGTGACCACCTAGAGGGGTGGGATAGGGAGGGTGGGAGATGCAAGAGGGAGGAGATATGGGCACATGTGTATACGTATAACTGATTCACTTTGTTATAAAGCAGAAACTAACACACCATTGTAAAGCAATTATACTCCAATAAAGGTGTTAAAAAGAAAAAAAAATTATTATAAATGCTAGAGGGTTTAAACCCTTTGCCTTCTGCTAAGAAATTATGATTTAAAAGGGACTCAAAACTAACAAGCAGAACAATTGTAAAATAATAAAGGGCTAACTTGTAGGCAAAGACCAGACTAAACCAGGGAGACGAGAGGAGCTGTTAAAAAAGCAAATCCTCAGGCCCCACCCCAAAGCTCCCAAATCAGACACTTTGACAGTGGGACCCACAAGTCCTCCAAGTGATTCTGATGCCTGCCAAGTTGGAGAACCAAAGTCAGAGATCAAAGTTTATGGCATCAAAAATTGTGTAAGATTTCATAATCTGTGAAGCTTCCCTATTTTCCTTTCTTTCTTTCTTAATTCCTGTTGCTCTCTCTGACTAGCATCAAAATGAAATGAACCTGGACTTCATGGGTTCAAATGAACCTGCCTTGGCATTAAACTCCTGAGGAATAGAGTGAATACAGTAACTTTAAAAGGGAGTCAGAAGCAGGCTAAGTCCCTAAAGCGAGCTGCAAGGAAGAAGGGAGAATTGGGAGATCTGGCCAGACTTGAAATGGAGCCCTAAGCTGAAGAGACATCTGTGAAACTCCCTGGCAAGGCCCAATGAACGCACATTCAGTATTAGGTCTCAGGTCCCTCTCTTGACTGTATGTCATGATACACTGGGGACACTCCACATGGCACATAACCTCCAGGAGTCTTTCTTATATTCGAGTGGAGACAAAATAATAACAGATCACTTGGAAAGGACATTATGAAAAACAACTGTTGAAAACTAAAGTAATTTGAGAACAGTGACCAAAAAAATATAGTGTGCTAACTCAACGTGAGATCGGCTTGCTTTTGGAACAAAACATCTTTCACTCCCTCTGCAGAAACAAATTATGTGCTGCTCTGCCTTCATTTTGGTAACTAAATTCCCATTACTGCATTATTACTGGTCAAAAGATGTAAGAAGCTTTTAGATGTATTTCTTCAGAAGTATGACGCTTCCAGTGACTCTCGCCTTACAAAATTATCATACAACATACGGACAAGGCCACAAATGATTCTGAAGCTCCCAAACTATATTTCCTAAATATAGTAACACTTTGAAGCACTTATACAGCTTATGACCAGATATTACTTTCCCAGTGGTTCAAAGTGACTTTATTATCACAGATGTGTGTGATCTTTCAAGTCCAAAAGTCATGGCTCAGATTGAGTTTCTCTCTCTTTTTTTGTTGTTGTTGACCACCAGCAGCCACTTTGCAATGTCAGAAAAGTTTCATCCTATCAATGATCCGTTAAGTTCTCAAGGATTAAAACAAACAAAAAACACCAAAAAAACCCTAACTTAAGAATTACTGATCGCCTCCTGTCCTAACATAGACTCCAGTTCTGCCTTCACAGAAACCCACAGGGAACGAGGAGAAACAAGGTTTCAGGGGATCCTGAATACAGCCTCTTTCCTGAACTAGTGGTTTCCTCATGTTCATTACCCTCACTGCTTTTGTTATCCTTTGCCTACCATGGTCACTGCTTTGCAACGACTAACCATAGTTTTAAAGTTATAACTGTTTCCCAATTTTTAATTAATCATAAAATTATGTACCAACCAGAACTGTTATCTGCATGAGAAAACTGTTTCGCAGCACCAAGTTTTTAAAGCTCCAGCCAAAAATTTTAAGTCTACATCCATTCCCTCACTGTCAGTTAACGTATTTTGCCATTAATGAGGTTTTTTGTTGCTGTTTTCGTTCTCTTTTGTTTGGCTGTGCCACGCAGCTGGTGGGAATCTTAGTTCCCGGACCAGGGATCGAAGCCAGGCCCCCAGCAGTGAGAGCACTGAGTCCTAACCACTGGACAGCCAGGGAACTCCCAGTGAGGTTTTTTTTTAAAGCAATCCTACCCAGACCCCTAAGAGTCTGAGAATCCTCCCAATATGAAAGCCACAGGTCTATAACCAGGCTTCCCAGAAGGGAGGATTTGGGGAGCCTAAAATCTGTGTTTTTAAACAACTGATTGTGATGCATCTAGTGAAGTTTATAGTTTTCTCTACTTGGCAAGTTTCTGTCCACTGTTAAACCCAATTCATTCAACTGACAACTCAAATGTCACTTCTTAGAGTGGCAGTATATCTTTGGTAAGAGCATGAGTTTTCAAACTGACTGCCAGTTCTAATCCTGGCTCTGGCCCCTGGACAAGTTACTGAATCTTTTTATGCTTAATTTCTTCATTTGGAAAATAGGGACAATAACAGTATCTACCTCATATGGTTGTTGTGAAGCTTAAATGAATTAATACAAGTAAAGCAGTAAAGACAGAGCTGGCACACAGTAAATGAACAATCAGTAACTTATTATTTCTATAATTTTCCTACCCCTCCTAAATTAAATCAATAGCTGTATACAATATCTGTTAAGACAAACATTATGTAAAGCAATTACACTTTTAAAACTTGTCTTTCACACTAGATTATGAGTTCCACAAGAATACAGACCATGACTCATTGATTTTTCTATCCTCAAATCATATTCTCTTATCCTGCTCTACTGTCACTGAATTATCTATCAACCCAGTGGAAAACTAATTGTCATTGCTTTTTAGTTGAAGATTATTTACTTTACAATGTTTCTATAAGCCAAATTTTCACCACTGCAGGCTTCGAACACTTTTTATAATGAATACACATGCATTTGATGAAATAGAAAAATGCTCTATTAAGGGCCCATTCAGAGTGAAGTATAGGTAAATAAACACTACTATTTGGGAGGGAACTGCACCAAATGCAGTCTAGTTCTGACAGTTACACGAAAGTCATAGTTCTTTGCCCACCTTTACATCAAGAACACATTTGGCAAGTGGAGTAGAGGGATCACTTTAATGAAATTCAATCTTTCATTTATCCAATGAATACTCACTGAGTGTGTATTCACATGCCAAACAGGAAAGAAGGATGACTTTTATGAGATTCAATCAATCGTGTGTTCAACAAATATCTATCCAGTGCCTCCTAATTGGCTCGTTATAGTTCCAGGCTCTGGGAATTCAGCAGTATATAAATCAGACAAGATGTGCTTTCAAAAAGTTAACATTCTCGTGAGCGAGCAGATAATGTCACTCACCAAGTAAAGAACAGGAAAAAGTCTAATTAGCTTAGAAAATATAATTATGGCTTTGGCATGATAGCTAACTGGAACTGTTTTTATGCTTTGGTAGGAGATCATTATAACATGGCTTGTTAACTAATGGATTTAGATAGACTGTGAATGGAAAAGTACATTTAGAATTGAAAGGACCTTTAAGGGAAGTGATCTGTCTCAAATTTAAAGGGAGAAAAGCACAAGAGAGTATGTTAGATTCCAACAGGCAGAATGAGGACTAGGTTACAAACGACAGGGAAATAGATTCATCACTCATTTCTCCTCTGGAGACGTACACGAATGCCCGAGAAGATGTAAACTTTTCACAAGTGATCCATCTACTGCATTTGCTAGATGTGGTCTTGCTAAAAAGATGCGCAAAAGGAAATGTGACCTTCATACGACTCTCAGAACTACACTGCGTTTGGTCTGATGCCTTCACAAACAGCAAGGGGTTTTCACAAGCGGACTGTGCACATGGAGAGCAGCTCCAGATGAAGGGCGATGACAGCTCTTGCAGAACGGCGAGCTGTGCGCTCCTCACCTGCGGGAACTTGACCATGATGTGGTGCGGAACGCGCATCACGTGGTGCACGTAGTCGAAAGTCTCGGTAACTTTCCTTTTATTTGCAGTTAACATCTTCGGGATTTTGGTGATCATATGTTGAATTTCATTATGTCTAAAACCGAGTTCAAGCCGATAAACCTTAGAGAAAGATAGAAATCGCGATTTGGCTCATATGCCAGAGGACACATTGATTCGTTCAAAATTTAAGATAAGGACATTAAAATCTGGAGATGGCTATTCCAGGGTTCATAGTTTCCTGCCTCTGGGGTAACCCGAATTTTAAACCCCTCTCCGGAGGATGAGCTACTCACAGCCTGACGACCACCGTGAAGATCACCAAAAGGTGCAGCGTAATTACGAAATAAGAGTAACGGTGCTCACAGGAGGCCTGCTCAGGGTATCCGTATGGGCCCTACACCACACAGACCAACAGTAAGATTTTCAAAGTGCTTTCTGAGCCTCTGCTCCCCAGCACACTCCTATGCATGTCATCTGGAAAAACTACAGGTCAAAATTCCGAACAGAGATGATCTTAAAAAAAACCCACTCAAATGTAGGTTAGGTCCTCTGTGTGCATCCTTAGTGTCCCATGCTCTGATCACTCTGCAGGAGATCCCCCCACTGGACTGTCAGCTCCACAACGGCAAGGACTATCTGCCCAGCACAGGGCATGGGCAGGCACTCAATAAAAATTTCTTCAACCGCTGAGTATGAAACACTTTAGGTACCTCAGAAAATAGGCTTAATATAATAATTTCAAATAATCCAACAGCTTTGTATACTAACAAGTCAGCTGCCCCTGGTTCTATACTATTCTCTCGGAGGGAGGACAGTAAAGAGTGTCTGGTATGTTCTGTGGTAGATCTAGAGCTGGCAATCGGCACAGGTTCTAGGAGAGCCATGTGCTGGCTACTACTCTCTTCAAAGAAGCCTTCTGGCTCCAGGCTCCACAGCTCATCTCCCGCCTAGGTGATGAAGACACAGAACCTCACCCTGGGCAAAGGAAGCAGCTCCCAGGTCCCATCCAGATACTTAACCTGCTCCTCTAGGATTACGGGTATCAATGTCTGCAAGGAGACTAACTCATGTAACACCTGGTTGACATGTGAAAAAATTATAAGCTAAGATAAACTGCTTGCTAGATATTTATTATATCATTTCCTATGTCTATCTTTTTAGAAATAACTTCTTTTACAATCTAGTTTTCTTTAAGATGATGGGAGCAAATCTATCCTCTTCAGAGGACTTAACCACTTAAAGAAGCTGATTTCTCAAAAACGAAGTCACCTTACCTTCATGTTTTCCTTCACAGGCTCCAGACTTCCAGTTAGTAGCCTTGGGAGACGAATTACCAGATCTCTAGTCTACAGTTATAAAACAATCTATTATTAATATGTATGCATATTCAACTAGGTTGGAAAAAACAAGGCATTACTAGGAATACAAAACGAAAATTTAAAATATGACCCAGTAGAGAAATGCTAAGGAACCCAGAAATACATAAACTTAATATTGTTTGAGGAAAAAAAACCAATGCTCAGAATAAAACTTAAGAAACCAACTTGGTGGAATTATTACAAAATGATATAGCTATATGATTAACCTATCAAGGTAATTCATTCCTGTACAGAAAATATCAGGCATTTATAGAATTCATACAGGCCAAGTATCTGTTAGAAACATGAGATTTAACAGTTACTAAATGTAGCTGACATGGAAACATACAAATTCTCCCCTTCTCTTTACCTTCTTCACACTAAGTTCAAGTTCTTTCTGAAAAAATCCCAATCTGTTATCCAGTCTTTCCACTGAAAAACTCAGCAAAAATGGTGCATTTCTGACCATCTGTGCAATATCCACTTTACTGAAATTTTTTGACAGTAGATAAGCCACCCTAGAGAAACAAACAAAATACATGCACATATGATAAATATTTACTAGTGTCATATTCCCATACCAAAAGAAAGTTTAAGTAAAAACATTCTATAATAATGGCCCCAAATATGGTTAAAACAAAACAAGCATCCATCCAACTCTAGAATGGTTTCCATTTATAATTGGAAACAGAAAATATTTCTGAAATCCGCTAATAGACAGATTCCCTTTTCAGTTAATCTGACTTATTTTATTAGCTGGTAGAAAAAAATGAAATAGCTTCTGTTTAAGTTTTTTTTTGTTTGTTTTTGCTAAGAATGGAAAACACACAAATTAAGAAGGGATTCAGAACTCTCCACAGTATGAACTATAAAAGGGTTAAAAAGAATAGACAGAGCCAAAAAAAACTATCTCCAACAGAGAGTTATCGTAAGAATGTGAGGTGCAGAATGGTATGCATAAATGCTACAAACTGTATGTACATGTGTTCTTGTGTATGTGTACACATAGATACACATACATGCTTGTATATGATAGAACATTCTTAGCTAGTTGAACAAAAAACTTGATAATAGTAGCTGCCTCCATAGATGGGTCTTGCAAGGCTGATGAGGGATAGGAATATGTAGGTTGGAAAGGAGAATTACCATTTTTTTTTCCTTTTTATTGGACACAGGAAAGATCAATATCTGATTAAAATATTATTGAAATTGTTATCTATTGTGATAACTTTTCCAATAAAAATTGAGATATAAGGCCCAGCCAAAAGAAAATTTCTAATAACTTAAATGCAGGTTATTCATCTGAAAATTCTTAAAAAGAATCAACCAACTCTTTAATACATTTCAAATTCTCTTCATTGAAAAGAAAACAAGCATATGCGATCAGTGCTATTATAGAAATTCTAGAAAATAAGACTGCTGTACATACCAGAGCCAGAAGGTAAGTTCAAAAAAGATGATCATACCTTTGCCTCTTCCAGGAGAAGCTTATTTTTCACTGTATACCCTTCTGAGTACATGTGGTAAATTACCTATTAAAAAATTCCAAGTAACTTTGTAAAATGCTCCAATTTAATTTGGCAGTCAGCCAGGTTTAGGAAACATTAGACTATACTATTACATGAGAGTATTCTTTAATTGTTAGGAGCATGTGTGATCTTGAGCAAGTTAACTTAAGCTTCTTTTAAGCTTAAGTTTCCTTCATAGAATTAAAAGCAGGGAGACAGTACAGTGTAGTAGCCGGGACTCTGGAGTTAGACGAAGTGGATTTGAATCCCACTGTCACTTATACTAGCTGGGTAATCTTGGGCAAATTATTTAACCTCTCTGTGCCTCTCCTGTAAAATAGGGATATTAATAATAATGGTGCAGTAGGCAGCCTCTGAAACAGTTCCCAATGATCTCCACCTCCTGGTATGTGCTCTTTCTTGAACTAAACCTTGAGCAAAAGGGCAAGTTGGTTTTTAAATGGGGAGAGAATGAGAGTTCCAGACAGTCAGGAGAAGCAGAGCTAAACATGTCAGACTGAGTCTCCTAGAATCACTCTTTCCCTCCCCTGTATCGTAACAGCCTGTCTATAGTACACCAGACTGTAAGTCACATGAAGGGAGAGAGTGTGTCTAAGTGCCTGGCTTATATAATAAGGGTTCAAACTATTCAATATAAGAAATGTAGTTATTTTTGTTCTGTTTTTTCCTAGTTCAGAGACATTAGACTCTGATAGTTCAAGAAACTGCAAAGCTCTCTGAAACCACTGCGAGAATAGTCTAGGGGGAGAAGATTAGAGGCAGATTAGTTAGGAGACAGTTGCGGTATTCTTCACGTGAAATGATGGGGACCCGAGGTAAAGTTTTCAAAGTGAAGATTAAGAGAAATGCATTGACGGATTTGAGAGCGATAAAAACAGAACCAACAGGCCTTGGCAGTTTATTAGATGTGAATGATAAAAGAAGAGAAGCCAAAGTTAACACCAGTATTTCTGATCTGGGCAGCGGGGGGAACAGTGCTCTCTCATTCAGGCAATCTGGGAAGACCCAATTTACGTGAGAGGTGGGGGTGATGATAAATCCAAGGTGTGAACTTAGGAGACACAGACTCTGTCTCCCTCTCTGGTGTGCCCGATGCCCAGCAGGATTCTTACCTCACAGATCAGTACTATCTCACTGTAACAATTCTCACAGATGCAATAAATTCTTTGAATGTTGAATGAAGTACAAAGATGTTTATAAAAGTGCTATTTAAAGAAGAAAAGAGGGAAATCCAAAATAGACAGAAATGATTAAGCAAATTATACAATATTTGCCAAAACAAGGTCAAATGTCTACCATCAAAAATTGTCCAGAAAGAACAACAGAAAAGATCAGGCTTTCATAATTTTAAGCAGCGTACTATCAGATAATTTAGCCATTGTTAATGGATTTTTAAAAAAAAAAACGTATCCTAGTTTCCAAAGGATTGACTTAGCATTAAGTTGAAAACATAAAAATAATGATAGGTAGTTGAACAAAAGAACTGATTTAGATACCTAATTTTGATCAGAGAAGGTTCATAACAAAAAAATAACATTCACATTCATTAATTACCTCAGTAGATCCTTGTGCTTAAAAAAATAACTCACACAGATATTTCTTCATAGCCACTTCCAGGATTACATGAAAATCATTCTAGAAGCCCTACCTGGTCTTAAGATTTTCAAGGTCTTCAGAGAAAATAGCATAGTTTTTCGTCAGGAATGTTCCCAGTTGGTTATCCTCTATGCCCAAATCTTTAAGAAACAGGAGTATTTGCTTAATGTCTTTTTCAAAATCCAGTCGCAGAAGGAGGTTGGCTGCATCTGGATGTTTTTCTATCTTGGATAAATCCACTCCTGTAATAAATTACGAACACCATTTGAAGATAACTGCTTGGCTGAGGCATTAAACTTTATATACAGAAACACAGGAAATTACTGATGGAGATCAACAACCCATCCCAAGGAGACCTGAGACAGGCCAATAGAAACTTCTAAATATTTTTAACCTAATTTGGTTGCAGAAATAAAAATAAATTTTAAAAAAATGTAGTACTTATGTCAAAGCCATGTATAAAGGAAAACAGTGCATTTGGGGCTAAATTTCCACCCAAAACAAATTCACTACATCATATTGACCCAGGATCATCATTTTTACCAATGGTTTCTTGAGTATTGTTTGCAGGATGCTTATGAGCCCCTAATGATCTCCACAGTAACTGCTTAACTGGTAATTCTGCAGGGTAACAAACCCTATGAATTGTTACCTTCTTTGAAGTTTATCATTCCTTTAATTATAAGCATTCTTTTAAAAATTTGTTTAGGATCCCCTCCACAGAAGGAATAAAAGTTACCCTGTGTCTTACTCATTGTATTCTCCAGGCCTTTAGCATAAAGACAAGTACTTTGAAGGAGCTCAAGAAATGTCTGCATGAAGCAGGTGAATATACACAGCCCTCAAGTACAAAATGAAGCAGAAAGTATACCACCTTCAACCTTCACATATCCTTAGAATCTTAGGTAATCTAAGTAAATGAGACAAGGGACAGGAGAGATGAAGAAGGGGGAGAAAGCAAGTTGTTATTTTACTTTGGTTATGGATATAATTAGATGTCCACATTAATTAGGCAGGGAATCAAAGTAACCTTTGATTCAAAATTTTCATTAAAACTAAGCTTTTTATTCTCTTGCTTTTTTCCTTTTATCTGATTTTTAAAAATTAAACATGAATAGGAAAGGCCTATTCCTTATCTTTAAAATAAACATTTGAAAATAATGTAAAACTTTAGTTTAGACTTAAATTTTATATTCTTAAAAATATTTCTTCAGGTTAAAATGCAACTCTCGGGCTTCCCTGGTGGCGCAGTGGTTGAGAGTCCGCCTGCCGAGGCAGGGGACGCGGGTTCGTGTACCGGTCCGGGAAGATCCCACATGCTGCGGAGCGGCTGGGCCCGTGAGCCATGGTCGCTGAGCCTGCGCGTCCGGAGCTTGTGCTCCGCAACGGGAGAGGCCACAACAGTGAGAGGCCCGCATACCGCAAAAAAAAAAAAAAAAAAGAATTAAAAATAAATAAAAAATAAAATGCAACTCTCAAACCGATTTCTAGATGCAACTTTACAGTCTTAAATATAAAAACAGGGCTTCCCTGGTGGCACAGTGGTTGAGAGTCCACCTGCTGATGCAGGGGACGCCGGTTCGTGCCCCGGTCCGGGAAGATCCCACATGCCGCAAAGCAGCTGGGCTCGTGAGCCATGGCCGCTGAGCCTGCGCGTCCGGAGCCTGTGGTCCACAACGGGAGAGGCCACAACAGTGAGAGGCCCGCGTACCGCAAAAAAAATAATAATAATAATTTTTAAAAAATAAGGTTAAAAACAATGAAATAAAAGCACTGTTTTTTTCATGGTGTCTACAACCAGAAAAATAAATTATAATTGCATGTATTATTAGATCCAAATAGAATTCCAAACCCAAATTTCTTGATATTAAAACAGGTATTGATATAAGATGATCATGAACAGAAAAACAGATTACACAAACACACATACACACAGAATGAAGACCAAAAACAGATCCAGATGAACTACAAATCTAGTATGCAATAAGGACATTTCAGATCAATGAGGGAAAAGATGGACTATTCATTAAAATGTAATGGGACTTCTAGCTATATATTTGAAAAATAATAATTCCTTCTATGTCTGATACAAAAATTAATTTCAGCTAGATTAAGAATCTAAATATGTACTAACTCTAAAACTACTAGAAGAAAACACAGAATTTTAAAAATAATATTAAGTATGACTACATAAGCCATTGTATGGCTTTCTGTAATACATGTATTTGCATAGAAAAAGGTGGGGTAATGTATGTATTTGGGTAGAAAATTTGCACTCAACAAACTGGTGACAGTGGTTACCTTTGGAAAGTGGAATTGGAAGTGTAGAGATGATAAGAATTCTTTCTCCTGTAACAGTCTGCACTTCTAACAACTACATGTAATTCCTTTATAATTTAAAAATACTACTAATAGAAAAATAAATTAAATTATTCGATGGATGGATAAATAAGATAGAAACGAGTTCCAAAAATCTGTGATAAATGTGGGAAGGGATGCTTTGAAAATAACATAAAGGGTTCGGACTCCAAACTTAACTCAAGATTACAGCTGACATGTGCTGAAGTGCCTCACTCAGCATGAGCCGTCACACCCTGACTGTGCCGAAATCGAATTCCTGAAAAGCTGCCTCTTAACAGCAACAGGAGAGCAGAATCTCACCAGGAGAGCACGCTGCTGTCAGCACACATACTTGGGCTGACTCACGACTTCATTAACTTGCAAAAATAGTCAGTGAATGCCTCTCATGGACCAGGCACTTATGGGGATATAAAAAAATGAATAATGCATGATTCTAACTTCTAGGTGACCACAGCCTAAGTTGGCTTTACCCCATCAGTTCAGTGACTATAATTACCACTGTATTCAGTTATGGTTACACATGCCTAGTGTATTAATCAGGGTCTGGCAGGCAACAGCAGCTGTCCTAGAAAGTTCAAATGAAAAAAACTTAAATGAAGGGACTCTGTACAGTGGTGTGAGCAGAGTCAAGGGGACAAACAAGCGCATCCCTAGCGCTAAAGAGACAGGGAGGAAAGAGTGTTATGAGAACCCAGAGGGAGCTGGACGCTATAAAGAAAGGGCTGCTCAGCGGGAGCTGTTGCCATGGAGCAAGGCAGTTACATGACCCAAGGCTGGGAGGGAAAAGGGAAAAAAAACTCCCACCTGCCCTCCCTCTCCTCCTCCAAGTGCCCCCCACTGCTGAAGCTGCCCGGAAGCCAGCTGGCAAAGGAGGCCGAGTGCAGAGGTTAGCCTCCTGGGATAAAGAACAAGCAGAGAAAGGGAGAAAACAGATCTGAGAAACAGAGGAGAACCAGGACACTTGAGTCCTCAAAAATACTGCTTAACAATGCAATCATGGTTCCTCTAGGGTACTGTTATTTAAGTTGCTGCCAAGACGTGCTGCTGAAGTATCAGCACACAGGTGAAGGAATGGCGGAAACATATTTCAAAGCTCTAGGTGTACTGTGAATTATTTAAATGTAGGGACCACATGGGTCTTACGTTTATCTGGCATTACCCGTAGCACCTCTCACAGGGCTGGGAAAGCCCTGGGCTTTCATGCCTGCAGCAGATGTCATCTTTCTCTCTCCTTTGAACTCACAGAACACTTTATTTGTATCTCTGTGTGGAATTTATCACTTCACCTCTCATTTTTGGATTTCTGTTATTCTTTTTTTTTTTTTTTTTTTTGCGGTATGCGGGCCTCTCACTGTTGTGGCCTCTCCCGTTGCGGAGCACAGGCTCCGGACGCACAGGCTCAGCGGCCATGGCTCACGGGCTTAGTTGCTCCGCGGCATGTGGGATCTTCCCGGACCAGGGCACGAACCCGTGTCTCCTGCATCGGCAGGCGGATTCTCAACCACTGCGCCACCAGGGAAGCCCCTGTTATTCTTATGTATGTGTATTTAGATGCTCCTGAAGACCTGAAGCTTCTTGAGAACAAAGGCCATTCCCTATACATTTGAGTAACTTGCACAGGGACAGATGAGTAAACAATTATCATAGTGTTATTATTGCCAGGACTGAGGTAAGCAGGGGGTGATGCAAAGAGCCCAGAGGAGGGTCACTCTATCTGGAGGGTCAGAGAAGACATTTGGGAAGTTACTTGAACTTGAGTTAAGTTCTCCAGTTGTCAGACCTGGCCAACCAAAAGGAGGGAAGCGGCAAGCAGGTGAAGCTGAACGGCTAAGCAAGGGCCAGACCAGGAAGAGCTTAGAAGGGTTTCACGTAGGTCACTGACAGAGGCAGATGTGCATTTTGCAAAGAGCACTAATGTTAGAGAGATTACCGGGGCAGTACTGCTGAAAGGAAGACTGTCAAGCTAGGAAGCGCCTAACTTTTCACTGAAAACTAAGGCAGTGACTAAGCAATGAGAGAAGCAGTGGATGTGAGATAATCCCTTTCCCATCCTGTTCCTCTCAATCCCCCAAAGGAGGTTTCTTATCTGGGAAAATCAAATAAGAGAAGTGCCAGGTCCAGAGATAATGGGAAAAGCAGAAAGTGGCAAGAAGGTGCTAGGCTGAAAATATTGCTAAGAGAACTAACTAACCTAAGTTGGCAGGGAGATCTCTTGGCTGCCTTAAACCTTCCAGATCTAGGGGCATCCTACCAGTCGACAAGCTAAGATAGTTATGGAGCAGGCCTAGCGAGAAACCATCCACATCAGGAGGATAGTGGGCTACAGGAGGAAGGTCAGGGCAGTAGGGAAATGGAAGTAATATAGCATCTGATAGGGCTGACTGTAGGAAAAACTGTCCTGAGAGGCCACTGGAAGTTGTGGGGAAATTTAAAGAAAACTAATGCAACGAAAAACCAAGCAATTGTTAACTCCAAGAAAATGAAAGGTTGTAAAGGAAGGAAACAATCATAGCACACTTCCTAGACAGCAGTCGAGCGATATTTAGAATTATAGTGAAATCAGTGACTAATGATTGAGCTCAAAATTGTTAATACAGCCTATTGGGAGAATTGAAGAGAAGGAAAGGGAAAAGTATGTGTATACATGTGAGATTAACTGATGTCTAAAACTGATGAACCAAGCAACAGCACCATAAGCAATTACATGAACACTTAGAGGTTAAATACAAACAGAAAGAGCTAAGAAAGTAGATACTCTGGGGAACGGGGTGCGAAGTCAGGAAGGATGAAGCTGGGAGCACGGTTTTTCACTAGAAGCCTTTTCACACTATTTGACTTCTAGGCATGTGTATGTACTTTGATAAAGATTAAAAATGCTAATTTTAAAAGTAAGGCAATAAAATAAGTGTAGGTTACTCAGACTTACCTAGAAGCACTAACTTCTTCAGGGTCTCAGAATGATCCACATAGTCCCGGAGTGTGAATGAAGACGGGGGCAGTGGAGGGTCCGCAATAATCTGAATGGCCTCCTCCTCGGAAATTGGCTGCAATGGAGACAATGGAGGCAAATCGTCCAGTCCTTTGCAGCCAGGATATGGAAAAGGAGAAGCGAGTTAGCTCTCCAATCTGTACACTTGAAGCTCTTTCTACAAAGACTGCCTCTTGCCTCGTTTGCTTCTTTTTGAATCTTGGCATCATTTCTGAATTAAACATCTCAAAATTCCATATATTTTCTACCTTCTAAGAGGTAAGGTTAAGACTCTTTAGAGATATCAACTACTATTCCTCCAAGATGAGAAATCTGTTGGTAAAGTCCTGTACAAAATTCCTTTCCTTCACTTGTAATCAACAGGTATGAATGCTAAAGACCAACTGACCTTCAAGTACATCTTGAGAAAGAGATCGAGTTTACCACAGCTTGTTAAGTTGGCCAAAAGTACAACATACCAGCCTGAATTGTATGGGTTCAAGTCATCACATCCTGAAGTGTCTTCACTTTGATCCAATCCCTTCTCCTCCAAGTTATTCTCAAATGTCTGTAAGAGGACTTCTATGATTCTGTTTCTATCACCTACAATCCGCTGCCAAGGACATGACCTCTCTAGTATAGCCTTGAGTCTGAGGTTTGGTTTGTCTTAAGTCAAACCCTTAAGTATTGAAGATGCTGGTAACTGTAAGCTACCTTAGGCTAAGGAATCAGGGCCATGACTTTTTATTCTATTTTTGGTCTCTAATCACTACCCTTTCTCATTTCTCATAGCCAGCCTCCCCTCCCTGCCCTTACCCCCCATTTTGCTTCTTTCGTCTTCTACTTAACCTAATATTATCTCATTTACGGTGAAATATTTCTTGCATAGGAACGTGCCTAGAATGAGAAGCACAGGAGGGAGAAGACTGACTAGAAAAAACTACATGAGAGCACTTTTTGGGCTGTGCTATTTGTTGTTCTTTTTGTTCTATTTGTTGTTTGTGGTGGCTGTTACACAACTAAAAGCATTATGTCAAAATTCATAAGACCGTATACCCAAAAAGGAGGACTGTTACTTGGGTAAAATTATACCCTAACTAGGTATATAGAATAGGGTAAATTAAATCCTAATAAACCTAATTACCACCACAAAATTTTTTTTAAAGAATCTAAATAACTTAGAAAGTGTTATTCATATAGCTATAAAACATTCTTATACATATTAATCTCTAAACTTTTTTCTTAGTAAATTAGAGGCATAATAGAAGCAAATGAATAGAAGCAGCATTGTTCTTTTTCTTTCCTGGCACAAAGTATGACTTGAAATGGGTTAACAAAATGTAAACAGGTAGTCGTTCAATCTACTGAAGTGGGGCAAAGGGGAATTTTCTGAAACTTGAAAATTACCTTCTAGAGACAGTTCAGAATCAAAGCTGGGTATCTTTTGTGACTTCTGTGACGGCTCATTCACAGAAGGAAGCAGAGTGCTTTGGGCGCCATTAATCTCTTGCCTACTTGAGCTGGTAGACTGGGAACTATTCCACACAGAGGAAGTCCGAAAAGTCTTAAACCCCGACCGGAGAAAGCAATCGTCAGAGGACAGCTGAGGCTGAGCAAAAAAGCCAGGCAACAATGTTTTTCCTGCTCTGGGAAAATATTTTCTGAGTGGCGTAGCAGTAAGGAAGCTACTCAACTTAATTGAGTAGAGCCATCTGGGTATTTGTTGGGCTAGCAGGGCCATTTTTCTTCAAGTAGCCTACAAAAGAAATACATAACTATCAAAAAAGAGAAACGTATTTTACTTAAATGTTTAAAACAGTATTCAAACAACAAAAAGATAAACTGGAAATTATTTTTTTCTAATTAAAAGGTGTTTAATAAATTTAGATCCCTAAAGCAGTCAGATGTTTTTAAGCTCAGGAAAAGCCAGAAACAAGGCAGTTTCAGTTACAAACCAAAAGACAGGAACTTCTGAACTGGAAAAATAAAGATATATTTTGCAATTTAAAAACAAAAAGCAAAATCAGTGGTGTAAGAAAACAATTAGAACAAAAATCTGTTAATGGGGCTTCCCTGGTGGCGCAGTGGTTGAGAATCCGCCTGCCGATGCAGGGGACATGGGTTCGTGCCCGGGTCCGGGAAGATCCCACATGCCACGGAGCGGCTGGGCCCGTGAGCCATGGCCGCTGTGCCTGCGCGTCCGCAACGGGAGAGGCCACAACAGTGAGAGGCCCGCATACCACAAAAAAAAAAAAAAAAAAAAAAAAATCTGTTAATGTTCAAATTACAGCGGCACCTGTTAATATTTAAAGAAAACAGGTGATGCAATTAAGTGCTCTTGAAATCTGGTTTGAAGGACATTTAAGAAGAAGATTGCTGATCAAAATAACACTGAATTATTCAGATGCATTTTATGTATGTACATTAATCACAAAATAAAAACAGGAAGAATTCTATTTAGTCTTAAATGAATCATAAAATATTATCATTGCTATCTAGAAGGTTGTTTCTTGCTTCATTCTCAGGGTTGAGAACTATTATTACACAGATAAAGCTGTTCCTCAAAAGAGAATTGAACAAAACCAGTTTTGCCAAATTCTGTTTGACTGTAGGAAAAAAGAAAAACCCTTTTAAAAAAGGGGGTCAAAACTAATAAGCAAAATGAACAGAAATAATAAGCAACCAGCAATGAATATATGTATATTTTGACCGAAAAAGCAGTTGTTTTTAAAGAGACTGTTATCAGGAAAGGACTTTTACATTTAGCCAGCTTAATTAAAGGGTAAATTTGGTGCATATTATTTTTTTTTTTTTTTTGCGGTATGCGGGCCTCTCACTGCTGTGGCCTCTCCCATTGCGGAGCACAGGCTCCGGACGCGCAGGCCCAGCGGCCATGGCTCACGGGCTTAGTTGCTCCACGGCATGTGGGATCTTCCCGGACCAGGGCACGAACCCGTGTCTCCTGCATCGGCAGGCGGATTCTCAACCACTGCACCACCAGGGAAGCCCCGGTGCATATTATTTTATATTAAATAAGACAATCCATATAAAATACAGCATAGAGTCCAGCATATGCAAAATGCCCAACAAATGTTAGCCATCATCATCAATATTATTATTGATTACACAACCAAACATAAATGAATTCTGAATTAACTGTTGCATACAACTTTTTGATTTCTCTCTATACTGAAATTCAGCTTGTTTTATGCTCTGAAATAGACCAGATAAATGCTTGAGGGTCTAACCTCCTCTTAGAGATTTGTGGTTTAGGGAAGTCTCCTGAAAGGAATTTATAAAAGTGAAATGTCTCACTGTCATTCTGAAATGATCTTAGAAAGGAAAAAAGTATTTACAATAAATAGGCTTGTGGGATAGGTGACTTTTGTTAAACTTTGGTGGGATGAGCCTCCAAATCTGCCGTGTTTCCCCTCAAACCTACAGTATTCATTCTCTGCACGGCAATGTCACCAGGGCATTGAGCTGGAAGCCAGAAGACCTGTTATGCTGCATTAAGACTAAGTTTCTCACCGTGATCCAGCACAACGACTGGCCCAGGATGGGGCGTTCAATAACCATTCTTTAAATGACAACTTTTAAAAAGGTTATGGGTACAATAAGATGATTCTTAAGCTCCAAAATGTTTTGACTTCTCAGTTTGTCTAAGCAATGTCCTACTTTAAAGCAAACTCCTGAAATCCCAAACCCACTCTGAAGCCTCTACAGTAAGGCTCAAATTAAAACTCCTCTCACATTAGAACGATGTGCTTTTGAATTCTATCCATATTCATTAAAAGATCTTTATGCAAACAACTAATGTTTATCCTTCTGTTTTTCTTTACAAGCGCACTATCTTCACTACATCATCATATGTTCACGAGAGCAGGGCTGAGTCTCATCTCTGGATCCACCCTCCCAGTGACTATTCCCTCTAGCCCAGGGCCTTGCACTGCTCCAATGTTTTATGGATGGAAATGAATCAGTTGCAACTACGGTTAGCTCATCTGCTTACACAGTATTTAAACCCGGTAAGGCATTTGCGCATGTGTATAAAAGCCCTACCCCGTGATCAGCCCTCTAACACGACCCTTTTCATCAGGAAGATTAAAGTCAAAGAAAAAAAAACCTGCAATAATTCTGAAGTCCATTCAAATATGTCATATACTAGTTCTCAACTGTGTGCCTTAGTATTTCGTTAGGAATAGGAATTGGCACTTAAATATTCTTTGGCGAGGGTTCAAGATTTCGACCTGTGTAAGGCTAATATATGAAATCAGGAGATGAAAGGTGGGTGGGAGGATGGCTTCGTAATAAGGGGCTTCTCATCTACTGCTTGACGCCCTCCCTAGGCCATTTTAACAAGTCCATTTTAGTTCCCCAACCGAACTTCCGGAGGAAGGCCGTTGACACGCTGGACCTCCTTCCGCGTCCTCCGCAAAGCGCGCGAATAAGCAAACATGATTGCGTTTTCGTATCATCAGCCAAGAAAACAAAACGAAATTATTCACCCTTAATTGAAGACCTAAAGGCCAAGAGGTCCCCGGGCGCGGCCTACACCAGGATAGGGTTGGACCCGAACCCTAGCAGGGGGCACGCCCCTCGCTCTCCGGCGGCTCCCGCTTTACCTGTAGCGAGGCCTATGCCTCGTGGTCTTTCTCGCAGGGGCCACCAGACTGGCCAGGCCGCGTGGACTGCCCCGCAGCACAGATGCCCGACTTGTCTGCCCGCCCGCCTGTGCTCCTAGCTCCCTAGCCCACGTGGGCTGAGGCCGGAGTGAGCCAGACCATCTGCGAGGCTGCACGGGGGGAGAGCGGGCGGCGTGCGGGGAACAGAGCCGGCCAAGGGCCACAGTTTCCCTTCTCCTGCGCGCCGCCTCCTTCCAGACACTTCCACTTGGAATCTAAAGCCACCGCGAGTCCTTAGAGATGCCCGTCCCCCAACGCCAGCCAGGGACTGGCGAGCGGCGCCCCCCTCCCGAGGCTGCATTGGCGGCGCCGCGACCCCGCCCTCCCGCGCCGGTCCTTCTCTCCGCTCCCCGCCTTTGCTCCTCGCCAGAACCGGCCCCGGCGTCCGGCCGCCTTCTCGGTGCGGCTCGTCACCTCCGGGGTCCCAGCCTCCACGGGCCGGGGCCGCCGCCGCCGCCGCAGGACGGGGAGGCGGGCCATGGCGTCCTGCGTGGGGAGCCGGACCCTGAGCAAAGATGATGTGAACTACAAGATGCATTTCCGGATGATCAACGAGCAGCAAGTGGAGGACATCACCATCGACTTCTTCTACCGGCCGCACACCATCACTCTGCTCAGCTTCACCATCGTCAGCCTCATGTACTTCGCCTTCACCAGGTGAGGCGGGCCGGGCTGCGCTGGGGGCGCGCCTTTGGGCGAAGGGAAGGGGCGGATGGGAGGCCGTGGCGGGGAGCATGGCCGGGTGAGGAAGTGGGCTGATTGCTCCACGCTCACGCTCTTCCACCGGCGGGTATGTCACCTAGCACACCCAGCTTCCTTCCCGACAGCTCCTCTGGACCGGCGTTCGTCCCTACCCTCCAACCCACCCGCATCCCCACTCGCATCGCCACCGCCACCCGTCTCCACACCACCTTTCCCCATACAGCGCCTCGGGCCACATCAGGAACACTCGTGGGTCACCTAGCACGATCTCCTCCCCCGCCCTTCTCCCGCGGCTCTCAGCGTCGCTCCCCACACACATCACGACGCTGGCCCCCTCCTCTCCGGCCTCCGTCCCTGCCTAGCACACCGCATGAATCATCTGGTATGCACCACTTTCAGCACATACCTCTTCACACTGAAAACACCCCTGTCTTCCACGCACCATACACAGGCCCAGGACACAACCCAGACCCCTTCCCGCGGAACTCCTCCAGTATTCGGGACTACCCGCGTGCACAAAATGCACACGTGCGGTGCACTCCAGTCTGTATGCATGGCACGCAGATCATCTCGCGTAACCCTTCCCCCAACCTCAAAGACCACTGTCTATACCACAACAGAAGCTGCGGCCGTGGACATACACATCACAGCGGAAGTTCCAGCATTGCCACACAGACACGAACCCACCACACATCACACAGTGCACACTCTGTTCTGTTCATCACCTAACATACATGCTGAAATGAGACATTGTCAGGCCATTGTAGCAGTGCCTGGTGCATCATAAATGCTATGGAAAGTGTTAAATAAAACGCACAAACCTCACACACTGTAGCATAACTCTCATATCCCCCTGAAAACACACACACACACACACACACACACACACACTCAAAGCACTTCTAACATATACCTGTGCATAGGAGTTAACCCTGCCCAACTTTTGTCAGCCCAGAGCTTGTAACTCTACCTCACTGAACATGTGGCCCTTCAACCCCAAGCCAGGGAACTGATTCATGCCTAAATGACAGGCACACCTTGGGTCCTACTTATAAGGATTTATGTTTTCTGAATGAACCTCTTTAAAGAGAGAAAAGGTGTGCCTATACCATGTTTAAAAGACCAACCTAGAGAACTGGAGTTTTGGAGCCACACCGTTGGTCTCAAGACTATTCGCGTGACCTTGGTTAAGTTATTTAACCTTTCTCTGAGACTCAGGATCCACCTCTAAAATGGGTATAAAATATGTACTTACCTCATATGGAGTTATAAGGATTAAATGAATATGTGTGAATGCGCTTAGCAGAGTACTTGGCACATGATGCATAATTAATGTCAGTTACTTCTCTCCTAGTATATTTATCCAACAATCAATGGTTCTCAGCCCAGATCCACAGAAACCCAGATCCACAAGCATTGAGGGAACTTCTGGTACTTAGTGGGTGGGGGTTATCAATGTTTATAACACAAGGGATATAGCATTGTACGACAGATAGTTGTCCCTTACACACAGGCACACATGTGCACCTACACACTTGTATACACACAAGTGCCAATGGTGTCTCCCTTGAGAATCAATGCACTTTTTCAGATTTTCATAAAACTACTAATGTCCTCCTACATCACACTTGTTCCTTATCTCCACAATCCATTTGACTCTTGATTCTTATTTTGTCAGTGTTTATCTATTTGCATGACTCTATCTAAAGCCATAAAGCATATAAACAATTACTCTTAATGATTGAGGGAAACAGCTACTATTATTGTAAAATGTTCTGCTAATGCTCTGTAGCGGGGTAAGACCAGATCTTTCCACAGTATCCAACCAAGAACATATTTCTAGCTTTGGAGAGAAATCAGTCTTGTTCCTATTTATGGTTGCCCTGAAATACTTACCATGTCATCTGATTTTACCAGCTAGTAGCTGTGTGGCCACTTAATTTTGCTAAGCCTCAGCCTCCTTATCTGTATGTAAAGTGAAAATACCTAGTAACACCTGATAGGATTTTGTTATAAGGGCTCAATTCATTTTTTTAGATAATCTGTATTTAGCTCAATGCATGACAAATAGTAAGTGCTCAGTAAACATTAGCTATTGTTCTTATTACATCATTTCATGGTATGCTAATGCCTTCTAAATTATGTTTGTCATTCAGTGAGAGTGTAGTGTGCTCTATAATTAAGAAAAAGGATAAAGACATTGGAAAAATGGACAGTGCTTTGCTTGGATAACATACATCCCTGTTTCATATTAACTTCAGTTTCACTTCATCTCGTGTGGGTTGGCAAGAGATGGAATTAGTGCAGGAGTTTCTTTGGAACTTAGAAAAGTAATTATGGTATTTTATTTTAAATAATGAGAAGCAAGAATGAGCAGTTTGTTTCAACCTTTTATCTTTAATATTATTCTAGGCCCTTTCAGAACAGATCTCTCTTCCTCTTTTCTAATACAGAAAGTCACATTCTTCTGGAATTTCCCTTTTACAGAATATTCTGCCAAAGCATTCAATAAATTACAGCAGTGAAACTATAAGAAGTGAATATGAATTTTAACAGCTTGTCAAACGTACTAGAAAAGGCATAATCTGAACCTCAAGCTATGGCCTTTTCCAAAAATGATAATAATTTTACTTCTTCCACTAATTTCAAAGAGACAGAAGTCACCTATTGAAGAACTACTTAATAACAAGTTTCATGTTCTAGAAAATCATAAGCACCATTAGGACAATTAGTACTCACTGTGTCTCACTCATTTTTTGTAATGATTTGTGGCCCTTTAAACTGAGACATTACCGTGATAGCTCTGTCTTCTAACATAAAGACTGAAAGTAATTACTTCTTAAAGTTTGTTTTTCAAAGACTAGTAGTTGAAGAGAGCCAGCGATAGAGTACTTTTGGGGTGTCAGATTACCCGTATGTGTGAAACAGTACCTGGGTCATGTCACATGCTGCAGAGACACAGCAAGAATTTAGGATTGGCAAGGACTAGATGCCTCTCACAGAAGCCTGAGACAAGTTTGGACTTATCAAGCAGTTCTTTTGTTAAATAACAACTAGGCCAACTCACTGTTAAATCATAGCATTTAAACCTCCAGTCCCTATATCACTAACAATAAAGCCAGATGTTATTGAATCATTCCCCCTAAGATTGGAAAAGCTCACTTTGCCACATTTTAGGATAAGTATTTTTAGAAATTAAATGCTTTGGCATATGTCTTATAAGTTTGTTCAGCCAAAGTAGGGCAAGGAGAGCCTTTCTCTTAAGCTCAGAGTGCCTCGTATTTACGCTGCTTTCATAGGTTGGTAAACTTGGAAATGTTGAATGGCCTCACTTTCAAAAACTCAGGCTTTAGATTTGAAAACACCAAAATTTACGAAATCACATTTGTAGCAGCTCACTCTCTCCTTAAGAGGCACCTGGCAGTAAAACAGTGGCGTCAGTCTCTCCAGTGACACTTGTCCAGCCAAAGTCATCACTTACCCAGAAGAGAGAGATTGCCTTCCTGCAGCTTCCTGCACCTAAGGGATCATCTGCTTACCTATGGTTTCTCCTTGATATGGGACTGAGGAGGCGAATGAGGGCAGGGAAATGGACAGACTTTTGACTGATTGATTTTTGTTCGTGATACTGGTTTTTACTTCATTTCCTTTAGTGGCTTTGGAGCTCCAGCTCTTCATCTTATCACGGAGCCATAGTTGCACCTTCTGTGTCTCTTCCCTCCTGGATGCCTGCCAGCCTTCCCTGTTCTTTCCCTTTAGACCATATCAATTCCCATCAGAAAATAACTCCTGATCCTGCTGATTCAGTTGTCTTGAGGCTGTTTCCTTTATGTACATCATGTTCTTTCTCTCCCAATAACAGAAGGCCTGGCTGTCCTTGTTCCAGGACACCAGCAATGTTAAATGATCCTCCATATCGGCTGTGTACTGGGGCTACACCAGCCTTGGAGGTGAAGGAGCGTACTGTGTTAGGTGGCGCCATCTGAAGAGGTCCAGTTAACAGCCGTCATAACATGTGTCTTCCTCACTTCCTGTTTGAATCATATTTTTTATTGGATTTAAATAAGCACCTTTTAGGGTCTTCCCTGGCAGTCCAGTGGTTAAGACTCCATGCTTCCACTGCAGGGGGCGCGGGTTCGATCCCTGGCCGGAGAATTAAGATCCCGCATGCCCCATGGTGCCGCCATAAATAAATAAGCACCTTTTAATTATCCTTTCTTATCCGTATTTCTGGTGTTTTATGTCCTTAATAAGATTATGCGTTTATTGAAGGAAAAAAAATGTGTCATATTTCTTTGGGGTCTTCTGTAGTAAATAAGCATCTGAGTGACTCAAATATTTATTTGGTTTAGATGATGCTTTTACCTCAGAGAATTTACATGCCTAGTATTGCTGCCTAGTGTTTAGCATTTTAGGTATAATTCTATTACCAAGTGTAATATAGTTTATCTTGTGATATAATCCCTCTAGCCCCAGATTTCTTTAGGGACGTTATCAGCGTTTTAGTCTCAACAAGTCTGGAAGCCAGGGACTCGTCCAGGCAGCTAGGACTGCTTTCCTGAGCCCTAGGTCCTGGCATCGCATTTACTTTAGTTCAACAGCCTGCACTCCGCCCAGCCCGGGTCTCCGCCATCCTGGAGTTCATCTAGTTTATCTTCACCAGGTCCAACTGGGCCTTAGCAGCTTTTAGAGCTGTCCTCCTCTGCCCATGACCAGGCTTTGGCTCAGCAAACCCCCTGCTCTGTGGGATAGACACTCCCAGGCCTTGACTCCATTTCCCTCCAGCCCATCCTCCACACTGCTTTCCTCATGACCTTTTGAAATCGAGATCGTGATCTCATCCGTCCGCTGCTTACACTCTTTCCCTGGATCCCCATCACCTATAGCACGGGCTTGTTGGACCCTAAGCTCTTTCATTACAGAGCCTTACATCTCCCCACAGCTGTACACGGCACACACAGCAGGCCCAGACAGCTCCCTGGCTCCACACCTAATGCCAGGATGGCCCCTCTCTCTGACTGGAGAGCACCTCCTGCCTACCCGTGAGCCCGTGGCGTTCCTGGCCACGCACCTGGATGGGCCCCCTCCAGACGCCTGTCTTGATTGTTCCAGGAAGCTCAGAGGAAGAAATGTTTATACACTTCTAAACATTTTTTCAAATTATTGTATCTCTCCTGTTGTAGTATTTGTTTCTGTATCAATTTCTTGAGGCCAGATACCTTAATCATCACAGAATGCACACCCAGTAAATGCTAAATGAATCAAATATTAAAGAATCATTTCTACAATACGAACTTTCAAAAACTATCACTCTTCTCTTTTAGTTGCTATGTCAGCTATAATTCTTAAAAAGAATCCTAACTTTTTATAAAATGAAACGAATGTAGTCTTCAAAGCTAGTTAACATCGGTCCACCTCGTAACCCGGGACTGAGTTTTCCACTGGGAGAGAGGATCCTTAACGGTGACTAGGCTTATAAACATGAGGCTACCTGTGCGTCTCAGTTTCAAGGATTCCTCTTAAAGGAATGGAAAGGAGAAGACAGGAGGGGGAGAGGGGACAATCAACTTTGCAGCCTTAGGAGTCAGGGTAGAGTTCTTACCTTCCTGGCCCCAGGGAGACAACCGTGTCTAAAAATTGTCTGTGGGTGAATGGAGTGTGTTGTCCCCGGTCTCCTTGCCCACTGCCTGTAGCCTGTTGCTCAGGTTTAAGAATCTGAGTCCAAAACTTTTTCAGTTCAAACCTTTGTTAAAAAAAACTCAGGGCTTTCCTTATACTTGTCCTGCGTTTAGGACAAGTAGTTAACCTATACTCAAACAGGGGTGACAGAGGAGTTGAGATGTTTGAGTACTTGATGGGTCAGCCCTGGGGCAGGAAGGTGCAGTGGAGCCTGTGGACCCGACCCAGGCCATGACTCCCCGTCACGTTACCTGGGTCTCGGGCCCGCTCAGCCCTGGCCTCTTCCTCTTTCTGGCACCCACCACATTGAGAAGGCCGGCTCTGTGCCAAGCGCTGTTGCTGGGCCCTGGAGATACAGTGGGTGAACGAGATGGGGCCTGAAATTACAATTTTACTCTAATCCATTCATTTTTTTTTCACTGTGTATGGTCAGGGCTACCCCAGCGTGCTTCTGGAGCTCCTCCTAAATTTAGCAGAACTTTAGGGAAAAGGACTCTGCCTCCCTAAGCTTGTCGGTATCATACCGGTAAGGGTAGCAGTCTTGACCTAGAGCCAGCATTCCAGAAGCCCTGGAACCTACTTCACTCTGCCTCTATTTGTTGTAACTGTGGGCAAGATAAAGCAAGAGCTTTATTTTCTTCATCCTTCAAGTAGAGATAATACTCCCCCACAGAACTGTGGAGCAGTTCAATCAAATGCCAGCTGGGAAAGGTCTCTGGAAAGTTCAGAGCCCCAGATACCGGGCGCTTGTCATTAGAGCCTCAGAGGACCTAGGAAAGAGGTCAGGGCACTGCCACGGCATCACAGTTGAAAGCTTGAAGTCCTTTTATTTTTTGTTGCTGTAAAGTAAAATGTCTTATTTGAGCAAGAATCCTGAGGCCAGGAAAAGTCAAGATGGGGGTCTGGCAGCCCTGACTACAGGTTATGAGCTCCCCTGGGAAGTGAGAAGTACATGGCCCCCTCACAGCCTGAGGAACAGGGGCCCCCACGAACAGGGGCCACTGGCCCCACGAACAGGGGCCAGTCTTGTGTGAACAATCGAGGTGGTTTTTTGGTTTTGGGGGTGTTTTATCAGGTTAATCAGAGACAGTGCCAGCGAATTGAAAACTTTTCTCTCAGGCCAAAGTTATGCTAAGATAATAATTTAATTTTTATGTCTTATTGTGCTTTTCCTCATGATTCTCACAAGAATAAGGACCAAGTTTGTTCATCTTTGTCCCCAACGATAGGTGTCAGCTAGCTGAGGGAATGGGTGGACAGACATTGTAAACTAATAACTGACGGGCCCTCTGTGCCAGGCACTGTTCTGAGTCCATCGCACGTGTTAAGTTATTTTATCCTCACAACAACCCTGTGAGGTAGAACTATGATTAACCTTTGATATACTGAGGAGGAAACCAAGGCACAGAGAGGTTGAGTAATCAGCCCAAGGTCACACAGGCTGATAAGTGTGAAGTCAGAATTCTGGTCCATGCCGTCTGGCCACAAGCCTGTCTTCCTTGTCACTGCACCAAACAGCCTCCTTCCTAAAGGGGGAAAAACTTAGTTTGGAGTCAGTAAAATGCAGACTATGATCATTTCCCCCTTTGAGGGTGTTAGGAAGATTAAGAGAGCTAACATGCAAAGCAGCGAGCTAGCTTTCTGAGCGCGGCACAGATCCAGCAGGTGTCCAGAGGTAAACCCTGCTTGTCCTCTAATTGAGGGTCTCTGGAGTCCGTAGGGTGGTCTTTGGGGCCTTTGCAGCCAAGTTGCATTTCATGATTAACTATGGAAAAGGTCTGTGTCCCTCGGCATATGGTTAAGTCTCTGGATTACTGGGAGCTGAGAGAGAAGAGGCCACACCAGAGCTTACAGAATGGCCCTGTGTGGTCAGCTTGTCAGGAGGCTGGTGGTGTGGGCAGCCTCCTCAGTCATGCATTCCGTTCTTTCTGCGTGCCCACCTCTTGCAGGGACTGTGCTGGATGCCGAGGGTATAACCTCTCTACTCTCAGGAAGGCCAGAGGGTGTATCTGGGGCTGCTAGTCTGATAGGACTCGAGATTTCTTCTTTAGCTCACCTGCCTACCCTTCAATCTTTGATCACAGGAGTTTGATCTTCCTGTACTATATATTTTCAGTTTTGCCAAAGATCTTGCTGTCCATCTTTGATACTTTTTGTTTTTCTAATTAGGCAAATATAAAACGGCCAACTTTTCAGACACGCTGCTGTTTTATTCAGGTTTAATTGGCCTTTTTCTTTTACTTCTGAAACTAGGCCATTCTTTTGATCCTGTCTTCCTAATAAAGTGGCTCAAAATTTACAAACTTGCAGTTTCATTGTTTTATCACTGATCTCAAGTTCTTACAAATTTAATGTTGATGTATAATTGACTTTTTTGAAACACAACATATCTACATTGCTTAAAATCCAAGGTACCCCAAAGGGTATATAGTGAAAAGTCTCGCCCCACTCTTCTTTTATCCTCTTTGGAGAAAACCAGCGTCACCATACCTTGGATGGATTTCCTGAGACATGCTATGCAGCCATGAGCAGAAGTTACAAGTTACATCTACATTTACACGCTCTCTTTTATGCATAGAAAGTTGCTTGCTGTACTCACTGTTCTGCAGATTGCTTTGTTTACTTCATGATCTCTTAAATTATTCTGTATCAGTTAATTAATTAAAAGCTTCATTCTTTTTACAGCTGCCTAGTCCTCCACTTTGAGACAGAGCCAATTAATCAGTCCCTTTTCGGGAGACATTTAGTTGTTTCCAAGTTTTGCTAATACATATAATGCCACGGTGAGCAACCTTGTACATACGTCATTTTTGCATAAATGAAGGTATATCTGTGAGATACATTGTCATACCTGGAATTGCTGGGTCACTGGGTCTATGCATTTGTAAATTAATATGTTGCCCAATGGCGCTCCATAAAGGTGGTATGTGAGAATGCCTGTTTGTCTATTTCTGCATAGCCTCACCATCTCAGTCATTAAATTTTCACCTTTGTCCATAAGGCAGATAAAAACGGTCTCTTTGTGTTGTTTGCATTTCCCCATCTCTTACCATGAACAAGGTTGAGCATCTTTTTTTTTCACTTGCCTGAGAGCCAATGGATTTTTCTGCTCTGTGAACCGTCCCTTCATATCTTTTGTCCATTTTTCTATTTGCATTTCTTTGTCCATTTGTTCTTTCTGTTAATTGATTTGGGGGGAGAGCTTTGTAATTAGGGGAATTAACCCTTTGCCTTCATATGAGCTGCAGATATTTTTTCAAGTTTGTGATTTTGTTACTGATTTCTTTGCCATGCAGATCTGTCAGCTTTCTCCTTTTTGACTTCGGAGGTTTGCATCGTACTTTCGAAAGGCCTTCCCCACTCTGAGATTGTTGTGTTTTGTTTGGGGGTTTCGGGGTTTTTCAAAATTCTCCCATCACTTCTTCTAGAATTTTGTTTGGGTTTCACTTTTAGTTTCTTGAATCATCCAGAATATATTTTGGTATAAGTCGTGAGTTATGGGACTCCATCTTCTTCTCCTAGGCCACAGTTATTCATTTTAGCCTTGCTTTTATTTTGTAACTTACAAATTGCATGCCCTGTCAAACTCTCTTACGCCATCCCTGTGCATCTACCATGAGTCAGGTTGATTTAGGATGACAGATAAAGTTTTCATGAGGCAGTTTGGCAAAGAGGAAAGATCATCATCTTCGGAGTCTAGCAGGCCTGGTTTTGAATGCTGGCTCTGTAACTTCTTACCTCCACAATCTTGGGCAAGTTACTAAACCTGTCTGAGCCTCTGTTACCTCAGATGGTTGATAATAGCCCGGTGGGTTGTGACAATTAGAGATAATGTCTGGAAACTGCCTGTTCAGTGCCTGGCACACAGTAGACACTTGACAAACAGGAGCTATTATCGTTGCTGTCATTATTAGCAATATCAGTAGTGTGATTTGGCCTGAATGAGGACGTTTTGTTCCCTACCCTCCCTGTGTGTAGCCATCCTTCAGTAAAAGTTGGTGTTCCTGGAAGTTGGATGTGGAGCTTCTCTGCATAAGCCAGGGGGCATGGCAAGTGCCCCGGGAATGGTCGGGCTGGCATTTTTAGGTTGCGTTCATGACCCCTGGGCAGGTGTTTAATTATTAGTATGTCCATTAAAATAAGATTGTACTTTTTAATGCACTTCCTTCCTGCAGAAGGAAGTCTGTCTGATTCTGTAGTTCAGTTTTGTAATCAGATCTCTGAAGTTAACAGCCAAGCATTATTTATTATTTGTCCAGCCTTAGTTTAGGGCAACTTGGCCATATGATGACCTAGGAAACGTTTAAGATCTGTATGATCTCTTATTTCAGAACCTTATGTTCAATCCTGTCGTAAGTCTGGAAATCATTTCATTGGGTGCAGAAACTGAGCAGCCTAAAACAGAAGTGGGCATCTACGTTAACTTCTGCTTTTAAACCAACACCCCAGGACCCAGTCCTTAACTAGGTCATTCATTATTGTTTCATTCCATGCTTTTTCATGTATGTATTCTGATGCTCTAGAGCTTCTTTCTACGCAAACTTGGTTTCCTCCTAAGATTTTTTTTTTGACCTGTTTCTTTTCCTTTAGTAATATTTAGTCTTAATTTAATATTTGTCTTTTGAAAACTCTTTCACTACAGTCCTTCTCTAGATAAACCCAGCTTCTTTTTATCATTTTAAGATTTATTGCTACCAGTCTCATCATCTCTAAACTATCTCCTTCCATTCTGTTTCATCTCATATTTTCTGTCTACTCATCCTGTGTCTTTCGAAACTGAAACGCTGAACTTCCCTCTCCCAAGCTTCTCAATAATTATCAATACTTCAGAAAATTTTACTGTCAGGTATTTCTGTTTTCCCACTTTTGTTTGCTTCTCTGAGCCCCAGATATGTTACTAGAATCTTCTTTTTTGTTGCCAACTGTCAAAACCTAAATTCTTCACCATCAATGTTAAGAAAATTTCCATTTGGGAAATTTTACTTCATTTTAAAACAGTAAATTTTCTTCCACAATCAATAATCAGTCCAGAAATATATTGAGGGCCTATTAGTGAATAATTCCCTGCCATTAGGAGTTTACTTTCTACAGAGAAGATAGACAACATATAAGCCAACAAGTGTAATCATTTCAGTTACTGGGGTTATAGAGGAGTTAAACACGGTAATACATTAGAAATGACCAGGCAGGAGAGCTGGGAGGCTTATCTCCTATTTACAATTCTTTTGCTTCTGCTCTGAGTTTAAATCTTGTATTTTGTTTTCTCTTAATTTTTCTTTTTTTTTTTAAATTGATTTTTCTTGGAGTATAGTTGCTTTACAATGTTGCGTTAGTTTCTTGCTGTACAGCAAAGTGAACCAGTCATATTCATACGCTCTTAATTTTTCTTTTGACATTTTTTACTGGTGCTTTCTGATTATGTTACACTGCCCCATTTTTATTCATCCCTTAGGTAGCCAACTGCCCATATTTGACAAGTGACTGCATAATCTCATTGCACTATACCCTTATTCCTTATAATCTTATGCTTCCTTTCTGACTCCTGAACAATTTTTTCTGCCACAGTCTATGTAGTAAAGGTCATCTTTAGTTAGTCTTAAAACCAAAAGGTATTTCTCCAAAATAAACCTTACCTTTTGACATCCTGGGTATTTTTAATTTTTTTTAAAAGAACAGTGATTTTCAAACGCTTGTCTGAGCAGAATGTGTGTTGGGGCGTGAGGTTGCCAGTTGCCTTCCTCACAAGAACTGGACTTGACTATGACACTGTATTATTTTAGGAAATGATAGTGAATAGCAAATAGTGTGTGTAATGACTTAGCTCAGCAGAATAAAGGTAGCAATCGCCCAGTTTTTAGAACATGGAACTCTTACTCCTTCTAGGCTGACTATTTAGATCCAAAAATGAGTACTCAATGTTCCTTTTCTGTTTTCAGGGATGACTCTGTCCCAGAAGACAACATCTGGAGGGGTATCCTCTCCGTAATTTTCTTCTTTCTTATCATCAGTGTACTAGCTTTCCCCAACGGTAAGTGATGTAATGCTTTATCGCATTTCTCCTGTGCATTGTGCCCTTGTTGGTATTTTTGAGATGCGTGTCATCTGGAAGATGAAACTAGAGGGTGGAATTAAAAAAGACTCTTGAGTGTTGTATGGTGGTTAGGGGCACAGGCTCTGGAGACAGACTGCCCTTTCTGGCACTTCCTAGCTCTGTCCCTCTTTAAAACATTTCTCTCTGAAATGGAGAGAAGTACCGTTGTAAGGGTTAACTGAATTAAAACAAGTAAAATACTCTGAACAGCGACTGACAGATTGTAAGCTCTCAATGAATGTCAACTGTTGTTCTTGTTGCTGTGTTTGTTATTATCAGCTGAGTCATAAAATACTCAGTTACTGTTCAGTTACTCCTTTTTTGCTAAGGACAGTGTCAGTGCTCTAAAGAGTATTACTTAAATAATTGTTGTCTTAAATGTAAACTTTGTTGGGATAAGAATTTTCATTATCAGGTTAAAAAAATTATTACCAAAAGTTAATGTTAATAATTGCTATTATTATTTCTGTACCACTGTCCTTGCTTATTGTTTCCACAGGCCCATTCATACTTCTCAGTGTCCTAATTTTGATTCAATAATTGATCACCTTGCCCATTGGTTCAATAATTAATCACATAGTTCCTTATAATACATAGTAGGCACTTAAGAAACAATTATTGAATAAATGATGTGATAACAAAAAAAAAAAAAAAAAAAAAATTATTACCGTGTAATTTTCCCCCATCATGGTTATAGAGTGAGGCAAAAGCCTTGGTTTGAAAACTAATTTGGTATCTTGCCCTACTTAAGATTCATACGTTTCCTCTGAATTGTCCCTTACGAGCTGCTTTATTTTTTCTTATTCCCCTTTAGTACTTTCTCCCTGGAATATTCTCTATTTATTCTCTGCAAGTGCTTTCTAAATGCTCACTTTTTATATACTGTTTCTTTTTTTTTTTTAATTTTCTTTTTGTTGTTTTTTTTGTTTGTTTTTTTTTGATATAGACCATTTTTTTTAAGTCTTTCTTGAATTTGTTACAATATTGCTTCTTTCTGTCTTATGTTTTGGTTTTTTGGCCGTGAGGCCTGCTCCCCAACCAGGGATCGAACCCACACTCCCTGCATTGGAAGGCGAACTCTTAACCACTGGACCACCAGGGAAGTCCCTCCTGTTTCTTTTACACTTAGGATATTTTGTAACTGTTTTAGTCTTTTTATGAGTTATGCTGCATGGGCCCTGCTCAGGTTTTAAATATGATGATTTAAGATGTGCTTCTTCTCCATCCTCCCATCGTAGAATATAATGTGGAATATTAGGAGCTCATTATGAACATTACTGATTGTTATCTGAAGCTGTACTGTGGTGATAGGATTCTAATACCAATTCCAGTGTGTGTGGCGGGGGATTGGTGTCCCTGCACCAACAAGCAAGTTGAACATCATCTGTCCTACAGTGCTATTCTATTCTGACACTGTCTACCTGGAGATACCATCAGATTCCACAGGTTAAGTCCCACAAGGCTGCTCCTGTCCCCACTGCAAATGCCCACCACAAGTCCAGGGTGTCACCTGTGGTTCTGACCGAACGGCTATAAATCCCCCTTGGGTTTGATTAATTTGTTAGAACAGCTCCCAGGACTCAGGAAACCAGTTTGCTCACTAGAATACTGAGAATATTCATCAAAAGCCAGATGAAGAGGTGCGTAGGGTAAAGTCTGTGGGAAGGGGCGAGCAGCACCCATCCCCTCTCCAGGCGCACCACTCTCCCCAAATCTCCACGCCCTCACCAACCCGGAAGCTTTCTAAACCCTATCCTTTTTAGTTTTCTATGGAGGTTTCATTACGTTGGTATGACTGATTAAATCTTTGGCCATTGATTCAACCGCCAGCCCCTCCCTGCACCCCAGAGCTCAGAGGGTGTGGGACTGAGGGCTCCTACCCTCTAATCCCATTGTTGGCTTCACTGACCCCCATCCTGAGCGGCCTCCCTAAGGTCACCTCGTTAACATAACAAAAGAGGCTTCTCACTCAGCACTTAGGAACTTCCAAGGAGTTGAGGATTCTGTTCCAGAACGGGGACAAAGACCAAATACTTACTTCTTATAAATCACAGTATCACACACGGCAAGTCCTTTAGGCCTTCCAAGATGTTGGCAGTGGAATTTCGTTCTGTATTTTTGTGGGTTCTGCTGGTAGCATAATAATCCAGCCGGTAAAACCATGATTCTGAATCCTTCAGGGAATGGATTGTTCTAGATAGCCAAGTTATTTGGCAGCTGCATTTAGCTCTCTAACCACTCAAGCTTTTAGATTAAATTTTACTTTTATTTTATTTTTGTTACTGTTATTATTATTATTTTTTTAGTGAAAACCTTTCAAGATATGAAAACCTCTGTCTTAGGATAGGCCTCTATAATAGAATACCCTAGAATGAGCGGCTTAAACAGCAGAAGATTCATCCTGTGGCAGAATTCTTCTCCAGCTGTGTGAACCTGTGAAATCAAACAAGTTCTGCGCTTACAGAATACAATAGTGGGCCAGGCCCAGAGTAGGCATTCCCATTCCCAAAGGAAGAAACAGGAAAGAAGGAAGGGGTGACAAGCCCCAGGCAAGCCCAAAACGCAGGAAGGCAAACTCTAGGAGGTCTCTCAAGGCTCGAGAATAATCCTCTTTGGCTTGATGCTCTGCCTTCCAGACCCACTGGAGCAGCAGTCTGCCTCCACAGCTTTCCCAGTGGGGGGTCGAACCCCCAGGGCTCCGGTCCCCTGCCCCAGCAGAGCTGGGTGTTGGTCTTACCCCTTGAAACCAAGGTGGAGGCAGTCCTCCTCCCCTCCCCCCAGGGCCCTGCGGTGGAAATGACAGCCCAGATGATCTCTGAGCCACCTTGGAGTCCTTCTTCCTATGTCTTAAAGGATAGCAGATGTTCGCAGTCAGGTAGCTCTCTGGTTTGGCCCTGTAGGGTCCAGGAGATCCAACAGTCTTCAGCTTCAGGGTTAGAATTTCAACATATGAATTTGGCGGGGGGACACAGACCTTCAGTGCACAGCACCTGCATACCTTATGCAGGTATGACCAACATAGTTTGGCCTTTCCACAATGATGAAAGTTCTGATAATGCAGAGTGATTGGAGTGTGAAGATAAAATATTCAGATAGGCCATGGAATGAAGGGGGATTGGTCACTATGGCCTTTGCTTTCTAGGAAAAGTCCCCAGTGTTGAACAGCTTTTCTAGCTATTTGCCAACTTTCCTTTTCCTACCACTTCCTTCACATAAAATCTCAGGATTTTAGGTTTAGGGAGAGCTTGGACCTTATGGAGCCCATCCTTTCTTTCAAGGGTGCTGTGCTATAGTGCAACTTACGTGGGCGCTTGGGGCATCAAGCCTTTTACACACACTGAAAATACCAGAGGCTATGAGTGGTCCCCCTGAGCTCTAGAACCTGGCCTTACAAAGAAGGAATAAGAATACAGCCCAGAAAGAGGAGATGGTGAGCTGCATCTCAGATTTGAAACCAACACAAGGTCTATGGCCACCAGAGTCCCTAGGGAAGGTGAGTAGGTGACAGTTCAGGTAGCGGTCACCATCACCCCCCTCAGCCTTCTACCTTCCGTATCCTGTGCAGTTCTGCTGCTTACTTCCCGGCCATCACTTGATGCCATGAACATTATTGTTCTATGCCCTCTATTCCTATTTCTCATCTTGTCTGTGCCCTACCATCCTTTTTTAAATTTTTATTTTTAAATCAGTCAATCAGAACATCGTACGTGTGCAGGGAACTGATCAAAGGTATGTCTGTTCTTCAAGTCTCCAGCTTTCCTTGGCTGTGTGTTAATTGTTTCCTAGTTCTTCACAGCTTCAAAGGTTTCTTTTCTGCTTTGTTAAAAATTTAAACTTGCTATTTCTTTTTTTTTTTTTTTTTTTTTTTTTTTTTGTGGTATGCGGACCTCTCACCGTTGTGGCCTCTCCCATTGCGGAGCACAGGCTCCGGACGCGCAGGCTCAGCGGCCATGGCTCACGGGCCCAGCCGCTCCGCGGCATGTGGGATCTTCCCGGACCGGGGCACGAACCTGCGTCCCCTGCGTTGGCAGGCGGACTCTCAACCACTGCGCCACCAGGGAAGCCCCTAAACTTGCTATTTCTGAGAGCCATTTTGGAAGGCTGAGGAGTCTCAAAGATCAGTGTCTCCATAGCCATGATTTTACAGATATCCCTTCTGTGGAGCTTTGGCAGGAGCTGGGCTTTGGGGCTGCATCAGCAGCTGTTTTTCTTAAGGTTCCAAAAGCCCTGAAGGTTGGGGGATTAAATCTGTTGGATGTGACATTTTGCATGATTTCTGCTGATTTTTCCTCTCTTCCCCCATGAAGACATCTAATCTTCAATGTCCACTTACCTGGCTGAGTCCCTCATGGTGGGACTGAGCTTTTGTTTTCCTCTTGGAAGGATAAAAGTTGTTTGTTTTATGCTTTTATGCTTTTCTTGTCCTGGCTGCCCAGACTTTGTGATACACACAGAGCGGGGGAGGACCCACAGGGCTCATGTAGTTCAGCTTGCCCTGTTTACGGCTCGGAAAGCTGAGCCCAAGGCCGCCAGTCACCCCTGAGCTGCCACCCGGCCGCTGATGCCGGCCTGATGTTAGGGCTCCGGCTCCCACGCATTCCTGTACTTGGCCGATTCCCGGCCTTTTCTCATATGAGGCCCATCGTGAAGTGTTTCGTCTCTGTCTTCTACCTGTCTCTAGCTCTCTCTGCTGCTTCTTCTCTCTGTCAGTCTCTGGCTTTTCCTTTTCCCAGGAGCACAGTCTTAGGGCCTGAGTTGGCCCGTGCCTGGCGTGCTTTGGACCTCATGCCCAGCGGCGGTGGCTGTGCCTTTGTGCCTCTGGAGCCCAAATGTCAGCCCGCAGATTGAGCCGAACCTTCCGCCACCAAAACCAAGGGCTCAGATGTAGAAAAGGACAAAGTCCATTCAGCATTCTGTGCAGGAAGGATTAGGACGTTAGGGAAGCAGTGCTTGGAGGGACTGTCTTGCAGCCACGTGTACAAAGCAAACACAGTGTCATCTTTGTTCTCTAAAGAGCCGTTTGCTCACACTTTACATTAGGTTAGTAAAACTGTAAGTTTTCCACATTAAAGAATGCTGTTATTAATTATGTTTTAAATTGGGGGTGGGCTCGGAGGGCGCCATAGAGAGGATGGGGGAGCTTGCAGGCACTGGGAAAGGGTATTCCTGGGCCTGTGGCTGCACCCCCGCCCCCACCTGGCATTCAGACTACAGCCTTTGCAGGAGCCATGATGCTAGGTGGATGCTTCTCCAAGCGGAATGGACACGACTCTTCTTGTTCCAGTCTCATCACCTTCTCTTCCTCTCTCCCTACCCTTGGCACAGATTCTCAAATTAAGTAATGGAATGAATGGGAGCAATGGAGTCCAGCATTTGCCTTGTCCTTGAAAGGCAGTTTTGGGGAAGTGCCCGCAGTGGATGGCATTCCCAGAATGGCTCTGTTTTGGCAACTTTCAAACACATTTATCCTTGACCTAGTAAAGGCTGCCCTGAGTGTTTAAGTACAGGCCTAAATTTGGTTGTGTCCATATGTCTCGTATGCGTGAGTTTACATATGCTCTCTGTGTGCTAGAATTGATCAACGCCTACAGGAGGGGCCCTCTGGTTCTTTTTGTAGAGTCTAGATAGCAAAGAAGGCCCTCGACTTTCTCCATGAGGTTTATAACAGTCAGGATGCTTTTGGCCACAAGTAATAGGAAACCCTTTTCAAAATGGCTTGAAGAATAAATAAAATGTTTGCTTTCTTACATTACAAGAAGTTCTGAGATAGAGTGGTTCAGGGTTGACTAATTCAGCGGTTCAGTGACACGCGAAGACCCAGGTTCTTTACCTCTTTCTGCTTCACCATCTTCAGCAAGATGCCTGTGCTTTGCTGCCCTCATGGCCTTGGGGCAGTGGCTGCACTGCTGAAATGTAATCACAGACAGTGTCCAACAGAAGAGGAGGTTGTGTCTTCCCATGCATCTTTTTAAGAGTGAAGAGGCCTTTTCTAGAAACCCCTCAGCACACTTGCCCTCACTCCTCCTTGATTAGGCTTAGGTCACATGCCTCTGCTCCCCGAGGATAGGCGTTTACAGTGGCTGGAGGACATCAGAGGCACATCATAGATCTCTAGTAGATCTTCACTGACTGAAAGAATAAAGGAGAAACAGGATAGCCTCCATTGGCTTAGAATTTACCCCTGAGTTACATGGGGGAGGAGTGGAGACTCAGAATTTCATTTGACAGTCAACAGGGTGAGTGGCGGGGTGAGATCTAGAGTTCCTGCCTTCAGTCCTACAAACAGACATGGAGAGAGACCCTGGGGGAAGACCTTGGAGGGAGAGGGTCTGTTACCTACGCCCGCTTCTTTCCTGCTGTCTTCTCTCCCATTCTCTCTCTTTTGGTTCCCTTGAAAAAAATATTTTAAATGCCACGTCCACCTCCTTACAGTACCTGACACTCAAGTGTAAGTGTAATTTTAACTATGCCCCTGTGTCATTGGAGTGTAATTACAATTGCGTTCCTCTGTCACTAGAGTGAAATTTAGGAACCTATTGCATCTCCAGCTGGCTGTGAGATTTCTTTCAACAGGTGACTTCTGTGTGCTTTTCCAGCTCCTGAGGACCTCCATGGACTCTTCCTGCCCTCCCCCCCGCCCCGACCCAAACCACCACAGCCTTACCCTGTACCCCCAGTGCCCGGCCCAGTGGCTTCTCAATCAATATATGTTGAATTAAGAATGAATCTGCCAGGAAAAAAGTTCACAGAATTAGCCCTCTCTTTTCCTTTCCTCATCTTCAAGAGGAGCACCATTCAACACCTCTTCAAGGTATTTTGAAGAGAGTGAGATAACTAATATTTCTTGATTTTCCTGAGTTTATCCTTCCCTTTCTCCTTCGGCCTCTTCTGATTTCTCTGAGCTGAGATAGTGCGAATCACATCTCCTTGACGCATGGAGGTGATAAAAATGAGAAAAAAAAAGGTACTATGGGGCTTCCCTGGTGGCGCAGTGGTTGAGGGTCCGCCTGCCAATGCAGGAGACACGGGTTCGTGCCCCAGTCCGGGAAGATCCCACATGCCGTAGAGCGGCTGGGCCCGTGAGCCATGGCCGCTGAGCCTGCGCGTCCGGAGCCTGTGCTCCGCAACGGGAGAGGCCACAACAGTGAGAGGCCCGCGTACCGCAAAAAAAAAAAAAAAAAAGGTACTATGCCCCCACCATTCTCTGTCTCCTGTTCCACTACTTTTCCACTAAGAAAAATTCTTTCTTAGGTTTGAAATTTGCCTAGAGATCATTTTATTCACCTTTTCTAGGTTTTTCCTAGAGGAATTTAAACTTTCAAATCATACAAATCAAATATCTCATGATTTTATTTGTCAATTATACCTCATAAAGCTGAAAAAGAGATAATAAAGAGAAGAGGCAGACTGAGAGGACCCGAGGGCACAGACGTGCAGCTGCGAAGATGCAGCTTCTGACTTTGGTTAAAAGGGTCCTGCCTCCCTAGGGTTGGTCCCTGGAACCCCATTATTCGTGGATATGACAATAGGTTGCTGGCTAGTCAAGCTGAGATCTTATGTTTTGACTTCTGAGGAAGTGTTTTAAATGCTTGCTTTCTCAAGGCAAAATCGTTTGGTTTCTATTTTCTTTTGAAATAAAACTTGCTTTTAATATCTGACTGAAAATGATGTATTCTAGACATAGGGACTGATGAGAAAGTAAAACATGTAATTTTTCAATGTGCCTTGTAAGAAAACCACCTTTGTAAATAAAACCAGCACTTGGGCTTCCCTGGTGGTGCAGTGGTTGAGGGTCCGCCTGCCGACGCAGGGGACCACGGGTTCGTGCCCCGGTCCGGGAAGATCCCACGTGCCGCGGAGCGGCTGGGCCCGTGAGCCATGGCCGCTGAGCCTGCGCGACCGGAGCCTGTGCTCCGCAACGGGAGAGGCCACAGCGGTGAGAGGCCCGCGTACCGCAAAAAAAAAAACAGCACTTGTTTTTCCATCACCACCCTGAGACACCTTCCCCATCTCTCCTGCATGACTGAACTGAAGATCCAGACTCTTCCAGGCAGCATTTACCAAATAAGAAATAAAGTATAGACAAGAAGCCTGCCGTGAGATAGGTCACCCCTACTGATGTCCTGGGCAGAGGAAGACCACCGAGAAAATAGTTTGCTGGGGAATAAGACCTGTGGGAAGGCACTGGGATGAGGTAAATGTTCTGGGAAGGCTATACGCACCTGGGCAGGTGGATGTTGTAGGAGGCTTTCAGGGTGAGTTGACCAGAGTAACCAAGTATGGGTGACCTAGTGAGCATAAGTATCAAGGCTTCTCATACAGGAAAATGCCAGCCTCATGCTTGATATTTTAAAAAGCAAAATAGTATTTTCAGTACTATTATTGTCTTTGATGGTGAAGAGGCTACTCTTTGTGAGTAAAGCTACAGGCATGTACTTCTGGAAATACCCCATGAAAGCATTCAGAATTTCTTCTCAGAAAGAAGAGGACAGATTGGATGACCGAAGTAAGGCCTGGATTGGGTTTTAAAGTTAGCAACTGAAAGGTCACCTAACGTTCCAGGGCCTTATCTTGACTTTTGTAGGCAAAAGGCCCCAGTGATCTGTTCTCACCACCTGGTTCAGGGCAGAGCTCCTTGGTGCTCTGCTGTCTGTTCTGAAAGCCGCCGCATCAGATTTCTGAAGCCTTCCTCAGGTCAAATGCAAGGCAGAAAGGACTTTGTTTCAAATTGTATTTTATGAGAAGCATTTATGAAGTAATATTATGATGTATAAATGGGATATTAGAGAAGAGAGGAAAAAAATCGATAGCAGCAAGTCAAGATAAGCCTTTAGAAAACCACACTGCAGTGCAGTAAGATGAAAATGCTCCTTCCAGACCCTGGAACATGTGTCTGTCTCTGGAATCACAGCCGGACAGAGAGAAATACCTTGGGCTGAAGCAGTTACCTGTTAGGTTAAGGAGACCTTAAGGCCCCATCAACCCCAAATTCCTCAACCACCGTATCCTCTTATTTACTCTGGAGCACACTGCTTAGGCTTAGATATAAGAAAGGGCCGAGTTCTGTCTTCCAGAGGCTGCTCTTAAAGTAATCATAGGCCGACGACGACTTTGGAGGCCTTTCTACTGGTGGATGTGATGCGCGGGAACGTGTATCAGTTCCCTGCCCTCTCCCTCAGCTTGCTTATCAATTCCACATCGCAGCAGCACTCAACACCACTCGCTAGCTTGCTTCTCTCTTGCCCCTCTCCTGGCCCCGAGACGGTCCTGGCTCAGACCGTCAACTCCTCCCCTTCCCCTCCTCCTCCCAAGCTGGCCCAGTTCTGACAGTTGATGGGAAAGTGCACATGGGCTCTCAGACCCGAAGTGGAGTCCTGTGAGCCGTGTGACCCTGGGTGAGTTCCTTGTGCCCCAGTGTCTTTATCTATAAAATGGGAATGATGGTGGTCCTCTCACCACCCCACTGCCAAGTACCGATTGGGCATGGAATTCTGTTGCGAGCCAAATAATAGGTCATAAAATTTCAGAGTTTCACCTTGTAAGAAGAAATCATAGAGAAAGCTGGGGTCCCGCGTTATGTCTCAGGGGTTAATTCAACAGTTTGGATGGTCATACAGAGTGAAGTAAGTCAGAAAGAGAAAAACAAACACCGTATGCTAACACATATATATGGAATCTAAAAAAAAAAAAAAAGTTCTGAAGAACCTAGGGGCAGGACAGGAATAAAGACACAGACGTAGAGAATGGGCTTGAGGACACAGGTAGGGGGAAGGGTAAGCTGGGACAAAGTGAGAGAGTGGCATGGACATATATACACTACCAAACGTAAAATATGTAGCTAGTGGGAAGCAGCCGCATAGCACAGGGAAATCAGCTCGGTGCTTTGTGACCACCTAGAGGGGTAGGATAGGGAGGGTGGGAGGGAGACGCAAGAGGGAAGAGATATGGGGATATATGTATATGTATAGCTGATTCACTTTGTTATAAAGCAAAAACTAACACACCATTGTAAAGCAATTATACTCCAGTAAAGATGTTAAAAAAAAATAGTTTGGATGAAGTAATGCTTGCAAACCAAACTGCTACCATAAGACAAGTCATTCCTGGTGACAAGTCAAGCTATTAAAATTACTTAAAAGAAGACAAATTTAGCCATCAGTTTTCCAATAACTTGTGAAGAAATTTAACCAGGTTATGTTACCTGGGAGGGGATTCTGGTTTCTATGCTTTGCTGTGCCTTTTTTGAGAAAACAGCTGATTAAAAAGAATACAGGTGTCCCGTGCTGTCTGAGCCTTTGCCGTCAGAACTCAGAAATCGAACAGACACAGATAAACTTTCAGACAAATCCCTTACTTATCTGAGCTCTCTCAACTTGCCATCCAAAACTCAGACACCGTATTATTTTGGATAGAGTCCCTCAGACATAACTCATCTTCTGATCTCTCCTCATTTAAACTCAGAAACTGAATCAGTTTGGAGGGTGGAGGTACTTGTAACTGATATTACTAAAATGAACTTGATTCATCCAAAGAAAGCAGTTAGAATGTTTCATCGTGGTCTTTCTAAGAAGAGATGGGCCCTTTAGAATGAGTCCCGGAATAAAATGTGCAGTGTAATGTTTGCTACGGAGAGGATTCCTGGTCATAAGCAATAGGAGCCGACTCTGCTGATGCAAAAGCCTGTTCTCGGATACTGAGTGGCTGGAGGAATCCTAGGAGGGCTAGGAAACCAGGTCCCAGGCTAAGCTTCTGGGAGCTGGCGTCACATCACCCAGGCCTGGTCTAATGAGTGAGCCTTGGCTACGGTCTGTCCCACCATCACGTGTACAGAGAACTCTAAATGGAGCTGCCTCTGCCACCTTCACCAGTGTGAGGAGTGCCACCTCCCACTAGTGTCCCCGCTGGCCAGGGCCAAAGGGAGAGAGGGACGGAGAGGAGAGCTCTGCATACTTACCTCCACTGTCACCCGCTCCTGATGTTGTCTGGCATGGGTGCGGCTAAAGGACCAGGATCCGCTTATAAGGAAGCTGAGCAGCAAGCTCTGGCGTCTCTCCTGGAGATGTGGGGTCACAGTGCTGGAAATCCTCCAAGTGCAGGGAGGCGTGGGCAGCCCCAAATAGGTCAGGTGCCCTCTAGAACCATGGTCAATATTTGCGAGCTGTAACCCTTCAGTTGGTGGTAAAATTAATTTAACAGATCAAGGCCCAGCTTACTTGCCTTTGTCTTCTATTATTTTTTTTAATGAAATAAAATAGAAGACAGAGTATTGTTGTATCACTTGTAGTAAGTAAGAGTAAATTTCATCCTGCGAAACTTTGGTTTCCCTCCTGTGGAATCTGCATCTGTGGATCTGAGCTAGTCCAAGGTATTTTGTTACCACAGGTCATGATCAAAAGCTTATAACATTGTGTCCACGGGAAATTATGATCTGAGTTCTGAAGACAAAACTTTAAAAAAAAAAAAAAAAGCCTCTGTTGAGATTGGAGCCTGTTACAATTGTGGGGAATGGTTGTTACAATGTGGATAAAACATTTCAACCTAGACTTTGACCCCAGAGTATTTATGTAGAAAAATAATTTAACAGTGGAGAGCTTTTTTTAACCCTTTATCTCTGTGGAGATCAGCATCACTGTCTTTATTTTAGTCTTGGTTTGAAAGCAGTCTGTTCTGACCTTGTCATGTTATCTCTGCAGGTCCGTTTACGCGACCTCATCCGGCCTTGTGGCGAATGGTTTTTGGTGAGTTACCCATTAGTCGGTTTAAAAATCCATTCTACTTGAAGCAAATCTTTTTCTGCATATTATAGCAGTTTTCCTTACCACTCTACTGTAAAACTTAATAGCTTTTTACTTTTGGGTGTTCCTGATATCAATTTTTTATTAAAGTGCTCTGCCACAAAAAAGTGCTGGTGACAGCTGAAATTCTCATACACATGAACTGTTTCAAGCCCCCACCCCTACCCCTCTCACCACCCCGCCCCCATGCTGTTGTCTGTTAATGCACAGGATTTGACATGAGGGAATGTGGCTTGTTCTTCCTGACGTTGCTCTTGGCTAGTGCAAGCTCACATGCATCGTATGAGCACGTTTGTCTCGTCAGCATCCAGGAGGGACTGAAACCCCAGCAAACTCCCCAGTGATGTGAATGGGAAAGAACTTAGAAAAAGAGAAGTCTTAGCAAAGAGCCCTGATTTGAACCAAGGTTTAGTGATAAGCATCTCATATAAATGTTGGATCTCTTATGGTTACTTGATTTCTAGTCCAAAGAGTAAAACCACCTGAGTGGACTTAAAGCATATCTTCAGAACTTCAGATATTGGCTTCATCTTACCTAAATAATCATCAAATAAGGTATACAAGGTTCCGAAAATTTAATCTTATGCAGAAGGACCGAAAAATGGACATTTTGCTCAAGTTTGTTTATTTTTCACCCTTCAGGGATTATAGGCAAATCTCTTTGAATTTAGTAATGGATCTTGGTCTTTCGCTCAGCAGGTGTTCACCGAGTCCTCCTGCGTGGGTGGCTGCCCTGGCCCGGAGGCTGCAGGTGGAGGGGCCCCAGGCAGGGAGGGCAGCTATAGCAAACACACTGTGAAACAAATCAATAATCAAAAAATAGCTGATGTCAGGAAGCACTAAGAAGTTTTTTCAAACCACAAGAGGCAATAGTGACTAAGTAGCCGCTTTCACTTTCAGGTGAGGGGTGTCTTGAAGGAAGTGTGCTTAAGCAGAAACCCGCCTGCAAAGAAGGATCCAGGCAAAGACGCGGGGAGGAAGGCCAGGCTAAGGCAAGACTGCCAGAGTGGTCCCCAGCTAGAAGAGGCTTGGTGTGTCCCCAGTCAGTGTGGCCGGAGGGTAGCAGGCCTGGGAGTAGTGAGAGAGGCAGAGCTGGGCACAGATGGGACCCCACAGGGCTTGGGAAGGGCAGGAAGTCATGGGAGGATTTTTTTTTTTTTTTTTTTTTGGCAGAGAAGTGCATGATTCATTTACATTTCTTAAAAGATAGTCCTGGGTGCATTATACTTATAGCTCATGGACTTAATATTGCTGCTTGAAGTTATGTCCTTTTTAGCTAGTTGGCTACATCGGAGTTTTTCAGATTTCAAATGGTCCATCATAAGTACGGAGCAGTTTTATTTCTTCCCTGGGATCATGGAACACTTGGATAACCTGATGAGAACTATAGCCCTTTCCTAGTACACACACGCTCTCACACACACACACATGCTCACACACACGCTCACACGCATGCACACACACGCTCACACACACATGCTCACACATGCACGCACACATGCTCACACACACATGCACATGCTCACACACACGCTCTCACACACATGTTCTCACACGCTCACAACACACATGCTCACAACGCTCTCACACATGCACACACACGCTCACACACACGCGCACACACACATGCACATGCTCACACACGCTCTCACACACATGTTCTCACACACACATGCTCGCATACATGCACACACTCACACGCGCGCGCACACACACACACACACACAGAGTTCTGTGTATTATATCCAGGGCTTCAGCGATGTTGAAGACCAGCTGTGAACTCTAGGTTAAGAGCCTCCTGCTCCACAAACACTTTCTTTCTGTCTTAAAATAATTATTTCAAAAGGGTGTAGTAGGGGGGGGGGTGTTTGAAGTGAAAATCTGTAAAAGTAGCTGGTACATAATATATAAGAAGGTTATCATATAAGCTTGCCTAAAAACATGTGCGCCGTGGGCCCCGGGGTGCATGACTAGGTCAGCCGTGCTACTCTCAGGCCCCCCGAGCTCCCCGAGGACCGGGAGAGGCCCCTTCTGAAGGCTGTGCTATAGCCACTATGGAGAATTTCAGCCATTACGGACATTCTCTCCTCTGGAGCAGCTCCCTGGAAACTGGTGCCTGCCCACTTTGGATGGGGTACTGTGGTCCAAGGTCATTTGTATCACAGCGTCTAGATGTCCTACATACGCATTTTCATTCTAGCGAGAAAAGAAGTGACAAAGCCACGGGTGGCTGGTTCTCAAGTCTCTCTAAAATGTCTTTACAGGCTTTTGCCTTCTTAGAGTAGATTGTTAACTGTCTTTTCTAAATGATATGGGGTGATTATTAGGGTACCAATTACAATATGATGTGAAAGTAATGTGGTGCCCACAGGGACTGAGGTGGGGCGCAAGATGGGAATGAGTGACCCCGGGCCACCTCTCGCCTCCACACCTGTCTCTGTCTCGACCCCAAACTGGCCTGCCTGCCTGGCTTCGCCCATCTCCGGTCTACTCTCCACCCAGTGACCAGGGTCCATTTCCTGAAACGTTACCTACCTCATCTTATTTCCCCGTTTGAAACCCGTCAGCTGCTCCTTCTTTGACTCAAGATCAAGCCTGCAGTCTTTGCCGTGGCCCCGAGCCCTGACCGTCACTTCATGGCCTCCTTGCTCCGTGCCCGTCTCTGCCGGCACCCAGCCACGTGCTGGCTCCTAGACCTCATTCCAGGGACCTGCCTGCCTTCCCTGCCTGAATGCCACGTCTGCCCCTCCACGCTCTCGCCCACGGTCCGCCACACCTGCTGCTGCTGAGAGCATCAGCAGCCCCTTCTCAGAGAGGGTTGGTTACTGACTCTTCTCAGTCTGAATTAGGACCACGTGCGAGAGTGTCATCAAAGGAAAGACCAGCGTGTCACGGGGGTCTCCACGGCCCACGTTACAGCACCCGTGTCCGCTTTGGGCCACGAGCCGTTTGAGTCCAGTGTGTGTTGTGCGTCTGACACCGGCTCTCTCCCCGACTTGAGGATGTTTCTGTTTCCCTCAGGGCTCAGCGTGCTCTACTTCCTGTTCCTGGTGTTCCTCCTCTTCCTGAACTTTGAGCAGGTGAAATCCCTGATGTACTGGCTAGATCCGAACCTTCGATACGCCACAAGGGAAGCAGATATCATGGTACGTACTTGTGTCTGCTGTGTCTTAGAGAAACTGGTTGACGCTTGGGTATAGGAGGTCATTGACTTCACATTTTAAATTGGTCCTTCTCCATATTACCTCCGTAGATATCTAAACACCAGGTCTCTGGGCAGGTTGGTGCAGTGCGTGGTTCCATGAAGGATACAGTCCAGGGAGATGAATCCTCTCTTGGACCAAAGTGGGTGGTAGGAAGATGTGAATGTTATCATCCGGCAGCCGTGGGTGGGAATTGGGCCTCTGACACTTGTAAGCTGTAGGACCTTGGGCTACGCACTTATAGCCTCTTTTGTAACGTGAAATAATCCTTATCTTGGACGTTTATTGTGAACTAAATGAAGGCCCAACACGACGCCTCGCACACACCAGGTCCTCTGATGGCGGCTTCTCCTGCTCCGTCAGTGTCACCCTTGGCCCCTCTGCTCCCTGACCCCGGCCCTGATTGCTGTGATCCTTCCCACCCGCTTGCCATGGAGGTGCCAGTTGTCATGATGGAGGCCATTTCATTCATTTTTTTTTTTTTTTTGCTGTACGCGGGCCTCTCACTGTTGTGGCCTCTCCCGTTGCGGAGCACAGGCTCCGGACGCGCAGGCTCAGCGGCCGTGGCTCACGGGCTTAGTTGCTCCGCGGCATGTGGGATCTTCCCGGACCGGGGCACGAACCCGCGTCCCCCGCATCGGCAGGCGGACTCTCAACCACTGCGCCACCAGGGAAGCCCGATTCATTATTTTTATTAAATGACAATAAATACTTTTTTTCTTGGCTAAAACTACTCTGCACTTTGACTTTTAGTGGAGAGACTGTTTTATACTGTAATGCTGTTCCTTTCCTTTTTTACTTTTTAAACTGCCTAACATTTAGTGCAGATTGAAGAAAAACCTAGTGATGATCAGAAAAGGAGAACAGGCATTTGGACCGTAGATGGGTCCTTGTTCCACAAACGAAAAAGCAATACAGAGGGACTTGATAAACAGTCCAAGAAGTGATCGTTCCAGCATAGTTGAGATAGGTCAGACCCTTCTTGGAATGGTGTTTCCAGATTTTATCTTTACCCTTTATAAAGGACAAGCTAAAGACAAAAATAAGAATGCCAAAAATTATTTTCAAGTGTCAAGGAGAAAAGTCTGTCCCTTGGAGTTTCTTCCTCTGAGAAAGAGAATGGTACAGGGTGATGTACAGCTTCTGATGATGCTGATAATGACAGTTACAGTGAGGTTGACAGCTGTTGCTGATTGTGGATTGTCTGCTCTGCCCGGCAGTGTGCTGGGTGCTTTATATACAGTCTATACGTTAATGTCTGCATTTTACCAAGGAGGAAATAGAAGCTTAATATAAGATCCCTCTGGGTCCAAAACCAACATTTCCCCTTAGGCCTGTGCCTCAAGCATACAGTTATTATAATAACAAGTGTTTGACACGCACAGGCATCTTACAAAAAGGAGATTAGGAGAAGGATATCCCAGATTATATTGCCCCCCCTCCGGCAAGTTTCTTGGGTTTTTAAGCAAACTAACTTAAGGTGGATTTGCTGTTGTGTCTCTCAGTCTTGTTCTCACAGTCAGTGGGGGGAGGTTGAATCTAATAATACTCTGATGTCTACCTTCCTTAGGAATTTGACATCACAGGGACATCCGATTGTCACAGTTACAGCCCCCAAAGAGCTGAAACCGGCATTTAAAACTAGTTTTCAAGGGTTGGCTCATTCTTTCTTGCCAGACAAAGCCTGAGGCTGTTTTCAACTTCTGCAGTTCCAGGTGGTGGTAGACCAGCCTCAGTCTTCTCCATCTCCAATCCCTTATCACTTTTTACTTCCTTAAAGGAATCTTTTACAGTTCTAAGGACCTATTATTATTCACTGATGGCTCTAGAGAAACGCATTCCCTTGTTAGAACCTGTGGTGAGGAGAAGCGCCTTTATGCCAGACAGAAAGAAGCCTTTAGCTGCCTGGCTCCAGGAACCCTCTGCCTTCCCCATTCCTTCAGCTGCCACCTATTCCTAATCCTGATACCGGGCTCTAGTCCGTGGCTGGTATCGCACGTTGAAATTTAGACTCCCTTTTCCCTTAAAATTAACATTATAACTTGGAGTTGGGGAGGGCAGTCATTGAAATCCTATTAGAAGCAGTCTTTTGAATAATTGGAAACTTTGCTATGTTCCTAAATATATATTCTATTCAAAAATACGTGTTCTAAGCTTCAGACAAGCTTTGTGAGCACATCTGAATTGGAGATTGGGTGGTCTGGAACAGCAGTCTTCTGTTTAGTAAATACTCACTGAGCTTGTCCTACATGCTAGACATGGTGCTGGTGGTTGTGGGGAAGAGGGTAGGCCCAATAGCTCCCTGTCCCCTTGGAGCTTAGACTCTACAAGAAGGCAAATTAAACAAATTATCGTTGGCTCTTTTTCTAAGAGAGTTGTCTGAGACAACTCCAATAATTTTTAAAAATTTTATCGACACAGGCCCAATCTTGTTTCATTCCACCCTCCCCCCCGCCACCAACACACACATATCTTGCATTGTTATCAGACATTATATCCAAATATATGGATTTTTTTAAACATAACCACAAAGCCATTTTCAGTCTCTTAAAGGTAACAGTATGCAGTGTTCACATTTCCCCAGTCACCTCGTAAAGTTTTTTTTTTTACAGTTGATTTGTTCAGATTAGGATCCGGACAAGGTCCCCTTATTGCCTTTGTTGCAGCTCTTAATCTGCAGTCCCTCCATACCGTTTTTCAACCTCGAAGTTTGTTTGTCAAAGAAGCCACATTGTTTATTTTTTGGAACTTCTCGAGTCTGGATTTTGTAGCTTGCATTTCCAGGGTGTCCTTAACGTATCTCTCTGTCCCCCCACCCCGTATTTCCTATAAACTGGAAGTTAGATGTAGAGGCTGGATGGGGTCCAGATTCCAGTCCAGTTTCCATGGCAGGGCTGCTCATAGATGGTGCTGTGTATCACACTAAGAGCCACACGGTGTCTAGGTGTCTCTCTTTTATAACATTAAGCTTGATCATAGGGTCAGGAGGTCAGCATCAATTGTAAGATGCATCATCAATTACAAGTATGACTTTGGGAAGGGGAAAAGGGGAAACCTTATATTATGTGTGCACCAAACATTGTAATATGTTGAAATATCCACCCAATTCTCAAAATGTTAAATGTGAAAAAGATGTGTCCTAGAATCAAGAAAGCACAGTGTGGGGGAGGGGAGGGGTTCCCATGCTCGGAAGGGCCCACTCACGGCGAGGGAATCAGCGTGGACAGGGAGAGACCTTCGGGGAGTTGGGGGATCGGAGGGGAACATAGCCAGCATCTCCCCCGCCTGCTTGGCCCCAGGCCTGAAACTCTGCCCTCCAGGGTCCCCTCTGGCCGCAGAGGTCCTGAGCCTAAGCCCCGCCCCCCTCCCAGAGCCTCTTCTGGCCTTTTTTTTTTTTTTTTTTCCTGTTGTGGTTCTGTTTTGTTCTTGTTTCATTTTTATTTTTATTTTTTCTAATATATGTTTTATTTTTGTGATTTTATTTATTTTTTATTCTTTGTTATTGTTCTGCTCCTTTTTGTTTGTTGCCCTTTTCTTGTTGTTTTTTTTGTGGCACTGTGTGGCTTGCAGGGGGTCTTGGTTCCCAGGCCAGGGGCTGGGCCTGAGCTCCTGTGGGAGGAGCACTGAGTCCAAACCTCTGGACTAACAGAGAACTTCAGGCCCAGGGAATATTACTCTGTGTGAGCTCTCCTGGAGGTCCTCATCTTGACACCAAAACCTGGCTCCACCCAACTGTCTGCAAACTCCAGTGCTGGATGCCTCAGGCCAAACAATCAGCAAAACAGGATGCAGCCCCACCCATCAAAAAAAATGAGACGACAAAAATATATGTTACAGATGAAGGAGCAAGGTAAAAACCTACAAGACCAAATAAATGAAGAGGAAATAGGCAATCTACCTGAAAAAGAATTCAGAGTAATGATAGTAAAGATGATCCCAAATCTCGGAAATAGAATGGAGGCACGGATCAAGAAATGTTTAACAAGGACCTAGAAAAACTAAAGAACAAACAAAAAGTGATGAACAACACAATAACTGAAATGAAAAATACACTAGAAGGAATCCATAGCAGAATAACTGAGGCAGAAAATATAGCAAATCTGGAGCAAATAAATGAGCCTGAAGATAGAATGGTGGAAATAACTGTGGAGGAGCAGAAGAAAGAAAAAAGAATGAAAAGAAATAGGACAATCTCAGAGACCTCTGGGACAATGTTAAACACACCAACATTTGAATTACAGGGACCCCAGAAGAAGAAAAGAAAGAAAGGGACTGAGAAAATATTTGAAGAGATTATAGTTGAAAACTTCCCTGACATGGGAAAGGAAATAGCCACCCAAGTTCAGGAAGCACAGAGAGTCCCATATAGGATAAATCCAAGGAGAAACATGCTGAGACACATATTAATCCAACTAACAAAAATTAAATTCAAAGAAAAAATATTAAAAGCAGCAAGGGAAATCAACAAATAACATACAAGGAAATTCCCGTAAGATTTATCAGCTGATTTTTCAGCAGAAATTCTGCAGGCCAGAGGGAGTGGCAGGATATACTTAAAGTGATGAAAGGGAAAAACCTACAACCAAGATTACCCAGCAAGGATCTCATTCAGAATAGACAGAAATCAAAAGCTTTACAGACAAGCAAAAGCTAAGAGAATTCAGCACCACCAAACCAGATTTACAACAAATGCTAAAGGAACTTCTCTAGGTGGGAAACACAAGAGAAGAAAAATTCCACAAAGACAAACCCAAAACAATTAAGAAAATGATAATAGGAACATACATATCAATAATTACCTTGAATGTAAATGAATTAAATGCTCTAGCCAAAAAACACAGACTGGCTGATTGGATACAAAAACGAGACCCGTGTATATGCTGTCTACAAGAGACCCACTTCAGACCTAGGGACACATACAGACTGAAAGTGAGGGGATGCAAAAAGATACTCCATGCAAGTGGAAATCAAAAGAAAGTTGGAGTAGCAATACTCATATCAGATAAAATAGACTTTAAAATAAAGACTGTTACAAGAGACAAGGAAGGATACTACATAATGATCAAGGGATCAATCCAAGAAGAAGATATAACAATTATAAAAATTTATGCACCCAACATAGGAGCACCTCAGTATATAAGGCAAATACTAAACAGCCATGAAAGGGGAAATTGACTAACACAATAATAGTGGGGGACTTTAACACCCCACTTACACCAATGGACAGATTATCCAGACAGAATATAAACAAGGAAGTATAAGCTTTAAATTATGCAATAGACCAGATAGACTTAATTGATATTTACAGGGCATTCCACCTGAAAGCAGCAGAATACACTTTCTTCTCAAGTGCACATGGAACATTCTCCAGGATATATCACATCTTGGTTTACAAATCAAGCCTTGGTAAGTTTAAGAAAATTGAAATTGTATCAAGCATCTTCTCCGACCATAATGCTGTAAGACTAAATATTGATTACAGCAAAAAAACTGTAAAAACCACAAACACATGGAGGCTAAACGATATGCTGCTAAATAACCAAGAGATCACTGAAGAAATCAAAGAGGAAATTTTTAAAAAAATACCTAGAAACAAATGACAGTGAAAACACGATGACCTAAAACCTATGGGACACAGCAAAAGCAGTTCTGACAGGGAAGTTTATAGCAATTCAGTCTCACCTCAAGAAACAAGAAAAACCTCAAACAATCTAACCTTATACCTGAAGCAACTAGAGAAAAAGAACCAAAAAAAACAAAAAAACAAAAACCCCAAAGTTAGTAGAAGGAAAGAAATCATAAATATCAGAGCAGAAATAAATGAAATAGAAAACAATAGCAAAGATCAATAAAACTAAAAGTTGGTTCTTTGAGAAGATAAACAAAATTGATAAAACTTTAGCCAGACTTATCAAGAAAGAAAGGAATAGGACTCAAATCAGTAAAATTAGAATTGAAAAAGAAGAAATTACAACTGACACCACAGAAATACAGAAGATCATAAGAGACTACTACAAGCAACTATATGCCAATCAAATGGACAACCTGGAAGAAATGGACAAATTCTTAGAAAGGTACAACCTTCCAAAACTGAAGCAGGAAGAAATAGAAAATATAAACAGACCAAACCCAAGTAATGAAATTGAAACTATATTTAACAATCTTCCAACAAACAAAAGTCCAGGACCAGATGGCTTCACAGGCAAATTCTATCAAACATTTAGAGAAGAGCTAACACCTATCCTTCTCAAACTCTTCCAAAATACAGCAGAGGGAGGAACACTCCCAAACTCATTCTACAAGACCACCATCACCCTGATAGCAAAACCAGACAAAGATGTCACAAAGAAAGAAAACTACAGGCCAATATCACTGATGAACATAGATACAAAAATCCTGAACAAAATACTAGCAGACAGAATCCAACCACACATTAAAAGGGTCATACACCATGATCACGTGGGATTTATCCCAGGGATGCAAGTGATACAGCCACTGTGGAGGACAGTATGGAGGCTCCTTCTAAAAACAGAACTACCATATGACCCAGCCATCCCACTACTGGGCATATACCGTGAGAAAACCACAGTTCAAAAGGACACATGCACCCCAGGGTTCATTGCAGCACTATCTACAATAGCCAGGACAAGGAAGCAACCTAAATGTCCAATGGCAGGGGAATAGATAAAGAAGATATGGTACCTATATATGGAATATTACTCAGCCATAGAAAGGAATGAAATTGGGTCATTTGTAGAGATGTGATTTTTAGAGTCTGTCATACAGAGTGAAGAAAGTCAGAAAGAAAAAAACAAATATCATATATTAGCACATATATGTGGAATCTAGAAAAATGGTACAGATGACCCTGTTTGCAGGGCAGGAATAGAGATGCAGATGTAGAAAATAGATGTGTGGACACAGGGGGCCTGAGGCAGTAGATAGTGGGACAAATTGGGAGATTAGGGTTGAGACATACACACTACTATGTGTAAAATAGAGAGCTAGTGGGAACCTGCTGTGTAGCACAGGGAGCTCAGCTCCATGATCTTTGACCACCTGGAGGGGTGGGATCGGGTTGGGAGAGTGAGGTTGAAAGAGCAGATGGGAACCTGTGCTGTCTGTGGGCAAATAATTTCCAAAGAGAGGACGCTAAAGAGGGTGGAGTACATGTGTTCTTTCTGCTTCCAAGGTCACCGCCTTCCCCAGGGAGGAAGGAGCGAGAGAGCAGGGCAGGAGGCCCAGAGATCCTTCCACACTGCGAAGGCTGTCTTCCCAGACACCGCCCCCCACCCCAAACACACACACACCCCCCCCAGAATGGTCTGATTTGTGATCTGCAAAATCATTTTGTATGTAGAGAATCGATTACAGAGAGATCAGTTAAAATCTGCAGTCTTAAGCTAGAGCTGGGTAGTCGGGTGCTTATCAGAGCATCATGTATACATTTCATAGTTTTAGAAAGCTACTGCAGGCATCTAAGCAAGAAATAACAGTGGTGGTGGCATAGACGGAGGACGAAACACCTGGGGAGGTAAAACGAATAGGACTTGGTGTTTGGTTAACTGCTGGGTAAGCAAGGGAGAGGGTGGAGCCTCCCAGATCCGCCATCCACCAGTTGGGAGGTGGGCAGAATCTGTCCTCACCGACTGCTTACTTCCACCTCCCCAGACTTGGCTTCCCCACCTCTGTGTCCTCATTTCATGCCTTGTCCTCCCGCTTGCAGGGGTTCTTGCCTGCGTGTGCTGCTGCCCGTCTGCATTAGACCACGGTGTCCTGCATCCCTCCCAGCACCAGGATCTCGGGATCTTCCAGATGTGATTATTGGCATATTCGTTCATAGTAATTATATGCCAGTAGACACATTTGGCTCTTAATGGTTTTCAGAGTGCCTTTACATTTCTTGAACACATAAATATTCTCTTAGCAGTAGAAAGGCCTCCAAAGTGGTCTTCAACCCACGATTCCCTTCGGAACAGATTTCTGAAAACAGAACTCAGCCCTTTCTTATCTAACCCTAAGCAGCCCACTCTGGAGTAAATAAGAGGAGAGGGTGGGTGAGGAATTCGGGGTTGACTGAGCCTTAAGCTCTCCTTAACCTTTAAGCTGTCCTTAACCTAACCTGTTACTGTTTTAGCCCAAGGGTGTTTCTCTCTGTCCGTCTGTGATTCGTGGGACAGGCACGTGCTCCAGAGCCTGGAAAGAGAACTTTCATCTCATTGCAGTGCAGTTTGGTTTTTTTAAGGCTTATCTTGACTCACCCCTATTGATTTTTTCCTCTTTTCTCTAGATTTCCCACTTACACATCATAACACCACATCAGAATGTTTCTCAAAAAAAATGCAATTTTTAAAACTGTCCTTTCAGCTTTGCAAATGAAAATGGATCAGGTCTGAGAAAGGCTTCAGAAGTCTGATGCGGTGGGTTTCGGAAGAGACAGGAGCACCGTGGTGATCTTTTGACTCCCTCAGAAAGTATTGCTTCTAAAATTGGAAACTATTATACTTCATAGGAATTCTGTCAGCTGGCTGAAGTCTTACTCCTTCCTATCAGATTAATTTGGGGAAAAAAGAATATGAAATGTAGAGCTTCCTGAGAAATGTTGTCATATTACTTCCTAATAAACACAGAAATATAAGGAAGTTGATTTTAAATTACTTTAAAATATATTAAAAACAAAAAGATTAGAAGTAGAACCTAAATTCTTTAAAAGCTTTATAATGTTTTAATATTTAAATTACATAATATTTGATACATTTTTGGGTGGAAGAGTAATTCTGTTTTCTTCTAATTTCTGAAGTTGGATGTTTCAGCTTTTCTTCTTTCCTAATAAAAACATTTAAGGCTTTATATTTTCCTCTAACTTCTGCTTAACTGCATCTCATCATTTTGATGTGTAATGTTTTCATTATCATTTAATACTGAATATATTTTAAATTCCTATTATGATTTCTTTTTTACTCCATGATATTTAGAGATACGTTTTAAAATTTCTGAACCTATTGGGTTTCTATTTATTCTTTATTTGTTGGGATTCTATTTATGTTTTTGTTAATGGCTTTAACATAGTTGCCCTATGGGCAAGTGGCATGGGCTATATGATACCACTTCTTTTTTTTATAAATTTATTTATTTATTTATCTTTTTTTTTTTTTAATTTTTGGCTGTGTTGGGTCTTCGTTGCTACACACGGGCTTTCTCTAGTTGCGGCAAGCGGGGGCTACTCTTCGTTGCAGTGGCTTCTCTTGTTGCAGAGCATAGGCTCCAGGCCCACGGGCTCAGTAGCTGTGGCATGCAGGCTCAGTAGTTGTGGCTCGCAGATTCAGTAGTTGTGGTGCATAGGCTTGGTTGCTCCGTAGCATGTAGGATCTTCCCGGACCAGGGCTTGAACCCGTGTCCCCTGCTTGGCAGGTGGATTCTTAACCACTGAGCCACCAGGGAAGTCCCGATACCACTTCTTTAAGATGGGTTAAGCCTTTGTAAAATGGTTTTGCTTCCCACTTTAACCAAGCTTTTGCAATTCAGAGCAAAGCAATTCTGGTGTATAAACTCTAATACTTGTCCATTTTTCCTCAAGCATCTTCAGTTACCAAAACTTTTTATTGGGCAGGACATATATTAATTATCAAGATCATATCAGTTCTTTTCATTTTTTGTCCAAACCCTGGAAGCAAGTTGATTTCTAGAGTATTACTAATTATTTCCTTTTTATGTTAAACAGGAGTATGCTGTGAACTGCCATGTTATCACCTGGGAGAGGATTATCAGCCATTTTGATATATTTGCCTTTGGACATTTCTGGGGCTGGGCTATGAAGGCCTTGCTGATCCGTAGTTATGGTCTCTGCTGGACAATCAGTATTACCTGGGAGCTGACTGAGGTAAGAAGGGGGTGTGGGCTGCTATCTAGATGCTACATTGTGGACAGTTTATATGCGGGAAGAAGATAGTCCATCAGTTAAAAGTCAAGTAATCCATTCTGCAGCTCCTGTGGTACAAAACTGTTTAAATCCCCAAGGGATATTTTATACCTTTGTCAAACAAACAGAGAAACTCCTTGTCAGCGTAAGGTCTGCTCTGTCTCACAAGTCTTAAAGAGAAACAAATGGAATCAAGCTAAAGAATGAAGTTAAAATCCTAAGCAAGATAATTCAGTGGCAATGAGGACATCTGCTAAGAAGTTAATAGGTAGTTTACCCACTAACTAGTTTCCAGTTAAATAGAATTGTGGTGTTTGGGAATTATGAGGCCATCCAGGACATGGTGTCACTTAAAAATGGATTCCCAGTGTAGCTCAAATATCATGGTCATCAAAAGTTTGTCTCATTCAATGAATGAAAGAGATATATTCTTGAAAAACTATTACCGAAATGATATTTGGGGAACTAATTCATTTATTGTTCAGTTATTATGTTTTTCTTAATCATTCCCAGGGAACAAAATTTGGCCATGTGCACAGTTATTTCTTGAGGCCATTCATTGTCCTGACCCTAACTTTTAGCAGAGCATGCCAGTTAGATATTTGCTTCTATTAATGTTCCTCTCATGGCCCTGAGGCTAGAAGCCTGAATTCAGGCTGTGGGCAGGGTTGGTTCCTTCAGAACCTGTCCCAAGCCTCGCTTAGGCCTCTGCTCATGGTTTGCTGGTCATCTTTGCTGTTCCTTGGCTTGTAGATCACCGCAATCTCCGCCTCCATCTTCACGTGGCCTTCTCCCTGCATGCGTTCACATGGCATTCTTTTCCTAAGGACACCAGTCATGTTGGATTAGGGGCCGACCTCCTCCAGTACGACCCCTTCTCAACTATTACATCTGCAGTGACTGCATTTCCAAATAAGCTCACATTATAAGGTCCCGGAGCTTAGGGCTTCCAACGTATGGCTTTTGAGGGGCAACGATTCAACCCATAACAGTGCCCAGCACTGTTCATACATCATCCTGAATCTTCATCATAACCCAGAAGGGCAGCGTGTATTCCCAGTGGACCGATGGGAGCCAGAGCTCAGAGCCAGGAGGGTGCTTGATGGGGAACGCGGCCCGTGCCCCTGCCCTCGTGCCACGGGCTCCCTCTAACCTGCAGGCATCTTCAGGACCTCACAGCCATGAGCCCTGTGTAGGGCACTTGGCCTTCCTCAGCCTCCCTTGCTTCCTCCCCTGCCCCCCACCCCCTGGGCCTCTTGCGCCTCCGTTTTCCTGCCTCAGCACCCTGTCGTCCCCAAGTCCTGGTGACTCTTTTCTCAACACCTCTCCAGTTCATCCCTCTCTCATCTGCATTTCCCATCTCCTCCCTGCACACTGTCTTTTGCCAAAGTGACCTTTCATCCCTCAGCCTGATCACGTCCTTCTCCTAAAATCTCTTCCCTGTTGGTCCATTGCTCTTAAGACAAAATCCAGGTGGCTTCTGAACCAGCCTCTGAGGCCTGGTGTTAGCTGGCCCAGCCCACCTCCCCAGCTTCCTTGAACCCTCTCACCTGCCCTCTGCTCCAGCCAGCTTTGCATTCTTCACTTCAAAGATGCTGTGTCCTTTCCTCCCACGGAGTCTTCCTCTGAGTTCCTCCCTCTCTGCCCTGCTCCCTGCACTGGCTGGCCTCATGTTTGTACACCTGGAAATAGAACACCTGGCTCTTCTCCTCTGAAACACTCAGCATAGGTTAAATACTTGATAGATGTTTTCTTTTCTGCTAAACGTTATGCCTCAAGAGGGCAGGGCCCATGTCTGCCCAGTCCCAGACCCCAGCGCTCTGCTTCATACATACAGGCAGACGCTCCCAAATCCCTAGGGAGTGAACAAATGTGGCTCCTTCCAGCTCCCCGACTCCGCTCTCTTTGGTCTGTCTCAACCCTGAATCCGGTACTTTCCAGAAAGGCTCCTCGGGCGGACGTATGTCCTCCACATCCCCTACCCAGTATTTTTTTTTTTTTTTTTTTTTTCCCCGGTACGCGGGCCTCTCACTGTTGTGGCCTCTCCCGTTGCGGAGCACAGGCTCCGGACGCGCAGGCTCAGCGGCCATGGCTCACGGGCCCAGCCGCTCCGCGGCATGTGGGATCCTCCCGGACCGGGGCACGAACCTGCGTCCCCTGCATCGGCAGGCAGACTCTCAACCACTGCGCCACCAGGGAAGCCCCCCCTACCCAGTATTATTTCAGCAAGTCTGTCGTTGGCTTCTGCAGAAGTTTCTCTCTGCGCCGTGTGAGTTAAGGCTCCATGTCATGGCTTGGACCTGGGAATGCAGTCCCGGGTGGTACGTGGCCCGCTGGGGGTCAGCACACAGTCCCTCGCGGTCACATGCGGGAGCTGTTCAGTATGTCCTCGGAAGCAGGCACCTCAGGAAGGCAAACTCCTCGTATAATATTTGTATTCTTTTACAATCGATGAAATGCTTTCATGAATAGTTTTAACTTGTAGCATTTATTATATTACTTCAGAGGTTTATAATCATGGGGTTGCCTCTTTCCAGAGAACTGTCAGGCATTGTCTTTGTAATTTCAGACCTTCTTAAAGCGTGCCTTCACACAGCACGCCATGCTCCTCAATACAGCCGATGGGTCCTTTGTTTGGGACAAAGCTATTTCCGTAAAAGACTTCTGTTCCACCCTTGATCTCACTGTGCCCTTTTTCTGGAATGTCCTCACCTTCATCTCCATCTCTTGAAATCAGTCATTCCTGTCCTTAATGGTCCCACTCCATCCTGTCTTCCTTCCAGAAGTCTACCGCCACTGCCGTCTATCAGAATGAATCTCTTAGTGTCCCTGCTGTTTCAATTTATGTCACCATGGTAACACTTGCCACGGCATACCTGATTTTGTTTTCTGAATAAGCGTCTGGCCTCTGCCCTTAAGATCAAGAACCTTGATCCATTTTATCTCACCACCTTGTACATCGTAGGCACTTAATAAAAGATTATCGCTGCAAATCAGTTAGTGTGAGATTTCCTATTAAGCTAATTTACCACTTACTCACTGTTTTTCCCAAATATCTATAGATCGTTTCTAAAATACACAGCTTAAATTCTCAAGCTGCTAATTTTGAGGATTCTGCCAGTGCCCTGTAGGCAGTTAGGAACACTTTGCTCTCTCCCCTCTTCTGGGTCCGTGTCATGTTGTCATTAGCCAAGGTAATTTACTGGTAGTATTTTTCAAGATGGCTTATCATTTCTTTAGAGCCCTGTGTCCAAAAAAAGAGGAGCTGTTTGGATTAGCAGTATTTGCAAACCATCCACAAAATAAACAAGAACCTGATTACAGACCTTGGTTTTTTTTTTTTTTAATACATCGGGAAAACCTAAAATGTCAACAAGTTTTGCTAAGAGAATGTACTATTAAAAGGAAAGTTATCTTTCTGCGTGGTACCCCAGGTTTGTTTTTTCCACGTGTGTTTTTTCATCATCGCTTGTGTTTCTCAGCTTTTCTTCATGCACCTTCTGCCCAATTTTGCCGAGTGCTGGTGGGACCAAGTCATTCTGGACATCCTGCTGTGCAACGGTGGTGGCATCTGGCTGGGCATGGTCGTCTGCCGGTTTTTAGAGATGAGGACTTACCACTGGGCAAGCTTCAAGTGAGTCATCTTCCTCCGGGCCCCGAGTCACGGGTTCTCACAATGTAGATTTAACTGCCTCAGTAGCACGCAACATGAGTACGTTCTCTGATGATAAGGAATAAATTATGCATTAGTAACTGGAACTCAAAAATGATTATAAACCCAGTTTCAGGCATTGATCCAGAAAATTCTAAATCATTTACGAGTTTCTCAAATCCATCCCCTCCTTTTTATCCATATGCCTCAGCCTGAATTCAGACTCCCATGGCTGGATTGATTAGTCCCTTGTCCCCAGGTTAACCCCTCTAAGCCTTCTGCCACCATTGCTTGAAGGATCTTTTTCTTTTTTTGGCTGTGTTGGGTCTTCGTTGCTGCAGCACGTGGGCTTTCTCTAGTTGCAGCAATCAGGGGCTACTCTTCGTTGAGGTGCACAGCTTCTTACTGTGATGGCTTCTCTTGTTGCGGAGCATGGACTCTAGGCACATGGGCTTCAGTAGTTGCAGCACGCAGGCTCGGTAGTTGTGGCTCGCTGGCTTCAGAGCACAGGCTCAGTAGTTGTGGCACATGGGCTTAGTTGCTCCATGGCATGTGGGATCTTCCCGGACCAGGGATCAAACCCGTGTCCCCTGCATTGGCAGGCGGACTCTCAACCACTGCGCCACCAGGGAAGCCCTTGAATGATCTTCCTAGGAACGTCACATCCATCATGTCATTTCCCTGTGGTGGCTTCTCATGGGCCTTAGGACAAAGTCCATAGGCCTGGCAATTGTAAGTCACTTATTTATTCTATCTCAAGTTTATTTTGTTATGTGGTATAAGGGGGAGATTTCACAACGTTATTGTGTTTGATTAACCAGTTTTCCCCATCCCTTTCATGAATAATCCTTTCTTTGGCCACTGACTTGAAAGGACACTTTTTAATATATTTCATACAGTATATACTGTAACAAAATCTGTAGCAGTGCTGGGTTTTGCTCCAAGCAAGCTTCATGCGCAGTATCTCATTTGAGCCTTACATCAATCCTAGGGATAGACACTGCCATTCTCTTCACTTGAAGCTTGAAGGTACTGAGGCTTCAGTGTAGTAATTTGCCTGAGGACACCCAGCAAGCAAGCAGTAGAGTCTGAATTTACATCAGGCTGTCTGGGTCCTTCAACACTCCATAATGCTTCCCTATTTTCATACATTTGTGCTTCAAATTCAACTTGAGAATCATCCTATCAAGTTCCCAAGACGTAAGCACAACTAATGAACAAAAAAGTCCTATTGGTCTTAAGTTACATTAAACATATGAATGTATATAAATCAGGTTGGATTAACGTGGAGAACGTTCCAGTTCTCCATCACGCTGTATCTCTGTTTATTCCCATCTTCCTCTACCTCTTTCCGCGAAGTTTCACCATTTTTTATATACAGGTTCTTCGTCATTCTTGTTTATTTTTGGATAGTCTCTGTTTCTGTGTTGCCCTTGTGCCTCAAATCTTCTTGCTGGGAGGTTTGCTCGGTGCATGCTTGTTGATGGGAGGGTGGGTGAGTGGAGGAACAAAGCTGGTTTCCTCTACTCCCCCCTTCCCATCGCCATCCTCCCTCTCCAAGAATAAAAGGCCTGGCCTCTTTATCCTTATGCCGTCAGCACTTTAAAACAGCGTCTACGACCTAAAGGCCCTCGATATACATCTTTGTTGAATTAAAAAAATCTTTACCATTTATTAAATACTGTGACCTTGGATTTCGGCTCTCCCGGTCTAGCACAAGAGGACCAGAATCTACGCCCAACTCCGAGGTTTACAAAGTGAATGTTCCCATTTGTGAAACGTGGGGCTATTTGTTTCTATCACAGGAATATGAAATTGAGTGATTTCTAGGATTGAAACTAAGAATCGTTAAAAATCACCGTCACTCCAAACTGTTCACTTAACTGAGGAAGCTATAGAGGGAGGAAATGCTGTGGGTCACCTCACAGATGGAACATGTTCTCTGTTTTATGAGGGCGCCCCGGGGGCGGGAGTCATGTCCTTCCCGGCCTAGTTCCAGGTGGCTGTCTTTAACGTACCTCAGCTTCTTTGGTCACCAGGCCACAAACGGTGGCCCATGCTGGCGTGGCCAGGTCCACTGATGCTGCCCACCTGACGTGCTGCTCTCAGCGCATCACCTGTGAACACAGGCCGCTGTTGGAGAGACGTTCAAACGGAAAGGAATCTTTCTGTTCTGAGCATTGGTTGTAAAACAGTCAGTGCGTTTTTTACCGCTTTTTTGGTTTTTTTGTTTCTTCCCCCTCCTATCTCTCTGGATTTTCACCGGCGCTGTTTTCTTCTCACAGGGACATCCACACCACCACCGGGAAAATCAAAAGAGCTGTGCTCCAGTTCACTCCTGCTAGCTGGACCTATGTTCGGTGGTTTGACCCCAAATCTTCATTTCAGAGAGTGGCTGGAATATACCTTTTCATGATCATCTGGCAGGTATTTCTTCAAATGCTCAAAAGTAGGGGAAAACAAAAACAAAATAAAAACCATCCAGGAATTTAGGGTTCATGCAACTTGTCCTTACTTATCAGCTCGCTGCTTTAGAAGATGTAATATTCTGCAGCTGACATAGAGAATTAAACAAAGTGATGCAGTTACGCCTAAGGTCTTGCTTCATCGTGAAGACGTTTTAAAATATGGATCTTTGAATTACAAATTGGAAACAGATTCAAATTCCCTGTAAAAACCTTGTGCTCAGCAGCCAGTGAGTTAGGCACTGGATTACCTTCTCGAACGATCGTTTTCAGGACCACAGCAACAAACGTAAGGCTTTCTCTTACGGTCCAAATTCAGTATTTGAGTTTTAAAATTGTGCCTCAGCTGTTACCACTTTGGGTAGTTTGTAGACCGCTAAATACAGAAGCCCTCTGCTACCTGGGGGGACTGGAGCCCTTTGGGGACCTGGGTCCTCCAGAGTGGTGTCGGCGGTGGAGAGAGGCTCTCACTCCAAGCAGACTGAAGCGGTTCAGACAGCCAGGGGGTTTGGAAAGCGTTTACCCAACAACTCTTGTTTTCCAGAGGCAGCCTTTTTTTATTGTCCTTCCTGTCCCCAGGCTAATTGTTTCACAACTTTGGGAGACTAGCTGAGGGAAACCAGCTTCCACCTGAAGGGTCTTTCGGAATCATCAGACATATTTTGAACACATATGCACAAAATACTCCCAACAGAAGGAGAAAATGGGCATGTGTCACTTTAAAGGTAGACAGTCCTTGTCCACAGAGGGAGAATAATAATGTCCATGTCAATAAATGGAGTTTATGGCTACAGAAGTGTTTGTGAATAGTTATATAGTCACCATGGTCTGGGGAAGTCAGTGTGTATGTAAACGGAGTGTGATTAAGTTTTACCTTCTGGGGCAATGCCAGGGAAGGTAGAGGTTTTCTTTTATTACAAGGACCTAGGAGGAATTTGGATTTGCCCAGGAGAGAGAGCGGAATGTGCTCCTAGAGCGGCAGAATTCCACTGGGCCCACTTTCCCCTTGTGCAGTGATCAGCTTTCCTTATGTGGTGATGGGTGAACCATCTTTATTTTATATCCTTAAACTCAGCACTGTGGGGAAAGACGCACATTTTATGTCACTGAAATGAACCTGCTGGTCCACGTGATGTGCTCTTACAGCAGTGACCTTTCCTAATCTCTGCCCCTTGCTTAACCTGGAGGGGGAAATGCAGTGGCCTCTGGGCATTGAGCGGAGATTTCCTGGTGGACATCTCTTTTGTGCTGCCAGGGTTGGTCATGGGATGAGCGGTACTGAGCTCTACCCTCAGGGAGCAGTCTCACTGCCAGGTGAAGCCTGGACCAACCCACACCCACTTGTAAGGGCTGCCTTCGGTTGAGGATCTGCTCGGTCCCCCGGCACGAGCTGACCGAGTCCATAGTCACGCACACGCACCTCAAGCTTCTTTTGGTTATTGAAGAGCCTACTTTCCTGCTGTCAGACTTTTCAACCTGGCCTCATTTCTGTCAGGCTGCGGAGGAGTTCCACGGCACAGACTCGTTTTCATCGTTTCGCTCTTAAAGCATCTCTGTCCCGACTGTCCCAGCAGCTCACACACCTGAGCCAGGTGACAGTCACGTGAATCTGGAAACACAACAGACGGCTGATGCCCCCTGTGCCCCTCTCAACACCCAGCACCTGCCCTGGACCCCTGCTTGGTTGGTGCCTGTGTTGTACTGGTTGTTACCGGGCTTAAACAGCAACGCTTAGAGACCCGGTATATTTTCTGGAAATGCTCTGAACATACCAGTTATTGTTAGCTGTAGAACGTCCATTGAAGGAGTAGATGGTCATGACTTAGCACGAAGCACCAGGCTGACTCACGCCTCCTTCTTTTGCAGCTGACTGAGTTGAATACCTTCTTCCTGAAACATATCTTTGTGTTCCAAGCCAGTCATCCATTAAGTTGGTGTAGAATTCTCTTTATTGGAGGCATCACGGCTCCCACAGTGAGGTAATTCTGTGTTAGCGCGACTGTCAATTGAGCATGTTTACCTGCTTTATATTCTCCCATGTAGCATAAGGGAAGTCACGTAAACTAGCAGATTTTTCCGTGAAAATGTCATTCTGAAGAATTATACACCCGGGGGGAAAATAAAAGACTTATACCTCCAGAATATGAAGAAAACGTTTTGCTTCTCAGACCTCAGTAACATGAAGACCAGCACCACACCATTATTTTCAAACCCCTTTATGACCTTCACTGCTGTTCTTTTTTCCCCCCATACCATCCTACTTAAAACAAAATGAGTAACAGAAATGCTAAGGTTTTCTTCCTGAGATTATTGAAAAATAATAAACGTTTTTACAGTGGATTGAAGTAATAAATTATGTTATTTTTCGAATGAGACTTTATTAGTTCTCTTAGAGCCAATTAAGTTAATTTCCTTTTAAAAATGTCCTTCCGGGCTTCCCTGGTGGCGCAGTGGTTGAGAATCCGCCTGCCGATGCAGGGGACACGGGTTCGTGCCCTGGTCCGGGAAGATCCCACATGCCGCGGAGCAACTAAGCCCGTGAGCCATGGCCGCTAGGCCTGCGTGTCCGGAGCCTGTGCTCCGCAACGGGAGAGGCCGCAACAGTGAGAGGCCCGCATACCGAAAAATAAAAAATAAAAAATAAAAATAAAAATGTCCTTCCTGTGGTCCTCCAGGACAACAGGGACAAGGATGGGTGTCCATGCCATCCTTCCCCTGGATTCATGACTCATGTAGGGCCTTAGAGATGAGGCACTGTTCAGAGACTGTCCCTGACGTGGACCCATCCCAGTGGAATTCAAAGCAAAACACTTTCATTTGTTTCATTGTTCCTATTTGGAAATGGCATTGGGGTTTTATATCTAGTATGGAGGACCGGCATTGATCAGTAGAAACACCCAGGATCTCTGCACAGCTGATATAAATACAAGCCAAGCAGATAAAAGAGTTTGCTCTTTAGAAGCTGTAGGATTGCATAATTCATTATTTGTAATGTACTTGTGAACTACACAAGTAGAAGGTCTCACTTACCAGAGAGAGTGGGTGTTTTCCTTGGTCAGACATAGCCCTCACCCCCAGCTAGCACCTTTTCTTGTCCTCGTTCATTATTACAAATATATTTATAATATATATATATATAAACAGGAAAGTAGCAGCTGGTAAACCGCAGCCTTTTGTCACTTTATAGACCAGTGGTCCGTCGTAGTTATCTCATGCATGCAATTTTCCTTTGGTGGGTTGGAGCCTCCCTACTGTATTTAAGATTTGATTTAATTTGAGGCTTCCAGTTATTTTCAGGAAAGATTAGCAGCAGTTTCTTCATAAAATTGGGAGCAATCAACAAAGTCAGTAAGCGGGGAAAGAAATGTCTTATAAAACAGAACAGCAAATCACATGTGATTTACCATGAAAATTTCAATATTGTTAAACATTTCACAACAAAAACTAGAGATTAGACCAGAGACTAAAAATCCAGCGTTCAGACTTTTCGAGAGCTCCTTAAAATTTTTGCCAAACCTTGTGGGTTTCCACACAATTCTTTTTTGTTTAAAACTTAGCCACTTTCTGTGTTTCTACACCACTTGAGGCTATTCATATGTAAGGAGATGGTTTGACAAGCTTCTTGGAAAGATGGAAGTACTCTGATGCGTTTTAGGTCCCAATTAACAAATGCCAGGCCCTAAAAGGGAGAGAAAGCTCATAGGCTTCAGTGTAAATCATACATACATACCAGATCTCTGTTTTCTTCCTTTTTAGACTTTCACATGACTCTGCCTTGAGAAGATATTTGAGTGAACATTATTTTAATCTAATAATACAATGTGCAGTATAGGACATGGACACAATTAGTAAAGTAGCTGAACTGGCAAAAGCAAATTAGGTAATGAAAATGTGAAGTTAGAGGAAAACCTGAATTCTTTATAGTTACAATTCTTCACTTTGGGGTACAGAGGTGATAGTTTATGGGTGAGCTTTAGGCATCCGTGAACCCCCCGAAGTTTAATGCAAAATTCTGTGTGCATGTTTTATGTGCCTTTATCATAGCTTTTCATCAGACCCTCAAAGGAGTCTGTGACCCCCCCTCCACACACCCCCCAGGAGACGATGGGTTAAGTTTCAGGGGCAGTAATGAGACTCTAAGCCTCCCCTGTCCCACAGGCAGCCTCTCCCACGTGTGGCTACTGAGCACTGGAGTGTGGCCAGTCACCCTAAAATGTGCTGTATGTGTAGAATACACACTGGACCTTGAAGGTTTAGTGCAAACACAATATAAAATGCTTCTTTATAATGTTTTCAATATATTGGATTATATATAAATAAATTATTAAAATGAATTTCATCTGTTACTTTTTTAACACGGTTATTAGAAAACTTTAAATTGCATTTGAGGCTCATACTGTATTTCTATCGCACGGTTGCTGCACTAAGCCTCTCACCTCCATGTCATCGCCTCTTTTCTGATCATGTCAGTAACATTCAAAGGTATTGGCAGTGACAGGGAGGTGCAGCTACAGTCCCATTCCGGTTACTCAGAGCCACAAATGTATATATTTATTGCCTGGTTACGATCAGCAACCTTTATCCTGGAAAGAGTCAGAGGAGACAGTGACCATGAAGGAGATCTTCTGGAATCACCTCCATGGAGAGAGACTGAGGCACCCACCTGGGGTGGCTTTAGCTCAAGGCTATGGGAGTCTGTGTCTGAATCAAGACTGCCTTTGCCAATAATCTGGCTCTTTAAACCATCCCCCTCCAACCCAATCCAAATGCTTAGCCTCTTACAGGAAGGTTTCAACAGGCACCGACTTCCTATTCCCTTAAATAGAACTAGACCAGGCAGCTCAAGTATGTGGAACAAGGCAGACATTTTTTATACTCACTCTGTCAAAGTGATTTAATTCTATATTGACTTGCTGGTCTTCCAGAATCTCTCAGTGAATTCCACCTTTGTTTTTTCAGACAGTACTATGCTTACCTCACCGACACACAGTGCAAGCGTGTGGGAACACAGTGCTGGGTGTTTGGGTGAGTAATCTTTTATCATGGACATATAAAACCACTCTAGCCTCTGAATTTCTTGGGTTGTTTCTTAACCCTACATTAAGTGCCTTTCAGTGCAGTTTTGTTTTTGTGTGTCTTTCATTTTTAACATTCCTTTTCTGATTTAAATTTAGAAGAGTTAATTGGCAAGTTATACAGAGAGGGTGTAGAAACTGTTTTTTAAAAAAAATATTAGGAAATCAAAAGATAATTCCCATGTAGAACTTGGAGACCTTGTTTCTTGAAATAAATTAGAAAATGAGTTATTTGAATTCCCTGTGAAATTGATGGAGAGTTTGGGACAACATACCGTGGTAGACTTAACCACATTTTACGTTACTTTCACACCAGAAAGACCCCACAAAGCGGTTGCTTGCTGTCTGCCAGGGTCTAATTTTACTGTCCTAAAGAAAGCTAACACATGGTGACAATTTATTGTCTCTTTACAGATACAAATGCTGTATCTGAATTTACAATTATTTAAATGATTTGAAAGAAAGCAGAGGTGATCCAGTTTAACCCCCAATATTAAATGTGAGATACTCTTCGGTGTCTCAGATAAGTGCTTCTTCTGCTTCAATACCATCAACATCTCACCATGCCATTTAGCACCTGAAGTTCCAGAGACATCCAGCACACGTGTAGGTGAAGTTCAGACCCTCCGGGAGCTTACATTCAGGACCTAACCTAGGTTCTAAATGGAGTGTGACAGCATAAAGAAAATCTGCTGAAAACCCTAACAGATTTTTAAACAGAGTAACTTTTTTTCCCTGTATTACATGCATATTGATAATGTAAAAAAAAGAAACTAAACATCATCCAAAGACATCAACTATTTAGAGATACTTGCTGCTTATGTTGCATTGTCATTCCTTCCAAGCGTGCGTGTGTGTGTGTGTCTCTGTGTGTCTGTGTGTCTGTGTGTCTCTGGAGCTCTCACTCCAGATTCTGGGGAGTTAGTGAAGTTTGATGTAGGCAAGTTTCCCACTGCCTTCTTTCCAAAAAGACAAAGGGCCATTGTCACTGTTTCTTATAAATTCTGTGATGTAAGCTGATTCTCCTACCCAAAGTAGCTTAAAGGGTGATAGGATGGATTTGATTTCCATCCTATGGATAGGATGGATTTCCATTGATCACTGATCTGGCGGGAGAGAGAATTCACACATCTACCAGATTTCTAATATACGTCTGTCACAGGAAGGAGGAAGGTGGGGCTGCCTTCCTACTGTCTTGTCCAAGGACTGGGGGTCTTTCCTGCATTTCCTTCTTCCACCACATGCCCCTTCTTTCCACGGGCATTTTTCTCTTCACGTGTACAAGTCCTTTCCACGGTCTTACTCTAAGGAGAGTGGGTATATATTCCACAGAACTCTGTCTGCTTACCTGTTGAGGAAAAGGAGATGGCGGATCAGAGAGAGAGGCTGTGGTACAACAAAGTTTTTTTCTAATAAGGCAGTCTGAAAATATGATCCCCGTGGAGGGAGAAATGGCCGAGAGGAGCAAGGCCAGAGAGCGGTGGCAAATGCCACTCCAGAAAGCTGCACCTTGCTGAAAAGTGATAAAAGAAAGTAAAATGCCAATGATCTGAGATGCAGAGGTCAGTTGGCTAATTTAGGATGCTTTATTATAGAGATTCGAGGACACCCAGAATGGTGATAGCAAGGTTAGTGAACCTTGAGAACTAGTGGGCCACGCTGAAAAAAGCGAGACCCTCTTCATAAATCAAGCAGGGCAGACCTGCCTGGCGCGTAAACAGGGGCAGGAGCTGCCTCTGGGCCGTCAGCACGGTCAGCCCGTGACGGTGAAACAGGAGGCGCGGCCTCCCGTCTCTTCTCGGGTGTTTGCCCCCTGGAGGCCACCACCTCCCATCTTCTGCCCCTTCCTTCCCCAGGCTTCCCCGTTGCCTTCATTTTGTCTTTTTTCTCATGTTCTATCAAGCAGCCACCGCTGAAATGTCTGATTTCCTTTAACGCCTAGTCCCTGCTTTATAGTTTTCTTTTCACTAACTTTGGAATGACTTTGGCTCTATCCAGGTGTGGAGATGCGAGGGGACAGAGTAGGAGCCCGTGTCGTGACGGTCGTATTCTGCCTTTGGGGAGCCGGGGCGGGGGAGGCGAGCAGGGCCGCCTGAGGCTGCTTGACAACCATGCCCACACCCCACGTCGTGTCCTCCTCAGGGGGGCACTTTGCTCCTCTGTATATGTTACACCCTCGGAAAGTTGGCGTTCACAGCCGCTGATGTAATGAAGAACAGACTTGCAGGGTGGCCTCCTGCAGTTGTGCCGTAGATCTGAACTTTACAGCCTTTTGTATTATACTCAACCGTGCTGAGCCCAGCCAGGGTAGGACTCTATCCAGCTGGGGAGTGGGAACCCACCGGGGAGAAGCAGGCGTGTGGAACGTTCAGCTTCTTGTTACTGCAGCTCCGTAGGCGTGTCGGGGCCAGGGCGAGGTGGACACGTTCCCCAGATGTGCTGCATCTTCATCTTGGCCTTTCTCCCCACTCAGCTCCCCCCAGTTATAATTGAGTTTCTGTGCCTCCAAAGGAGAGAATTGGGCTGGTTTATGAAGAAAAGTTGTTGGAGCCCTTGGCCCTGGAAGGCAAGCATCCGAGTGTTGTAACCGGAGTTACACTTACTGTAACTGGAGGGAGCAGTCACTTTCCCTCCTCTGGAAAGTTGCTGGGCCTCCAGGGCTTGGGTCAGAGTCACTGGTGCCTGGGGCCCAGGCGCTCTCAGAACCGCCTCTCACCCCACTGGCTTCCTGGCACGTGTTACCCCAGCCCTGCCGGTGACCCGTGACAGTAAGCTGCCGCCTCTGCTGCTGGGCAGATTGTCCTGTGCAAGGTCAGCTGCACATCAGCACGTCCTTCTCCACCCTCATCTCTCCTGTCTTCTCCGCGGTGTCTGCCATCTTGAAACTGTTCTCTTCCTTCTGCAGCAGCCGCCCTGTGGGTTTTCTGCTTCCTTTTCTGCTGCGTCTCAGTTTCCTTTGCTGGCTTCCCCTCCACCCCTCTGCCCTCTGCAACTTCTTGTAATTACGCCGCTGTTCTTCCAGGCTCCTTTTTTATTTTTTAAGAGTAGACACAACGTGAAGCACAGGGTCCTGCTAGGAGGAGGGAGTGTGCAGAGGGGAACGGACAACCGGAGGAGGCCTCACCCAACCCCTCCAACCTCCCCAGCACGCCGGGTCACCGCCATCCGCCTGTCGACCTTTGCTCACAGCCTCTCACGCCGCTTTCCCTCCGGCCCACGCGCCCGTTTCCCACTCTCAGAGCTCACACTGCAAGGGTAGCTTCATTGCCAGTTTCCTTTTTCTGGTATCTTCCCCTTCATCCCATCCTCCTCCAGGCTGACCGCCCTTTTTCCTGCCCCTCTCTGCTCCCTTGCTCAAAAACACCTGCACTGACAGCCCCAAGCCTCTGCGGTAGTCACAAAATTTTTTTTTTAGAAAATCCCTTTCCTCCAGTGACATCTTGCTCCAGACCCTAACATACAGCAAAACAATTGAGCAGAATGGTTCTGGGTATGCCAGCCAGGACCCTTTGCCTCCTTCTCACCCTCTCCATCCTGTCCCGGGGGTTCTTAGGCAGTCAGGACGTTCCATGGAGCATGATTGAAAGTGTTTTCTATCTGGTTAAGGTTCGGCTCAGCTATCACTTCCTCAGGGCCAGGGATGATGGAGAGGGGCCATGGCTGGTGGTAAAGGGTCCAAGTGAATGTTGGGTTTGATGCACCCCAGCTCCTGCCGTTTCCCACATCCCCACATCCCCCCCGGGTCCTTGCGCTGGACTAGAAAACGCGCCCCTGCACCACTCCGCTCCTGACAGCAGCTCTCAGTTCAGCCGCCAGAGCGATCATCGGAAAATGTAAAGTGAATCACGCTCAACCCTCTGCTCCAAACCCACCAGGAGCTCCCATGTCCCTCAGACTAAAAGCCAAGCTCTAGGGTGGCCCTCAAGACCCGTGTTACCCTGACCTCGCTCTGCCCCTTCCCCTCACTCCTGACCCCCTCCCGCCCCCAGGCTCTGCTCAAGGTCACCTTCACGGACAACGGCTCAGCTAAGATTCCTCGGCACGTGAGATCAAGTCATATCCTAAACTTCCTGACTGAAGAACACTGGTCTTTAGGGCAAACTTCAGGTCGTTACGAAGTCAACTCAGGGGGTCCTGGAAAGCATCTGCTGAAAATGAAATAGAGTAGGAAGATGTCAGAGCAAGGGGCCAGTTGTTTTGTGTGACTTTTGTTTCAGTTGTGTGTGTGTGTGTGTGTGTGTGTGTGTGTGTGTGTGTGTGTGTGTGTGTGTGTGTGTGTGTGTGTGTGTGTGTGTACTGGGCCACAGTGAAAAATAGGCTTCCTGCCGTGGGTCTCAGATCACAGAAGTTGGAGAAACAGCTCTAGTCTGCTAGTCACCAAGCTCTTGAAAGCTGCCTCAGTCGGCTAGAATACCCAGAAACCTCTCACAGTAAGCTCTGGATGTTCTGTCTGGTTAAGGGCAGGTAGGCACACTTCCTTCCTGGGCTTAACAGCTTCTGATGCAGTCCTGCAAGAGGTCCCAGAAAGAGGTAGCATACACTCTGTGTGTCCGCTGGCAGGCACCCACGGCCTCGACTTCAGTGTGACAGTTGACCTCAGCCCTGCTCTCAAACGTGCCAGCCTTTGTTGTGGCGGGGAGGCGGGGAGGAAGAGGAGGTGCTCTGTAAAGGTTCAGGCGACCACTCCCACTCGTTTCATTGGGTCTGTGGGCCAAGACAGCTCCAGATTCTTTAGAAACGTGTCCAGGAGACTTTCTGCTTTGCACAGGCGGTTCTGACTCTGGGCATTCCGTTGTTTAGAGCCGTCCATCCATTTGACCATGGCAGTGACCTCTGTGTCTGCCAGTAGAGAGGGGACCGGGGGCCTTCTGGGCCCCTTCCTGCCTTTTTAGAGATTATCTGTGCAACAAGACCAGTCCCTCCAGATTCCGTCGTGAGCAAGGCACACCTAAGGTGGCCTTATCTGAAATCTCTGTTCCTGGGAAGTCTTGGGGATCACGTGACCGGCTATGTCACCCTCACCTCATCTGTTCTTACCTTCAATCTCTGAACCTTCATAAAGGTCTGATTTTAATATTCATAGATGAAGTTGTATTATACAAGATTGGCTTTTTTTCTTTAATGTTTTAATTAAAGAGGAAAACATGGAAGTTATTTTTTCCAATGTTTTTGTATTTAGCAAAATTGCCTACAGATGCAGAGGATAAAGGGTTTTTACCATCAGCAGAACTGGAGCATATTAAATCCGGAAATTCTAAGGTGGCTGGGAGGGAATGTGATTGCTGCCTTCAAGTTACTGAAAGGCTCACCTGGAAGGCTCACACTCCCCTATACGACTGCGGAGGGCAGAGTTAGGACCAGGGGTGGAAGGAGGCAGATACCAGCCTGAGACAAGGAACGACTTCCCAACAGCTAAAGAGACTGAAGAGCAGAAGCAGCTGCCCACAGAGGTAGTAGGTTCCCTGGCCCTGCAAGGGTCCCAGCCGAGGGGGTGACTGTCCACCTGTTGTGATAAAGCTCCGACTTAGATGATACCAGGCAGCCTCCAGCTGTGAAGACGTACGAGTTGAGATTGTCGTCCGTGAGGAAGGAAGATGTAAAGAATATTTGATTATTTCTGGGGAGGGATAGAGGGATGAAAGAGGCAGAGCACAGAGGGTTTTTAGGGCAGTGAAACCATTCGGTATGACCCTCTAATGGTGGATACATGTCATTATACATCTGTCCAAACCCACAGAATGTACATCACCAAGCGTGAACTCTGACATAACCTGTGAACTTTGGGTGATGTGTCAACGCAGGTTCATCACTTGTGACACATGTTGACAGTGGGGGCAGCTGTGCATGTGTCGGGGCAGAGGGTATAGGGACTGTGTACCTTCCCCTCAAGATTGCTATGAACCTAAAACTGCTCTAAAAAAAATAGTCCGCAGAGAAGAAGAGAGGAGTAACAGTACAATAAACTTTTAATTAAATCTAAATATGTATGGGTATATAATAATGTATATTATTCCTGAAGAAAGCACAGTGTCATTTTGTAGGGGACCTGCTTCCAGTGTTTGGGGCAGAAATCTTATGACCACTTGAACTTTTTGATGGAATTATGCATATTTCTGGTAATGCATAATGCTCTGATAAGGTGAATTCTTATTTAACCTCTTGTTCTGTCTAACAGGGTCATTGGTTTCCTGGAAGCTATTGTCTGCATAAAATTTGGACAAGACCTCTTCTCTAAGACCCAAATACTCTATGTTGTGCTTTGGCTTCTTTGTGTGGTAAGTCATTACTTTTTTTACCCAAAAGTGTTAGTTCAAGTCCCCATGGTGTCTTCTAAAACAAAACAAAACACTCTTGTGTACCAAGGTTCCTTAGAAATTTATAGACAGGACATTCTACTGTAGTAACGCAAGATTGGCCACTAGTCTGAAGTTCAAGAATAAATACATAGGACCACATGGCACCTAAAATTGGTCACCTTTGCAGGTTCTGGTCAAATGCCCTCAGCAGGTGCATCATACTCTCATTTATTTTGCTTATGAGAACTCATCTACACTTGCTGAAAATGTCAGGCCTGCCATGAGGGGGCAAGGATAGTTGCAATGCCCCGTAACATATGTATTACTGTCCAAGGGTTTATGTACAAAATGGCAGACTGTTGTTTAAAGGCCATGTGAGGTGTTTTTGGAGGTAATCAGACCATACGGTTTCTTCCCCGCAGGCCGACTTTATAAGCCTGTGAAGGATGTGTTTTCCTCTCGGAAGGGAAGAGCCCTGGGGGCCTCCAACTCCGTTGTCCTGGGACTTTTCCCTCATCTTTCAAATGAAGCAAGATCTTGCCTAGCTTAAAATCTTGTGATTGCTCTTCTTAATTTGTTTTGTTACTTTGGGGAAAAGTCTTCTTTTACATTTAAGATTCTTCCCTTTTACTTACTTGGTCCAGAAAATTAACTCGGGCTTTTTTTTTTTCTTTTTTTTTTTTTAATGATCCTAGAAAATTTCAAATATATGTGGAAGTAGATAGGGGGTCGCTCACCCCTCATGCACCCATCATCCAGTTTCAACCATTATCAACCCATGGCCAGTCTTATGTCCTTATATTCCATACTCACTATCCCCAACCCTGGGTGGCTTTGACGCAGAGCCACTTTACTATTTCAGGATGTATCTCTCAAAGAAGGTAAGAGTGCTTTTTGGTCGGCACAACCACCGTACCATTATGACACCTGAAAAAGAATTAATTCCTTCACACTGTCGAATAGCTAATCAAAGTTCACATTTCTAATGTTTCCTTACATTTTGTATTTTTTAGCAGTTTATTTGAATCAACATCCACTGATTGCAGGTGGTTGGCATGCCTTTGAATAGAAGGTCTCTTTTAATCTACAGTTTTCCCTCTGTCTCTAGCTCTCTCCTTTACATTGAAGAAACGAGCTCTTTTGTCTTCTAGGTTTTCCCTCAGTCTGGTTTTATTGACTCCATCCTTACTGTAATTCAATAGGTTTCTTTGTCCTCTGTATTTGCTCTAAATTAGTAGCTGGATCTAGAGGCTTTAATCAGATTCAGGTCTAATTGGTGGGGAGGGAGAGCAAGACTAAACTCTGTATTTTTGAAGTGTTTCTTATTGCCTTCTATGGTGTCTATGTTTAGGGTTACTTGCTAGAAATCCTCACTGTGCCAGGGCACCTTGAGCCTGTTCTGTCCTGTCTTGTCTTGAACAATGAAAGGGAATAATGATCTCCTTTGTACTCAGGCTCCGGAATTAACGCTCAGATGTATTTTTTCTGTTGCAGTGTGACTAGAAATAAGGATTGGCTGGGGCAGTATGTCAGATGGGCCAGGAGATCTCACCATGCGCTCCTCACATCTCTGTCTGGCGTGGGCACCCCAGCTCTGTGAATTGTAATGTGACCCATGGCGGTGGGCAGGCGTGGGTGCAGCCCTCACCTGGCGCCGCTGGGACCACAGGGAGGTTGAGGCAGGCGGGACTCCTGGGATGTGGGCCAAAGGCCCTCCTCACAACGGCCCGCTGTGGGCCTCCCCCTGGCGCATCGGCAGCCAGAAAGGTCTCCCCAAGGCCGTGTCCAAGGAGCTGTCTCTGGTCACCCAGCCGGTGGGGCTCCTCCAGTCTCTCTCTAAGTTTTAGAGACTTTCGCTCTGTTTTACTGATCAGACACTTAGCATATACCTCCTTACGCTGGTGAGTTTTGATCTGCCTTGGTGTTTGTATGACGGTAACTTATTTTGAGGACATGACCCGTTTCTCAGTCTCTGTATCACTTAGCATAGTCCCTTATAAGTCTGTCATGTTGCCACGTTCTTGTTAGAGCTTCCCTGGTGCTGGAGCCACACAGGTAGGTGATGGTGAAGATTTATTCATGCTTACTAGGTGCCAGACACTGTTTGAAGCACTTTTCATGCATTGCATATTCGATCTTTACACTTTGCGGGGAGGTACTTTATTATCCCTCTTTTATAGATAAAGGCACAGAGAGGTTCACTAACTTACCTAAGGTCACACAGGTAGCATGTGGCAGAGCCAGGGCTCAAACCCAGATAGTCTGGCTGGAGATTTCCTGCTCCCGCTCCACGGGTGTCCCCCTTCGGAGGATCTCCAAGTCCATGTGGGAATTACACATACAAACTACTCGTATGACAAACATCATAAAAGATGTTTGTATTGTAGCGAGGTAGTTGGACCTAGAATCTGTCATACAGAGTGAGGTAAGTCAGGAAGAGAAAAACAAACACCGTACGCTAACACATACGTGTGGAATTTTAAAAAGCTGTACTGATGCACCTAGTGACAGGAATAAAGACACAGGCGTAGAGGACGGACTTGAGGACACGGGGAGGGGGAAGGGTAAGCTGGGATGAACTGAGAGAGTGGCATGGACATATATACACTACCAGATGTGAAATGGATAGCTAGTGGGAAGCAGCTGCATAGCACAGGGAGATCAGCTCGGTGCTTTGTGACCACCTAGAGGGGTGGGAGAGGGAGGTCAGGAGGGAGGGAGACGCAGAGGGAGGGGAAATGGGGAAATACGTATGCATATAGCTGATTCACTTCGTTAAACAGCAGAAACTGACACACCATTGTGACGCAATTATACTCCAGTAAAGGTGTGCAAACAAAAAGAGAAAGATGTGTGTGCACGGAGCTAGAGGAGCCCTAGAGAGAGCAGCAGACCAGCTGGGGTGAAGCTCCTGGAGGTGATGTGTGCTCAGGATCACAAAGGATCACAGTGAACGACTCTCCCATCCCTCAGGTGCCCCAGCCCGAGACCCAGGCGGCCGCTTCCTCTCCTCTGTCAGCACCCAAGTCAGCCCTCCGGCGGCCCAGCTCCATCCCCTCCTCCCTGTTCCACTGCCTCTAGACACCCAGTTTCTCCATTCTGCCCTTTCCCTCCGTTTCCTCCACTGCTGCCAGAGTGATCTTGCAGAATTCCGATCGGAACCCCTTTTGCCCTGCGTAGAATCATTTTCCCTTTTGTTGGGGCCTAGAGGGCCTAACAGTACAACATCTCCCCCCACCAGGTTCAGAGCAATTAGAGATAGTCAGGACGGACGAAGGCTGTGGAGACAGAACGGCAGCTTTACTACTGAGAGTCCACGTGTTTCAGCATCAGCTTCAGGCGCCTGCCACCAAGGGGCTTCGCAACAGTGAACCCCAGAGGCAGACACGCTTCCTCTGCAGCCCCAGGAAGCAGGCCCCCCACATTGTGCTGGTGGCCTCACACCCAGAGGGAAAGATGGGAGATGCCCGGCCTCCTTATCTGTTATTCCCTAGTCCCGTTAAGATACTCGCCTCCCTGGGGAAGGGGCGAGGGGTGAGGGAAAGCAGGAGTCTTACACCAGGGAAGCTCCCTCTGTGTAGACGGAAACAGCAAGAAGGAAGCCGCATCGCCACCACAGACCTACCAGCTGAAACAGGAAGTCCTGCTTGTGTGTTTAGGGCCGTCATTCTCTGGATCGTTCACCACCCCCACCCCCTGTACTCTGTGCCCGGGCTCCGCCCAGCTAGTCCTAGTTACCTCAACCCACCATCCTTCCAGACTTGTCTTGCCTTCACCCAGGAGGCTTCCTCTGCCCGACCTGAGCGCGTCTCCCTGCGTCCTCTACCTGGTGAATCTTAATGCCAAGCCCAAACTTGAATCCGTGTCCTCCACGAAATACGCCCTAACCTGCAAGGCCGACTAGACAACCCCCTCGTCGGGGGACCAGTCGCATTTGGTACATGTTTCTTTGAGTTCTAGCCCCGGTGTGATGTAATCTGGGGGTATTTATATCGGTCTCCTCAACGTGGCACTTCCTGCTCACAAGGAATACGTTTCCATTGTCCTTTTGTCCCCACGGACGGACGCTTGCACGGTGCCTGATGAGCAGGAAACACTCGGCAAACGCAGGGAGAAGAAAGGACCGAGGTCGAGGGACAAAGGCCGGGAGACACAGAGGCAGGTTGAGAGACAAGCACGTCCAAAGACTCGAAGCCATGCCGGTGCCAGCGTCACAAGAGGACGGCGACCTGTTTGGGGAGCAAGAATGAGCGAGTTGGAGGCGGAGGGGACCGTCTGCGTAGGATGGGCTCTGTGCGTCTTGGTTGGAGATTCGAAGGTTTTTCAGAGGAAAGACTGTCTCACGGGGCAGCTGGAGGGTGGGAGAGTATGGGGGGAGGGGATTGGAGAAGGCGTGAGCCCGAGGGTGTTGGAGGGACCTCAGGGAGAACCCATCCAAGGCAGGGGCGTTGAAGATGCGGAGAAAGGGCTGGATCCGAGAGCTAAAGAGCCCAACTCGATAGACGCCGTCCCCTTCTGAGAGCTGGGGAGGGCGGGAGGGCAACTCCAGGCTTTCCTGTTTGTGCCACTGGTGGCTTTTGGTGCTAGTAACAGGTGGGAGGATATCCGAGAAGCCCCTCGAAAGGAGATGAGTTAGGTGTGAGGGGGGACCCTTAGATTTTACAGGTGAAGGTGTCTTGTGTCATTGGAAATTCACTGGAAAGACGCGGTCGGTGGTGGAGGTAAAAGAGGTGGGAGGCATCCGTGTGTAGGGTAGGGTTGGAGCCGTTGGGTCGGTAAGAGTCGGGGAGCTTAGTGCGGGAAGGAGAGCTGTCTGAGAATAGCGGCTGGGGAGCAGCCACGTTTTAGAGGCCAGGCCAAGGGCAAGAAACAGCCACAGGGAAGAGGACTTTTTTTTTTTTTTTTTTTTTTTGTGGTACGCGGGCCTCTCGCTGTTGTGGCCTCTCCCATTGCGGAGCACAGGCTCCGGACGCTCAGGCGCAGTGGCCACGGCCCACGGGCGCAGCCGCTCCGCGGCATGTGGGATCTTCCCGGACCAGGGCACGAACCCGTGTCCCCCTCATCGGCAGGCGGGCTCTCAACCACTGCGCCACCAGGGAAGCCCGGGAAGAGGACTTTGAAGATAAGCAGAATCCCCCAGTTAGCGTTAGCAGTGATGAATGCCATGGAGGGGGGCCTGGCCTGAAACGAGGCCTTTGGCTGGGGTGATTAGGGGCCCCCACTGCCTTGCACATTTACCAGTTAGAGAAACAGAGTGGAAATAAGGTCCTGGCACGTTTTTATACTCATGGCCTTTATGAAAGATCAAGATCGGTCTCAATCTTGAGAGTGAGGCAGACATGATTGAGTAAGAAAGCGTTGAGTTACACCAGGCCTCCACACTCAGAGAAGCAAAGCCCCCAGTTATTCGCCTTGCCTGGTAGGAGAACGTACACAGAATTTGAGATCATCGTGGAAGTAAAGCTCCCATATGCTGGTTAATAAGCTGCCCCAGCACCAGTTGTCTGATCAGTCTGGGTGAATTTGAGCACACCTTACCATAGCGTGGAAGCCACACCGGGGGATGTGTGCTGCCTTGGCTCTCAGCCCTCACGTTCTTCTCTTTCTTTTTTTCTTCCTTTTATTTAAACAAAATCCGTACAATTGTCTCATTTTAAATCCGGGCCTTGACATTTTAAGTGGGTACGTGCCTAGATTTCCACAGGTGTGATTGCAAACCCATAACTTACAAGCTTTTGCCTCCTGGGACAAGTGTATAAAAGGGGCCTCTTGGACCCAGGTGAAGTGGTGAACTTGGCAGCTTGCGGCAGGCCCTTTGCATGGCGATCGTGATGATAACTGTCTCCCAGCACCTGCCAGTGTTTGCCTGCCCCGCTGCAAAGCCAGCTCTGTCCAGCCGCCTGCTGCTAGAGCAGCCCCAGCTGCCCGCCTGCCCTCCCAGGGGAAGGGAGGAAGCTGGGGGAGGATGAGGAAGAGCCCCACACGCCTGCCCTCTGGTGGGAGGGGTGCACAGTGACAGCCAGCCCAGCCCTGACTGCTCCCGTGGTCTAGCGGTGCCCCCACCACCACCCCCCCGCACAGCCACTGACTGGTCCACAGAGGTGGAACCTGTCCTCCCTGCCCTCCGTGTGAAACCTAGGCCGACCTGTTCTGCTCTTTGTCAAGGAGCTGACATATACGTAGGTTTACACACTGAGGATGCTCTAGTCTTCCCATTCTTGGCCATGCCGTGAAAATCGTATGTTTAATGGGGGTTGTATATTAGAAATCTGAACAAGTACTGGAATATGTTAAAGATTAGAAGTAGTTTTCATTCTACAACTTTAATATATTCATTCATTGCCTAATTTTTTGATGGGGGGGATATGAGCTTTTTAAAAAAATTCCTAACTTATACCAGTTTGCATATGGATTTAGTATAAAATGAGCTAGTGGGTCGTCTTATATTTCACGTTGCCTCTCCACTATGCCGCTGTTCCCACTTCATTGATGTAGAAGGAGAATGGCCAGCTGGAGTGCTTGGACTCCTTTCTTTCTTGAGACTTACGGTGACTCTGTGCACCCAGCAGACACTCCGTGAACGTCACTGACCTGAGGAACTGGGCCAGGGCTGGACTACAGGCTGCGGTGATGAGAACGCACAGCCCAGCCTTCCCTGCGGTCTCGGCTCTGCTTTCCAGGCTGTGGGCTGTGCAGAAGGATGGGATGGGATGGGCTCTTCCCATGATGCTTTGCTTCCTCCAGGAATGGATGAGTAGACAGATCAATAGAGATACAAAGATGGGTAGACATAAAATCAGTATTTATCTCGATAGCCATCCCTGAAATTTGATCCAGGGATATAAAGAGACCCATGTTCTGGCTTCAGTCTTGCCACACTCTAGCTGTGTGTCTTTGAGAAGGCAGTCGCCTCTCTGAGCCTTCATTCCTCTGCTGTGAAATGAGGGGAATTGAAATCAACGACCTCTGAGCCAATGCCTCTAGATCTAAAGTTATGATTCTTAGAAAGAGTTACAATTATTCAAGAAGAGAAGAGTCCATCATGATTTCACAACTGTTCCCATGACTGGGTCAAGGTGACAGGTCCCCAAGAGGAGATGCAGTGGAAGAGATAGAGGTTAGGAATCCTTGAGGAGGATTCACTGTCAATGGGTTCCTAAATCAAGGAATTCTGAAGAAATGTCATGGCAGGACAGGCAGTTTGGTTTGGTTGGGTTTTGGTGATTCACGTACAGTCGCGAGGGGACGGGGAGGCCTGGCTGGAGGGCCTGGCCCAACACCACTGCTTAGTCCAGACAGCCAGGAAGTTTTCCCCAGCTTGTAGTTTTTTGACACATGGTTGAACTTTGGATTCTTAGATTCTATTTTTTTCCTTAAATTAGAGTATAATTTAGGGTGCAGGGGGGCCAGTGGGGCACACTCGGGGGGGAAGCGGATGTGATCCTGGCCTCTGGGTACCCGTGGACCACGCCCTTCTCTTTTCACACCAGGGCTCACAAGACATTTTTATTTTCGCTTTAGTTCCCTATCTACTTAACTGAGAAAAACAAAAGCAACCAGAACCGGGGTCAGAGAGGGGCCACTGAGACTAAAAAGCAGCACCAAGCCCAGGGCAGCGGTGTCCCGCTGGGGTCTGCCACCTGCCCGTGGGTGTGTGTCCTCAATGCCCTCGGGCACCACTGTGACCCCAGACTGAATGAAACTGCTTTTTCATCCAGAAAGCCTCTTCCCCTCAGAAGCTGACAAGCTAAGTCCTTTTAACTCTTTCCAGTGATGGGTGGCAGGGTGCAGAGGACGGGCTGTGAAAATCAGGCCAAAAAGAAAAGAAAGAAATACGATGTAGAGTCCTATACGTCCTCTTAGGCAGAACCCGTAAAGCTGTTCAGAAAGTGTATCCCACCTGATCCCACATCTAGAAATGATCTTCACTCCAACAGTAGAGTCCCAGGGGTAACTGTGGCCTCGTCGGAACTCTTCTTGCCAAAAGCTTTAGGGGGGGCCCCTTGCTGCCCCCCCCCCCGGGGTTCACCTCTGCCGCATCCAGCCTTTCTGTAACCAGCATCCCGGGAGAGAAGGCAGAAATGCATCGAGCCATCGTGTATGAATTCCCACTGAAACCCTGAAGTTCCGGGAAATGGAATTTTTTTGTGCACCCTCACTTATAAAATGG